>NC_091774.1:57024591-57325662 GCF_029378745.1 Bos indicus | reverse complement strand
CAAAGATAAGGTGTCCATATGTGCGTGGATTTATCTCTGGGCTTTCTATTTTGTTCCATTGATCTATATTTCTGTCTTTGTGCCAGTACCATACTGTCTTGATAACTGTGGCTTTGTAGTAGAGCCTGAAGTCAGGTAGGTTGATTCCTCCAGTTCCATTCTTCTTTCTCAAGATCGCTTTGGCTATTCGAGGTTTTTTGTATTTCCATACAAATTGTGAAATTATTTGTTCTAGCTCTGTGAAGAATACTGTTGGTAGCTTGATAGGGATTGCATTGAATCTATAAACTGCTTTGGGTAGTATACTCATTTTCACTATATTGATTCTTCCAATCCATGAACATGGTATATTTCTCCATCTATTAGTGTCCTCTTTGATTTCTTTCATCAGTGTTTTATAGTTTTCTATATATAGGTCTTTAGTTTCTTTAAGTAGATATATTCCTAAGTATTTTATTCTTTCCGTTGCAATGGTGAATGGAATTGTTTCCTTAATTTCTCTTTCTGTTTTCTTATTATTAGTGTATAGGAATGCAAGGGATTTCTGTGTGTTGATTTTATATCCTGCAACTTTACTATAATCACTGATTAGTTCTAGTAATTTTCTGGTGGAGTCTTTAGGGTTTTCTATGTAGAGGATCATGTCATCTGCAAATAGTGAGAGTTTTACTTCTTCTTTTCCAATTTGGATTCCTTTTATTTCTTTTTCTGCTCTGATTGCTGTGGCCAAAACTTCCAAAACTATGTTGAATAGTAATGGTGAAAGTGGGCACCCTTGTCTTGTCCCTGACTTTAGAGGAAATGCTTTCAATTTTTCACCATTGAGGATAATGTTTGCTGTGGGTTTGTCATATATAGCTTTTATTATGTTGAGGTATGTTCCTTCTATTCCTGCTTTCTGGAGAGTTTTTATCATAAATGGATGTTGAATTTTGTCAAAGGCTTTCTCTGCATCTATTGAGATGATCATATGGTTTTTATTTTTCAATTTGTTAATGTGGTGTATTACATTGATTGATTTGTGGATATTGAAGAATCCTTGCATCCCTGGGATAAAGCCCACTTGGTCATGGTGTATGATCTTTTTAATGTGTTGTTGGATTCTGATTGCTAGAATTTTGTTAAGGATTTTTGCATCTATGTTCATCAGTGATATTGGCCTGTAGTTTTCAATAAATGCAAAAGAAACAAAAGAGACCAAAGCAAAAATCAACAAAGCCAAAAGCTGGTTCTTTGAAAGGATAAATAAAATTGACAAACCATTAGCCAGACTCATCAAGAAACAAAGGGAGAAAAATCAAATCAATAAAATTAGAAATGAAAATGGAGAGATCACAACAGACAACACAGAAATACAAAGGATCATAAGAGACTACTATCAACAATTATATGCCAATAAAATGGACAACATGGAAGAAATGGACAAATTCTTAGAAAAGTACAACTTTCCAAAACTGGACCAGGAAGAAATAGAAAATCTTAACAGACCCATCACAAGCACGGAAATTGAAACTGTAATCAAAAATCTTCCAGCAAACAAAAGCCCAGGTCCAGACGGCTTCACAGCTGAATTCTACCAAAAATTTAAGGAAGAGCTAACACACCTATCCTACTCAAACTCTTCCAGAAAATTGCAGAGGAAGGTAAACTTCCAAACTCATTCTATGAGGCCACCATCACCCTAATACCAAAACCTGACAAAGATGCCATAAAAAGCTACTTGATGAAAGTAAAAGAGGAGAGTAAAAAAGTTGGCTTAAAGCTCAACATTCAGAAAACGAAGATCATGGCATCTGGTCCCATCACTTCATGGGAAATAGATTCGGAAACAGTGTCAGACTTTATTTTTGGGGCCTCCAAAATCACTGCAGATGGTGATTACAGCCAGGAAATTAAAAGACGCGTACTCCTTGGAAGGAAAGTTATGACCAACCTAGATAGCATATTCAAAAGCAGAGACATTACTTTGCCAACAAAGGTTCGTCTAGTCAAGGCTATGTTTTTTCCAGTGGTCATGTATGGATGTGAGAGTTGGACTGTGAAGAAGGCTGAGTGCCAAAGAATTGATGCTTTTGAACTGTGGTGTTGGAGAAGACTCTTAAGAGTCCCTTGGACTGCAAGGAGATCAAACCAGTCCATTCTGAAGGAGATCAGCCCTGGGATTTCTTTGGAAGGAATGATGCTAAAGCTGAAACTCCAGTACTTTGGCCACCTTATGCAAAGAGTTGACTCATTGGAAAAGATTCTGATGCTGGGAGGGATCGGGGGCAGGAGGAGAAGGGGACGACAGAGGATGAGATGGCTGGATGGCATCACTGACTCGATGGATGTGAGTCTGAGTGAACTCTGGGAGTTGGTGATGAACAGGGAGGCCTGGCATGCTGCGATTCATGGGGTCGCAAAGAGTCAGATACGACTGAGTGACTGAACTGAACTGAACTGATGCCATGGAAAAGAAGAAAAAAAAATCTTCATGTGCTGGGAATTTGACCATTCTCAGCACAGATAATTTTCATTTGGCAAGAGGCCTGAATGTTTACTGGCTTTTGCTTTCTATTCTCTGAAAAAAATAATTTTTCCCAGGAAAATACGAAGTTCCCATAGCTATCTATGAAGAAGAATTTAGAAGACAAACCTTGTTTTAATTTAACTAGGCATTCTGTGTCCTTCAGCTATTATTGAATAAAATCACTATCCCCATGACTGTTTCTAAAGTTGTATATTTTATGCAAATTTATGTATGATGATATATGCTTATTTGAAAAAATAAAATGATTGCTTCTTATTTTTATGATGGCAGACTATTCTAAGCTTAACTCCTGCAATGTGTCTTGATGTCTATTAGTTATGTCCTTGTATCTATGAGCTGCAGTGTAGTGTTTTAACACAAAAAAAAAGTCAAAGAGACTCTCAAAATTCTTATCTGGTGGCTAGAAACACAAGCACAGTTTAATTCTGATAGAACATCTATGAAGAAGTGGAAGTTCATAGGAACATGGGTGTTGTCTATTTCACTCTAGTAACTTCAGTGCTTACTTTTTCAATCAAGTACCTACTTCACTGATCCTTTTCTTGTGAAAACCATCCCAAAGCCTACTGTATCCACACTCTTCCCATACTCTCTTTTGCTATTGCTCTTGATTCATCTCGCTCAGACTTGGACTCACTTGCAGATCTGTCTCTTCAGCAGTCCACTTCCTTCTCCCTCTCATCACTATCTCTCACTCTGGACAAAACTCCCTGATTCATAGATCTGATTAATTTCAGATATCTGCTCAGGAACTCTGTGGGGTTGCTTATTTCCCACCAAATACTTGAAGGAGAGCAGAATTTGCTAGCCTAAAATATATCTCTTTGGCATAAAGATTTAGGCTGACTACTTTTAAGAAAGAGTGGACACAAGAGCAGCTCAGAAAATCTAGTAGAAGTTTGTTAACCTTTTGTAATGTAAATAGACATTACTTTGATAAAAGCAATCACCTTACAAGAGTGTCTCCATTGGTATACCAGGAAAAAGACAACTAAATCTCCAGAGCCTGTCATCAATGGAGAAGAATTGGTCTGCATAACAAATGTACCTTTGTTTACTGGGCTTTGCCTGAAAACCTCCCTGCTGGTTCATCACCCACCCAAAACCTTTTGTCTTTACTTGGAAATGTATTTAAGGTAATGGTTTAGGGCATTTGGGGCAGTTACTCCATTTTCCTGAGTCTCTTCCATGCATAGAGGAGGTACACGTTACTAAGCTTCTGCTTGCTTTCCTTCTGTAATCTGTCTTTTCTTATGGGAGTCGGTGGTTCTCAGCCAAGAATTTAGCAGCACAGAGAGAAAAATATATTTTTCTTTCACTACATAGTCATTTTTTATACTTCTGTTTAAAATCTTGAGGATGTAGCTCTAGTATTTCTTTCCACTGTTGTCTTCCACTCACCTACAGGGTCCTGCACTTATAGCCGTAGTTCCGATTCATCAAATTCTGATTCCAGCAAGTAAGTGGATTCTCTCTTCTTTGAACTCCACTACTATTTTCAGTTCCCTTTGGGCACCTATCTTGTTGCATCTTCTATCAATGATAAGTATTTTGCAACTAGTACCTACTTCATTGTTGTCCAGTCGCTCAGTCATATCCGACTCTTTGTGACCCCATGGACCGCAGCACGCCAGGCGTCCCTGTCCTTCACCATCTCCCAGAGCTTGCTCAAACACATGACCATTGAGTCGGTGATGCCAACCAACCATCTCGTCCACTGTCGTCCCCTTTTCCTCCCACCTTCAATCTTTCCCAGTATCAGGGTCTTTTCTAATGAGTTGGCTCTTCATATCAGGTGGCCAAAGAATTGGAGCTTCAGCTTCAGCATCAGTACTTCCAATGAACATTCGGGTTGATTCCCTTTAGGATTGACTTTTTTGATCTTGCAGTCCAAGGAACTGCTACTACTACCTACTACTTCTGACATTTCTAAGGCTCTTAGCTTATCTCCCATCTATCCCTTTCCTGTTGGAGAAGGAAATGGCAACCCACTCCAGTGTTCTTGCCTGGAGAATCCCAGGGACGGCAGAGCCTGGTGGGCTGCCATCTGTGGGGTCGCACAGAGTCAGACACAACTGCAGCGACTTAGCAGCAGCAGCAGCATCCCTTCCCCAGAAGAAAGTGGCAGTAGACAGACTGCTTTTGTGTGTGTGTGATGATTAAGGGAGATACTTTTAAAGGGTCTATTTTTTTTTCCTATTCAAAATGAACTACCATCCTGCTTCAGAATGAGGACTCTCTCAACATGAGAATAAAAACAATTTTATCTAACTAGCTGAATTGTGAACCTGGAGACGGTGAAGATGCAGGAAACAGTCATGATGATGACTGTGAGGCTTAGATACCTCCAGGATATCGGGGCCTACATCCTAAGCCTGGACATGTAGTCTGGAATATTCATAGTGGGGAAAAATTTTCCCTGAAGTTTGTTAAAAGGTTGTAGGGAGCAGGAGGTACCCTGACCTTTAGAGGAATGTGACATGGATTCTGGCAGCAGTCATTCTGATACTTAATATTACATTGCTTTTTTCTGCATTTTAACATGTTAACCCATGTTTGATGGCCAATTTTTATAAACTTACTTTACACCATAAGAGTGCTGGGGTTGTATTCAGAGGCTGATTTACCAGAAAGCTAATGGAATAAAAGGTTTAAGGCCTCTTACTTACATGAGGCCTCTTCTGTGCTATACTGTGCTTAGTCACTCAGTTGTGTCCAACTCTTTGCAACCCCACAAAATGTAGCCCACCAGGTACCTCTTCCCATGGGATTTCCCAAGCAAGAACACTGGAGTGGGTTGCCATGCCCTCTTCCAAGGTATCTTCCCAACCCAGAGACTGAACCCACATCTCCTTTGGCCTCTTCATTGGCAAGCAGAGTCTTTACCACTGAGCCACCTGGGAAGCCCCCCACTTTATAATAATTCCCATCTCATCAGTGGCTTTAGGGTGACAATTAACATTTTTAGAATCTTATTCAAGGAAAGTTGAGTTGAGAAGGTACATTTAGTTTGGGATTAATAGAATATATATTCCAGTTAATCCTTTCCATGTATATTAAGTTATAGTAGCAATCTGGGAATAGGAGTGGTGTCCAGTAATTCTCTGAATATTGACATTAGCTAATGAGTTTCTACTAAGATGATGCAGTTATTAATAGAGCTAAGTAATCACCAATCAGAGCAGGAGAAGGGCTGGGGTAAAAGTGAGACTGCAGGAGCTGTTTGTAGGCAAAGACACTGTGGCAAAAGGAAGCAGGAATTGGGAAGCAGATTCTCCTGAGAGTGTCTGTAATTTGGAGTGGCTGAAAAAGAGATACATTAATAAGAGGGCACAGAAAACTGGTTGGGCAATAATTTGTTACAGTGACAGGTAATTTCATACACTACAGGTCAAAATGGTCTCATGTTATGACACAAGAGTCATTCATTTTGGCAACACGTACTTTTCTTTGATGTCAGTTTCTGGCAGGTTGTGCATGCATGGCATATAGCTACAATAGATTTTTCAGCCTTTATAAGCTCTTTGGTGTGATAAATATTGCTAACTTTAGTGCCTTACTTTTTACTTTTACATTAATGTTTTCTCTGACTCTTCCATATTCTATAACCATAGATTTGGTTGTCAAATATCCAAAAGCATCTCTTGACTAGACAGAGATCTCATTCATATGTGCCCTCTTTTTCTCCAAGTTAACATTCAGAGCTGAACATAAACCTATACTTATAGACATTTCCTTTTTCAGTTCATATTCAAGTAGGGTAAATTGAAAATGACAAAGAAATGCACTTACAATAAACTATCTTTTATAGAGCTTGCTGTGGGATTAGAAGGCAACCTTCTCAAATATGTGACAAATTTTTAGGAATAACTATGGTATCAGAAACTGAGACTACTTATTCCAAAGTATTCACTCCCTTGTGCTATTTTATTTAAAGGAAAATATTTCTTCTTGACACAGACTGCCAAATCTCAGCCCAGTTCCATCCTGCCCTGTTTAGTTAAAGCAAATTCAATGCTTACTGGGCTAGGAGAGGGACATTAACTTCTATAATCTTTCTGCCCCAATACTCTACAACTTTACTGTAAGTGGCAGTAAAATTCAGCTGATTTTTTTTTTCTATTTTTGGTTTTCTGTGTTCTCTTGTTTGGAAATTTTTAATTCTACCCCTAAACATTTATAGCTGAATTTTCCTTGCTCATAACATCTCTTTCCCATACAATTTAAGAAATTTCCTCTTTGTGGCAATCTTTTAAAAAAAAATCCAGTTGATGTTCAGCACTATCCTCTGTGATGATCATACAAACAATGGTTGATTGTATCAATCTTCAGAAGACTTCTCAAACCTAACTATAGATATATTTTAACTCATAAAACAGGGCATCAACTTCCTTTAATACTGAAGAAACAAACAGAAAAAGAACTCAGTTTTCTCAGATTCATAAAAATTTCAGGGATGAAAGTCACGTGAACATAATTTATGGAGGAGATTAGACTTAAATGTAATCACCTCCTAGGTATTAAATGGGAGCAACAAGTATCATTTTCTGGAACTCACTGATAATTTTTAGATTTTGGTATCAAGTTCATCAAGCTAAGCATTCTCATTATGAGAAATATCAGTCCAAATCGTTAAAGTTAGCAAACATCAAGAGCACATCACAAAGGTAAAATTTAAGGAAATGTGTTGCTGATAATGAATTTCATAGCAAAAAAACACACAAAACCTGTCTGTTTATAGATGTTCTTCATCAGGTTACCAGGACCAAATCTGCATTTCTATACTTTGAGGTTTAATATTGGAAATTCTTCTGAAGGCCAATAAAAAATTTCTCTGATCATTCAACTCTCTTTTCTGGACCTTACTTTTATCATTGTATAAGGTTTAATTCCTAGAGTCCATCCCCTATTTGACATGTTCTCATTGGTCCTGCTTTTCTGACTGATAGACTTGCCCATACACTCCCTCTGGATGAGATCATGACCTATCTTTTCAAAACAACTGGTTGAACAAGGAGAAGAAAAAAATTTAAAGAAGGAGCCCATCCACAGATGGACTCATTGAGAAAAAGATCATCTGAGCAAACTAGATAACTCTTTTGCATTTTAGATTCAGGGCACAGAGACTGTGTCCATTGATCAAAAGATTTAAAACAAGTGACTTTAGTTATAAAGGAGCCAAGACCAGTCATGGTGAAACATTTTCAAGCTGCAGGATCAGATGAGAGTTCTCTAGAGAGAAAAAAAAAAAATCTAAGAGAAGAAAACAGTTTCTGAGCCTGAAAGATGCATAACTGCTTTGCATTGCTGATGGCTTCTCAGTTCTCAAGTCTAACCCTATGTGACTTTCCGTATTTGAGTTCTGGAAAACTTATCTAGGTTCTTGAAATAAACACCTCTCTCTCTTAAGAAAGTATTATTTTTCCCATAAGACAAAAGAAAAATTGCAGTTAAATAAAACCAAAAGTTTAAATTATATAGATGGAGATTAAAGCAGAAATGTGAAAATTCAGCACCTTCAGCGAAGATACTACTTTTAACATCCTATCTCATTCAGAGTTCAAAGACCAGAAAGTAATTATACTTATGCCAGTAATTATGAAGACAATGCACTTTTAAGTCTACAGTGATAATATTTTATTTTCTCACAAGATGGTGATTTTGTTCCAAAAAATAAAATAGCAGGATTTCCTAAAAGACTGATAGTTTACTAAGTATCAGGGTCTGCACAAGACATTTAAAGCAAACAGCCTCTCATCTTTCAGAATCTCTCAGTGCTGTTGGGAAAATAGACACATAAATGATAGACACATTAAGGATAATCATGAACAAATGGTATGGCACTAGTGATTGAGATATATGCACACTAAATATGGGGAGAATATGGTACTCCATGCTTTACAATACATAAAGTTATGTTTTTCTCCAATTAGGAATAGCAGGATTTCAGGAGCACTTGCATTAATATGCTGAGTCGGGGAAAAAGCATGTTCTTCAACAATGTGTATCATGTTTAAAACCTACCGCAGTTCATATTTACACAATCAATCATCATAACTCCTCTGCAAACATGCTCAACTATCTTTTCTCCCTTTTAATTTTTTCATATTTCCCAGGAAAAACACAATCCAAGCCAAAATCTGCACCTTTGCAGATAAATGTAACTAAAAATTCTGATCTCACTCTAAATTTACGACTTCTGCTTTCAAGTGGGCCCATAACATTGTCCACGACATACTGTAACTCCCAGCCTTTCCTAATTCCAGTTCCTCCAGATGAGTATTTATATTTTTCCTCTTCTTTTCAAACTTAAAAATATTTTGCCAATCCTCTCTCAGTTTATGACCTTGGTTCTTACTTAGCTAAGAAAACCAAAGCAACTACAAAAGAACTATAATTGGAAAGACAATATTTGAAAACCATTTGTCTACTAGACTACAGATTTTAAAATAGAGATACTTTTATTCTCATGAGCTTTTTGTTGTTTTTATTTGAAAACTTTCTAAAATGTATAGAAAACTTGCAAGAACAGTAAAAAAATATTTTTTATATTTTTATTTCTTATATTTTCATGAACTATTTGCCCATAAGCTGAGAACATGATGCACCAACCAAATAATTTAGTATTTTAGAATTCTTGCATAAAGACAAACCACAGGAATCATGAAATTAACAGTAAGTTATTACCAATCTAATTCTCATACCCTCACATGTAAACTTTGTTCCCCAAATGTCCTTTAAAGCCCAGAAATAGCTTTCAGAATCATGCGATGCACTCAGTTATCACGTCTCGTTAGTGATTTTCAGAATGTAGCTGTTCCAGTCTTTCCTTAACTTTCGTGAACTTGATACTTTTCAAAGTAATGAGGTTCAAGGCAGCACACTTCAAAATATGCTCTTTGGCATATTGATTATTTTGAATTAAAGTTACTTAAGGAGAGATCTCCTGGAGGAGGGCATAGCAACCCACTCCAGTATTCTTGCCTGGAGAATCCTATGGACAGGGGAGTCTGGCAGGCTACAGTCCACGGGGTCGCAAACAGTTGGACACAACTGAAGCAACTCAGCATGTACCCATGCAAGAAAACACTGATGCAAGAATACTCTGACCCTCTTTTGTCCCCCTTGAAGCAGGAAATTAATCTCTCATGTGAAAGGAACCCTCTCTGTACCAGGAGGTAGCAAGACATCCTTACAACCACAGATACAGAATTTAGAGCCTACATAAACTTTGTTACTTCTTTACTAATTTATTACCTTCCAAATTCTATTTCTTGTCAATTCTTCAAAAATCTATTGCTTCTTTGTCTAAGAGGTATATCAGGTTCCTGCTTCAGTCACTTCTTTGATTTCCATATCTATGGGACATCTGTATGTATGATTTTTTTTTCTTCTCTTAATCTGTCTTGTGTCAATTTAATTAATAGTCCAGACAAAAGAACACAAAAGGGGTGGGGAAAAATTCCCCTGCCTAACAAATGTTAGAGGCCAGTTGTCTTGTAGAACGGTCTTCAGTGGGGTTTATCTAACGTTTTCTTAAGAGCAGATTCAGGTTATACATCTTTGGATAGATACTGCAGAAGTTATACTATGCTTTTTTTCTTTTCTTTTTTGCAGCCTATCAGGGGCACAAGATTTCAATTTGTCCTATTACCAATAATGTTTGACCTCTTGACAAGGGTGATAACTGTTAGGCATCTCTTCTCCAAAATAATATATTCTGTGTATATATATATATGCAATCTTTATAATAGATTGGTATTTGTGGGGAGTTGCCTTGAAATTTTATAAACATACTGTTCTTTGCAAATCTTTCAATTTATTCTCATATCTATTTTTATTATTTTAGAGCTTCTGGTTTCCCATTTTATTCAATGCATCATAATCCATTAGTCATGTTTATTTTTGTGCTTAAATTATCTGAGAACAAGCTGGCTACTGTGTTCTTTGAAATATTCTTTGAACATTTCCTTATTTTTTGAAATCAGCAGTGTCAGGCTCATATTCGGGTGGGGTTGCCCTATGCTTGCATTCAGTCACTTCTCCATCGATCCCAGATTTCTTGGAGATGAGAACAGCATATAGAAGTCAAAAGTTGTGAGGTAGATGCATATATATTCTGAGTTTCCATTAATGACTTCAAAATTAATTAACCATCATTCTTCTTTATTCCCTTTATCTCATACCTGTAACTCTATTCTCTGATACTAGCATCTAATACCTTTAATATATTTGTTTAACTAATATCCCCATATCGAACACACACCCTCTTTTCACCCTACTCTAGACTGGACACACTATGTCTAGCATCAGCTACCACCCACCTGTGGAGAACTCTCCATCTTCTGCCCATGCTCCAACACCCATTGCCAAAACATTCCATAGCACAGAAGACTCTGTACCCACTCTGGGCTCCAGGCCCCTGCAAGGGCCTATCTGTTCCACCCCCATTTGGATCCCAGGCTCACCTCACATAGGTTCTATATCATAGATTGCAATGTCCCCCTCTTCTGCTGGGACTTCCCTTCCTCACTTCCCTTCCTCTTCAGTGTGAAGGCCTTCTTCATACCCCCACAGCACTGAACCCTGCTTTGTGGAGCCATGACTCTTTTCCATTTAGTAAAGAATACTTCCCTGCTAGGCCCTACCTAATGGCCTTAAGACTGGATTGCTGAGGAAGGGAAAGGCAGAGATAGAAATGGTTTAAAAAAGAGAGAAGAGAATGTGTAGAATAGAAGAGAAGGTAATTCTCATGATTTTAACACACTGAAATTGGTTTTCTGGATCATTTGTTTCATTGGCCCTTCTCTTTTTACCTTAGCTCAGATTGTCCTCCTTAAATGACTGTTATATAAAACTTAAGGACAAAAGTGAGGATGATATTTCTTAAGCAGAATTTTCAATTAAAATATTATTATAAAATTTAATGACTGGGCTATTGCCTAGAAAATCATTCTCAACTATGCACTTCCTTGATTCCTTGATTAATATTGCATGGGGTGAAAAGGAGCTACTTAGAAAAATTCTTAAGGAATAGTTAGCAAAACAAATCTGATACTGTGATTTCTGTTTATTTCATTGTTAAAATGTGAAGCAGGTTATCCCATTCTTGTAGTTTTAATGTTCTTGCTTGCAATTCCCATGTTGCCTTTCAGTTCCTCTTTTTGTTATCCCTTATCTTCTAGACTTTTCTGAAACCATGTTTATTTTACTAATGGTTAGGGTGGCCCTGCTCACACTAAATGCTATCTGCTTCTTTATTCTAGAACAGTGCTCTCCAACTGAGATATAAGAATAGTCATATATACAATTTAATTTTTTTCTGGTAGCCACAATAAAAACATAAAAAGAAACAGGTAAAGTTGAATTAAAACTATATTTTACTTAACTCAATATACAAAGGTTATTATTTTAGCATGTTAACAATATTAAACTACTGAGATATTTTGCACTCCTTTTTTCATACTAAATCTTTGAGATCCACTACGTATTTTAACATACACAACATCTCAATTTGGATGCTGGATTTCCATGTGAAACATCTGGCTTATATTTAGAGTTCATAAAATTATCATTTGAAAAACCAGATTCATACTTCCAAATTGGTTAAAACACACTTAAAAGTCTCCCAATATATGAAGTAAGTATCCATTTATAAAATTATAACCAAACTAATTTAAAGAAAATTATAACCACTTTCTTGATTTTATAAGTGATCAACAGATACATGTGGACAGTCTCTACTATCTAAAATAGTGCAGACTTCATCATTTAGAAATAAGGAAGGACCCTGGGGGATGGGATGGGGAGGGACGTGGCAGGGGGGTTCAGGATGGGGAACACATGTACACCCATGGCTGATTCATGTCAATGTATGGCAAACCACTACAATATTGTAAAGTAATTAGCTTCCAAATAAAATAAATAATTTTTTTTAATTTTTTAAAGAAATAAGGAATGTCTGAGTTTCAACATGGTGTGGTGTTGATAAGAAAGCAAATATGAGTAACTTTGAAGAGATGCAATCCATCTGATTTGGAGGCAGAATAGATCTGGGGCTATGAGAATTTAAGAGGAAAGTCAAGAATACCTGGCATTACTCATATAATATAGTTTTGAACAGTGTTTCTCAAGCCATTGAGTGTGAAGAAATTTTCTTGGGGAGATACTTAAAAACATATATCAATTTTCCTGTTCTTTACTCCACTCTTTCAGAGATTCTAGCTTAGAAGTTCTACAGTGGGGCTTAGGAAACTGCATTTTGATTCTGTTTCAGATACTTCCACATGAAACTCTGAGAAATACTGCCCTCCAGAGTTTGACTGCATTAAAACCAGTTTTCAAACCAGTATTAAAAATATTTTCTATATACATGTGTTCCAGTGCACCAGCCCCAAGCATCCAGTATCGTGCATCAAACCTGGACTGGCGACTCATTTCATATACAATATTATACATATTTCAATGCCATTCTCCCAAATCATCCCACCCTCTCCCTCTCCCACAGAGTCCAAAAGACTGTTCTATACATCAGTGTCTCTTTTGCTGTCTCGTATACAGGGTTATTGTTACCATCTTTCTAAATTCCATATATAAGCGTTAGTATACTGTATTGGTGTTTTTCTTTCTGGCTTACTTCACTCTGTATAATAGGCTCCAGTTTCATCCACCTCATTAGAACTGATACAAAACCAATACAATATTGTAAAGTTAAATAAAATAAAATTTTAAAATATATATATTTTTTCCAGCATTGATTTGGTGATGCTGAGCCAGCATCAGCATTGCTTTATCATTTGCCTGTTTTATTAATGACGTATGTCTATGGGGTCGCACAGAGTCAGACACGACCGAAGCGACGTAGCAGCAGCGGCGGCGGCATGCCTGCAATCATAATGCATAGTGTTTACAATCTTGCCAACAAGTGTATTTAAACAGAGAGTGTTATTAGATCATTAAAAACACAGCAAATGATGAACTGTCCAAGTGACTAGCTCAAAACAACGAAGTCTACTGCTATCCCTCCCTCAGGTTGTCAATGTTCAAATTGTGGCTATGCCTCTATATAAAAACATTTTTCTGTCCTACCATCATAGAAGATCAAGAAAAGCAGTGCTTTTAACACACTATTGAAAGATATTCATCTGTTAAGAAAAACACTGTTAGTGCTTTGGTCATCTATATGTGACGTTACTTTCTGCTTTATATTGTTTTGTTTTCTTTCCAAAGTTTATAAACATATATCTTGCAAAATTAGACTTAAACGTGTAAGATTTTTAAGTATTTACATTTGGTAATCTTGTATCACAGCTTTAAAATGCAATCCCAATTATTTAGAAAAATAGCAAGGCACTAAAGAAGGAAAAAAATACATAAAACTTTGTTTAGGTATTTCTGCATATAGTATCATTTTATTACAGTTCTGCCAATGTTTCTAGATTATAATTTAAAGGGAAGAAATTGAGTATATGAGAACAAAATAAGTAAAAAGTGTCATCTGTGTCATGACAGTCAATAATAGTAACTGAGAAATTCTCTGAGACCTTGAAGGTGTTAACAGGTAACTTAGTATCAGACAAATATTTGAGAGCATCAACAAAACCTCTGATAACTATAATGTTCTGTCATGGGCTTCCTAGATAACCAACCCTTACCTGTCATTAAAATAAAGTGGTAGTATTAAGAATAAAGTGGTCCACTTTGAAAAAAGTCGAATAAGATGTGACAATGAACTTCTGTAGACTACAGTGTAATTGGACTAAAGATTCCATGATATCCTAATACATGAAAGCACTGCTCTAAGTGATGTGACACAGATTTACCAGGATCAAGAGATACACCTTTGCTCAACAGCTAGGCAGGAGAGACTGGTCCCAAATAGAACAAAATCACAAGCCCAGATGGGATGTTATGGCTAGGAATGTAAGCAAGTTCTTATGAAACTTTTCTAAAGGAAGTAGTAACTTTGTTTTCTGCATGTCAGAAAACTCACTTCTCCAACCTGACAATACCCATCAAAGACATACTTCAGGCCCCTTTCACCCTTTTATTTGTCAGTTTTGTCTAGGCAACTATTAGAGTTCACCTGTTGTCTGACACCCTGAAACAAAAGCAGAGACTTCTCAGTTTTCATTCCTTTTCATATACCTACAAGTTGATCTTCCCTGGTGGCTCAGCTGATAAAGAATTCACCTGCAATGCAGGAGACCTGGGTTCAATCCCTGGGTTGGAAAAATCCCCTGGAGAAGGGAACAGGCTACCCACTCCAGTATTCTGGTCTGGAGAATTCCATGGACTGTATAGTCTATGGGGTTGCAAAGAGTCAGACACGACTGAGTGACTTTCACTTTCACATGTTGATCTAGTCCTAGAAAGTCATTTTATCTAGATTAACATCAGACTACTGTTGATTTAAGAATAGAGAATATGTTTTCTTCAGAGAGCTATCACAGAGTAAGTAGGAAATGGTGAAATCAACTTATTTTTGATGCCTAGGAATATTGAAGAATACATCCTCTAGGTATGAAAAAGGATTGATTAAATTTTTCTTGAAATTCATATAGCTGAAAATATGTATATAGGTGAATTCAAACTAGGTCCATTTAGAAATTAGTTATTGCACCCCTTTAGGTCACTGGAAAGGAAGAGATGGAACTTGTTTCAGAATCCTTGTGTAAATAATTTTGTTAATTAACTCTATCTTTAACAATGTGTCACCAAACTTATTATATTCTTGTTCCAAAATTAATAATTACACATTAATACTGTTTGTTTACTATACCCACAAATCCCAGAGTTAAGAACCCATTTGGGTATTTTTATATATAAATACCAGGATAAGTCAACCCAGATTGACTTTTTCAGTCAAGATACTTTAGCCCAGCCTTGGCCAATCCATGTAAACTGCTTTCTGTAAAAATTCATCATAAACTACTAATGTGTGTCACTTGTTACACACAAATAAGTTTAACCTTACTTTGGCCACCTTATGCAAAGAGCTGACTCATTGGAAAAGACCCTGATGCTGAGAAAGATTGAAGGCAGGAGAAGGGGACAACAGAGGATGAAATGATTGGATGGCATTATTGACTCAATGGACATAAGTTTGAGCAAACTCTAGGAGATGGTGAAGAACAGAGAAGTCTGGCATGCTGCAGTCCATGGAGGTCACAAAGAGTTGGACACAACTGAGTGACTGAACAACAACAAAGTTTAGCCTTCAGGATACAAATATAGCACCCAGAGAGTCCATGCCTTTAAGAAATTCATAGTCCAGTGTGTACGTGTGTGGGGAAGAGGGGGAGAGAGGAGAGGATGGTCAAGCAACAGAAGAAATAGTAACTGTACATTGTGTTCTGACACAAATGTTTGTAATGAGGTATCACAGATTTGAGACTGGCTCATAGTGGTGGTTCAAATTGTGTGCAAATTATTTCCCAGAACTGAAAAGAGATTCCAGACAAAAGAAATAACAGTTACAAAACAGAAGTGCCAACTATTGCATGTTTTAGGAAATACACACTGTTCACCCTTTAAGAGTACAGAAGGTCATGCAGGATAATAGGGATGATTAAGAACAGGAAGCCAAAGCAGAGAGTGTACTATTGAGAGCCATGAGCACCATGCTAAGTGAGCTGAATTTTATCCTTTGACGGTAAGACATGATTGAACGCTTTAAATATGGGAATATTAGCTTAAATCATATAGTTCAGCCAAATTATTTGTAATAACAGCTTAGAAAGTATGGTAACTGCTACCACAAAGGAACGGGCTTCAGTTCCACAATCTCTACCTCACTTTTTTTCTGTTTTTCATCTCTTAGTTCCATTTCCAGGGATAATAAAAATTCTCACCAAATTAGAAACAGAAGAAAACTTTCTCCACCTGCAAAAAAGCATCCAAGGAAAACTTGCAGCTAACAGTATGTCTAATTGTGAAAGATCAAGTATTTTTCATCTAAGAGCTAGACTAAGGCAAGAATATCTTACCAGTTCTATTCAACATTGTACTAGATGCTACAGGAAAAGCAACAAAGTACGAAAAATAAAAGTTATACATATTAAAAAGGAAGGAATAAAAGTCCTTCTGTTCTCAGATGGCATGGTGTTTTATATAAAAAATCATATGGAATAAAAAATAAATAGCTTTTAGAACTAGCGAGTTTACCATGTTTAGTATATTTATAAAACAGTAAAACAAATAAAATAGACATAACATACCAGGAATTTAAAGATTCAATATTATCAAGATGAAAAGTTTTCTCAAGTTAATTCTAGATTTCACTCAACCTCATTCAAAATTCTCATAGTTTTTTTTAAATAGAAACTGATAATCAAATCATAAAATTTATTTGGAAATTCAAATGGTCTAGAATAGATTAAAGTGTTTTGAAAAAGAAAATAGATGGGCATCTTATACTACATAATTTCTGTGCCTAGTACATAGAAGGTGCACCATACATATTTTTAACTAAATAACATGTTCCCCTACATGTAACAAAGTCTTACCATAATCAAATGTCACATTAACCTTTGGCAGGAAAAAATGAATTATGAAGATAGCAAATGATAACATCAGGTGAAGTAAAAAATAAAATAACTAACAGATCTTAAGTTCTATTGAGTTTGATGTGGACATATCATCAGGTGTCAGATGTCTTTGCCATTTGCAGATTAAAAGCAAATTTTCCCATAGTTGAAAATTTCAACTCATCACTATACCTTTTCACAGCTGCTATCATGTTATTTCTCTTGTGAAGTGTTTAAAATGGCAGAATATATAAGCACTTGAGCCATACAGTCATTAAAGATATTAAGACAAAAATAAATCATTCCATACTGAAACCTCTAAGCCTGAAAAATCTGTGACAGATAAAACAGTGAGTAACCTTAGGAGAAATTTATTGCTTTACATACTGAAAACTAAACCTAACTGCCTCATAAATAAGTAAGAAAAATATGTAAGTGATAATCTGAGGCCTAAATTAAAGTTGTTAAACTGATGATGCTGAAATATACAGGTGTCCATATGAGCTTAGTTTTGAGAAACACAATTTCTCCACTTTTATTTTATTTAGCAAGATTTTCACTGTGCCTATCTGCTACAAGTGTGATAATTTCAGCCAGCAGATTATTGCATATAATTTTACTAATGATTTAGAAATTCTCCATGTAGCTAAAAAGATATACTTATTGCTGATCTCAGCCTACCAATGGTTCCCAATGAGGCAAAGTGCTATGACTTCTAGAAGGGGTCAACAATAGGCTAAAAAGTACGTGTTCTTAAATTACCCAAGCATATAACCGCCATTCCAAATACTATATAAAACGTTTTCCTCATTCCATAAAATTCAACTTTACCCTTTAAATCGTTATTCCTACCCTTCCCCAAGCACTCACTATCATCATAGACTGCTTTTGCTAGTTCACATATACCTTATGAAAATTCCATTTCCCACTACTTTATGTGTATATGTGTGTGTGTCTCCATCTTCTTTCACTGTCTGTGATACTGCATATATCTCAAGTGTATTTCCTTTTTTACTGCTGGGTACTATTTCATTGTTTGAATACATCACAACTGTGTTTATCCATTTTTCTACAGTTGGAACTTGGGTTGTTCTCTGTTTTATTTTATTTGATATTATATATAATGCTTTTATGAAATCTTTATACAAGTGTTTTTGTGGACATAACTCTAATTTATTTCCTTGGGAAATATCTAGGAATAGAAATGTTAGACCATGGAGTTGATGCATGCTTAAATTTGTAAGAAATCACTATATAATTTTGAAACTTTAATAAACTAGATGTAGTATTTGCCCTCTCACTACCAAATTGTAAGAATGTGTATTGTTCCACATTCTTATAAACATTTTGCATTTTTTATCTCTTTTGATTATTCTATTAGATGTAGTGTCTTATTTTATGTGCATGTGTACATTGTGTTGGGAATGGAAATTTTTCTTTCCCAAGAGAAATTAAATCAACAACTTTTAGTATTTCATGTACTTGCACAATATGGAGAGCAGATGATACCATCACTTCAGGCAATATCCTGTCTTACCTAGAATTCTTATAGATTATGACTCAGAGATTAATCTCAAGTAGTTTTGACTAACTGAAACTTTTTTTTAAAGTATTAAAAAAATACTGCAAATCCCTAATGTTTTATGTGCTTTATAATTTAGCATACTCAACTAGAACATATTCTAAAAGTGTGAAAATGTCTTTACCTTGTGCTTTTATAAAACTCAGATAGAACAACACATGCATATAAGATGTCAGCTCGTACAATTTATTCATCTTCTATAACTGCTAATTAATTCGTATTCACGGATATCTGTCACAATCCTAAACAGTTCAAAGTGTTTGCTAAAAAAAGTGAAGTGCTTCTTCTGAAAAATATTCTCACCACCTGGAAAGGATTTTTCCCCTATTTCAAGAAGCCTAAGAAAAGAGTTCTAACAATTCAATGTGTCCCTTTTAGCACAAAATCGATACCAAATAGATGCAGTTAAATATTATCTATCTTTTCCCTCTCCCTTTGCCTAATATCTGATAGAAATTTAATTTTCTGAAACAAACCAGTTATAAGCAAAATAAGAGAAGCTTGGCAAACAGATAAATGACAATAACAGCACAACAGCATCAACAAAAGCTAATGCAATCACCATATTAAGGAGCAAGTTAAAGCTACTTCCCTTAGAAAATATACAGACTAAAGAAAGAAGAGAGCACCTGAAAATTACATGTTTACAAGAGATCATCGGATGGTTGTGTGTATATTTATACACACAGTTACTATATATTAAAATAATTTTACAGTAGAAGAAGAAAGAAGGTCAAGAATAAGAATGAGGGATAAAGTAACTCAATTTTAGAAACCTTTATAAGAAAAAAAGTTGATTTTAAAAAGGCATA
The DNA here is from genome assembly GCF_029378745.1 of Bos indicus. Taxonomy (NCBI): domain Eukaryota; kingdom Metazoa; phylum Chordata; class Mammalia; order Artiodactyla; family Bovidae; genus Bos; species Bos indicus. The sequence continues at coordinate 57,306,210 of NC_091774.1, read as the reverse complement.
AAGTACAAAACAAATACAATTTTGAGGGGAGGGAACAAAGAAACTGTACCAGACTGTACTTAGTTTTACCATGGTTACCTTGGATTCGGCATATTTAATATCATACGTTTGATTCTCTAAATTCTCATCCTAATGCACAACTGACCATACCACTACATGTCTCAATCCCAGAAACATCATCAAGATATCATCCAACCTGGAGAACTCACTTATATTCGGACTCTCCTTGTCTAAGTAGCAGAATCACATCACCTTCTGTATGTCTTCTGCCATGTGATTACCAACGTCATTGCTTTAGGCCCTCTTCATCTTCCTCTTGTAACTATGTTTCTCACCTAGTTTCCCCATATTTCATTTTAACTTTCATATTGCAATCAGAATTTATTTATAAATAAAATCTAATTAAATCAGTCTTCTGTCCAATTCATTTGATTATACACCATCACATATAAGATAGTTAATAAGATAGTTTAAAATCACAGTTTATAATTCAAGGATCTTTATGAACTAGCTTCTACCAATTTCTTTCTATATAACCATATACATAATTATTTATATACAATAATTGGCAGTATTATTTCCTGCTGAACCTTCATTCATTCCCTAAGCTCTTGTTACACTGAGCCACTTTCACTTTCCTTTCTTGTACCTCATTTGCTTTCATATATTGTTGAATTTACTGAAACTCTTTTCAAATTACTGGTGCACCTTCTTTCCCCATCTACTTCTTTATGTAGCTAGGCAGCTCATAGTCATCCTTAATACCTAGTTCAAGCGTAATCTCTGGGAAGTCTTTCTTTACTGGCTTTGGCCTCCTCTGTCTTCCTATATTCTCATACTACCTTTGAGCTATCTTATGCTGCCTACTTTGAAAGTCTAAATAAGACATTATTTACATTCATTAAAAAAAAAAAAAACCTGTTTTAGCTGTATAGTTTAATAAGTTTGATATATTCTGCATTCTGGCTCAGTTCAGTTCAGTCGCTCAGTCATGTCCAACTCTTTGCAACTCCATGGACTGCAGCACACCAGGCCTCCCTGTCTATCACCAACTCTCAGAGTTTATCCACACTCATGTCCATTGAGTCAGTAATGACAGCCAATCATCTCATCCTGTGTCATCCCCTTCTCCTCCCGCCTTCAATCTTTCCCAGCATCAGGGTCTTTTCATGAGTCAGTTCTTTGCATCAGGTGGCCAAAGTATTGGAGTTTCAGCTCCAACATCAGTCCTTTCAGTGAATATTCAGGACTAATTTCCTTTAGCATGGACTGGTTGGATCTCCTTGCAGTCCAAGGGATTCTAAAGAGTCTTCTCTAACACCATAGCTTTCTGCCATAATGGTGGTGAAATCTGCATATCTGAGGTTATTGATGTTTCCCCCGGCAATCTTGATTTTAGCTTGTGCTTCATCCAGGCCAGCGTTTCTCATGATGTACTCTGCATATAATTTAAATAAGCAGGGTGACAATATACAGCCTTGGCATACTCCTTTTCCTATTTGGAACCAGTCTGTTGTTCCATGTCCAGTAGACTTTATTCTTTAAAGTGGTTTTGGGTACACCCAAAAATTGAACAGAAAGTTCCCTGCTGCTGCTGCTGCTAAGTCGCTTTAGTCGTGTCCAACTCTGTGCGACCCCAGAGACAGCAGCCCACCAGGCTCCCCCGTCCCTGGGATTCTCCTGGGAAGAACACTGGAGTTGGTTGCCATTTTCTTTTCCAATGCATAAAAGTGAAAAGTGAAAGTGAGGTGGCTTAGTTGTGTCCGACTCCTAGCGACCCCATGGACTGCAGCCTACCAGGCTCCTCCATCCATGGGATTTTCCAGGCAAGAATACTGGGGTGGGTTGCCATTGCCCTCTCGGAGAAAGTTCCCAGATGGCCTTTAATTTCCCACACCCACATGCTGTTATTCACATCTTGCATTAGTGTGACACATTTGTTACAATTGATGTGCATTGTGTTTCCTACAGTTTTAATGAATATCATGTTATGTATCCACCATTAGAATACAGAATAGTTCTGCTCTCCTAAAAACCTGTGTTCCACCTATTCATCCCTCTTTCCCTCCAAACCCTTGGCACTTAATTTTCCCCACTGGCTGTCACTTTCCATACAGTGTTGAATAGAGCTGATGAGTGGACCTATTGTTTTATTTCTGATCTTAGGGCTAAAGCGTTCACCATTAAGCATGAAATTATATGTGATTTTGATGCTTGCCCTGAACAGATTTAGAAATTTCTCTCTGGTTCTAGTTTTATGAGAATTTTTTTGTTATGAATGGATATTGGAGTTCATTAAATGCTTTCAACATGTATTAAGATGATGTTTATTGATATGATCATATTTCTCTCCTTTATTATTTTAATGTGATCAGTTACACTGATGCATTTTTAAATTGGCAAACTGCTATTTTAGTTCTGCTAAGACTACAGCAGTCCTAATGTATTCTTTTTTATATTGCTGTGTTTTATTTTCTAAGTCTTTTGTTAAGCCTGTTTTTGTGTAAGTTAGTGGTGGATATCGGTATTTAGGTTTTTTTCCCCACCCTTGAAATATCTTAGTCTGGTTTGGGTACCATAATGCTTGCCCCATAAAATGAGTTTGGATATGTTCCCTCCTTGTTGTTTTTCTAAAAGATTTAATGAAGGATTGTTATTTTTTCTTCCTTAAATGTCTGACGGATTTGACTAATGATGCTTTCTAAAACCAGAATGTTCTTTGTGGAAAGGTTTTAAATTGCAAATATATTAAAGTGATATAGGGCTGTTAAGATTTATTATGTCCTCTAGGATGGAGGAGCCTGGTGGGCTGCTGTCTATGGGGTCGCACAGAGTCGGACACGACTGAAGCGACTTAGCAGCAGCAGCAGCAGCAGCATCAAGTTTTAAATGTGTGCTTTCAAGGAATTTTTGTAATTCACATAAGATATCAAATTTATTTGCATATATTTATTTGATGTTATTAAGTTATGTAGCACTTGTGCTGATGACTCTTCTTTAATTCCTGTTATTTGGTAATTTTGTCTTCTCTCTTTTTTATTTACTTTAATCAGTACAACCTGAGTGTTTTCTTTTTAATTTTGTAGATCATTTTAGAAAAAAATGCTTTCAGTTTTAATGATTTTTCTCTGTATTCATTTCTTATTTTAATGATCTTTCTCTCTTATTTATTTTTTTCTGTTTACCTTAGTCTTACTGTTTGTTTTCCTAACTTTTTCAGAGGTAGAAGTCTCAATCATTGATTTTAGACTTTTCCTTGTATTTGATATAAACATTTAAACCTATAAATATCTGTGTAAGAACTGTATTTATTATGAATGCAAATTTTGGTTCTTTTTTTCATTTTCATTTAGTTTATAATATTTTATAATTTTTCTTATGCTATCCTCCTTGACATGTGGGTCATTGAGAAGTGTATTATTTAATGCTTGTAGGGATTATTTCACACATAGGATCTGTTTTTTGTTTTTCCATACTGGAAAGTCAATATAGCTCAAGGTATTTCATCATGCAGAAGACGTTTTTAAATGACTTTCCAGTGTTTGGAGTATTTGCCATAATTCTTTTGTGTACTACCCCTACCCTTTAGAAAGGAGCCCTTTAGACAGGAGTCATCAGTTTCTCAGTCTTTCTTACATCTAGAACAAAAACCTAGGTTTACTAATCAGAGGCACCAGTGTATGACCTTGATTCAGAAGAAAGCTATATGAAGAAGCAGATGCATGAAGAAATTAGTTTTTTCTAGTGATGTTGGTGACATAAAGCATTAACATAAAGTGTTCGAGGTGGAGTGGCTAGGGTTTTGATGTTCATGATTCAGTTCCAGCAGTGTGGTTTTAGTGTTTTTTTAGATGGATGATCTCTGAATCTTTTACTTTGCTCTTCCCTGCTCACTGAGATTTTGTAAGATTGTTTTTAGGTAAATTGCTTTTCCATTTGAACTAATTAAGGTGGCTTCTGTTACTTTGAAAAAGAATTATGACAGACAGAGAAGTGATTATTTTTCTAAATAATTTGCAGGTAAATCAGCTTTTAATCAGAAATATGTAACACTTTTCCTGCACTTCAGGACAGACAAGAACAGTGTTTGAACACAGAGTGATTATTGAGTAAATATAAATGATTGATGTACATTCATGTTATTAAAATATATAGTTGTTCTTGAGCTTGTCTTTGAGTATGATAAATTGTCCTACTAAGAAATCACAATTTGTATTACATAAAATATTTTTGCTACAAGGTATTTTATCCTCCAGACCTCTTATATTTTATCTTTATTATGTTATATTACAAATATTTATGAAAATAGGCTGGAATGATATGAAAGTCTGTAGACTGTCTGTGACAATACATTTCAAATTGCTACCATAAAAATTTCTGTGAATAAATTCAATTTAGTGCCTAATTTGCCTATTACTAGTATTACTATAGGAAAGAAAGAACAAAAACTTTCCCTGACTAATGATTCCAAAGTGTGTTCACCCTTTAGATCAACTCCATGATGATGCATGTGAACTTGTCGGTGAGTCAAATAGTTTCCAGTTACAGGCTCTTAAACTTTGATTTTCAGAATGGATATATTGAGGATTGGTTGACTTGACTATCTAAATCTGAAATTTCGGTACACTTATTCCATAGAATTGCTTTTTGGGGGGACTGCTAGTTGAGTGGGGCACTGCTGGGTATACAGGCACATGAGTGAAAACTGACTTGCACTGTATCTTCTGTTTGCTCCCTTACTTCTGTTTTACAACCCACTTGATATTGTTCTGTGCCCTAGAAGTGTGATCCTCATGAGCTCTGCAGTTTGGAATACTTTGGTTGGTAAATGCGAGGCACCGGGAGGAGATCAGTCCATGAAGGGAAGAGAGGTAGAGACAATTATCCACCAACTTCCTCCTTCCTGGTGTGTGGTTGACGGAGGATGAAGGCTGTTGAAGGCTGCAACTTCTGTCTGGTGGTTCCACAACTAGATTTTTCTCTTGGAAAACGGCTCACTGTCTTTGTCCCTTCAGACTTAAAATCAGTACTGTTTTACACCCCGGTTAACTCCAGGGTGCTTACAAAGGTATCCTTGTTATTTTTCTTTAACTCTGCCCCCAAATTTTGTAAATGGTCTTGTCTTTGAATTTATTTAATCACCACTTTTGAGTGGAGGATCTGTTTTTCTGCTGATACAGTAATTAGACCAGGAATGATCCCAGGAATCAGGGCTTCCAAATGAGAATCTGGGAGTGGGTTTCTCATTTACTTAATAACTACATGGATATCTTACTTCTGAGGAAAAAATAAGAAAATGGTAATCCATGCTTTTCAGTGAAAGCATAGTTGCTCAAATTATCATTGGTCATGGTATTGAAAGATGGAATATAGTCAGTATCAACTCCATCAGCATATAACCAATGCAGATCAAATCAGTTGCTCAGTCGTGTCCGACTCTTTGCGACCCCATGAATCGCAGCATGCCAGGCCTCCCTGTCCATCACCAACTCCCGGAGTTCACTCAGACTCACATCCATCGAGTCAGTCATGCCATCCAGCCATCTCATCCTCTGTCGTCCCCTTCTCCTCCTGCCCCCAATCCCTCCCAGCATCAGAGTCTTTTCCAATGAGTCAACTCTTCACATGAAGTGGCCAAAGTACTGGAGTTTCAGCTTTAGCTTCATTCCTTCCAAAGAAATCCCAGGGCTGATCTCCTTCAGAATGGACTGGTTGGATCTCCTTGCAGTCCAAGGGACTCTCAAGAGTCTTCTCCAACATCACAGTTCAAAAGCATCAATTCTTTGGCACTCAGCCTTCTTCACAGTGCAACTCTCACATCCATACATGACCACTGGAAAAACCATAGCCTTGACTAGACGAAACTTTGTTGGCAAAGTAATGTCTCTGCTTTTGAACATGCTCTCTAGGTTGGTCATAACTTTCCTTCCAAGGAGTAAACGTCTTAATAAATCATATTACTTAATGCTAGGTAGTCACTGTGTTGAAATTCCTTATAAATTTTATCAGTGTTTGTAAATGAAGTTCCATGGATAATATAGCACATGTCAAAAACTTGGAGTTTCAGCTTACACCCAGTCCCGCCTCCTTCTGCCTCTCTCTACCATCATGTGACTGGTCTTACCCTGAGCTCCTCCACCTCTGCCCAGTGACTGCTGCCCCATGAGGGACCCCAGGTGCTGGCACAGGAAGGGCTGAGGTTTGTGTACCACTGTGTCATGAAACAGGACCCTGGAGACTATGAGCGTCTGCAAATGTACCACAAGTTTCCCCATGCCTGAGCAAATGTAATACTTAATAACAAATAAAAATTCTATGACAGTTGAGAGAGAGAGACATGGAAAAATGAAAAACTTTTTTCCAGATTTTTCATCAGAGGCCTGCATTTTTATCTTGTTCTGCTCCCTACCAATTCTTGGGCTTCACAGATGGCGCTAGTGGTAAAGAACCCACCCACCAATGCAGGATATATAAGAGACGTGGGTTTGATCCCTGGGTCAGGAAGATCCCTTGGAGAAGGGATGACAACCCACTCCAGTATTCTTGCCTGGAAAATCTCATGGACAGAGTAGCCTGGCAGCCTACAGTCCATAGGGTTGCAAAGAGTCAGACACAACTGAAGCAATTTAGCATGAACAGCACATGAATACATGGGATAGTGGGGAAGATAGATTTTAAAACAGAAGAATAATTAGTTTGCCAATAAATGCAAATATTTCCTTTGTGAGGGAAAGACAAGAGAGGAATGTATGTGCAACATTCCAGCTCTTTGGAAGTCTGCTGGAAGGACTGTTTTCTGTGTCACAGTGTAGAGTATGGGAAAATATGGATGTATAAAATAGATCCGTTGCCTTTAAGGAAGTGCCATTTCTCTTCTAAACTACAACAGCACCTTTTAACTCATACACTTACATCCATATTGTTGTCAAGATATAGTTCCAAATCTTAGACACTGGTCTGCAAAGTCATAGTTGCTTGGCACCTGTCCACCATCCCAACATCATCAAATTGCATAAGACACTGAACATGTTCATGAAAATAATGAGATTTCTATCTGCATCTTATCTGAGCTGGAATTTTTCTTCTTTATGTCTTTCAGTGTTGTATAAAATTCTCCATCAAAGTCATTTATTTTTAATCAATCGAAAAAAAGTAAGAGAAGGAAAAAATGCATATACCAAAAGGAATGAGGTGAATTTTAGACATCATTTTCTATTCTTAACTTGTATTCTGAAATTTGGGGACTTAGCACTTTAATGTTTTAGTCGTGTCTTTTTACTTATTTTTAAATGAATATATTTTGACTGTCACATGTTAGTAGAAATTGTTATGATTCTAAAACAAATATTCCCTTTCTGGTAAATGGTTTAGAAGTTAAGAGCAGGAAAGTTTACCCAAACTGTTACTTAAAGTGTATATTAACCACATAAACCAAGCTTTCCACATTTAAACAGTTAAGAGATTCTTGGAAAATGTTTATCTTCCTTTATAGAAGCACTCCTTGTGTACGTATTGTAGAAAAAGTTGTGTGCATGAGGATATACAAAGAGACTTTCAGAGTTTATTCTACATTTAGTCAAATTAAACATGCTCTTTGAAGACTGAACCACGTAAGCTTGGTCTCACCGCAAAGAGAAAACATGGTAATAAAAATATAAAACTTACCCATCTGACTGTTTGATCTTTATAGATTCTAGGAATGTAAAAGTATCTGTTTAATGCAAAAGTTATTAACAACATATTTACTTAGTATGGCATTTTTACAGTGTTCAAAGGCAAATTATAGATGAGTACGGCTGAAAATAACTTGAGAGATGAACTGGTCCAACCTAGACTACGTCCAACAACACAGGAAATGACTCTACAGGTGGACATCACCAGATGGTCAATACCATCATCAGATTAACTGTATTCCTTGCAGCTGAAGATGGAGCAGCTCTATACAGTCAGCAAATATAAGACCAGGAGCTGACTATGGTTCAGATCATGAACTCTTCATTGCAACATTCAGCCTTAAATTGAAGAAAGTAGGGAAAACCACTAGACCATTCAGGTATGACCTAAATCAAATCCCTTACATTATACAGTGGAAGTGAGAAATAGATTCATGGGATTAGATCAGATAGACAGAGTGCCTGAAGAACTATGGACAGAGGTTTGTGACATTGTACAGGAGGCAGTGAACAAAAACATCCCCAAGAAAAAGAACTGCAAAAAGGCAAAAGGGGTGTATGAGGAGGCCTTACAAACCGCTGACAAAAGAGAAGCGAAAGGCAAAAGAGAAAAGGAAAGATAAACGCATTTGAATGCAGAGTTCCAAAGAATAGGATAGAGAGATAAGAAAGCCTTCCTGAGTGAGCAATGCAAAAAAATAGGGGAAAACAATAGAATGGGAAAGGCTGGAGATCTCTTCAAGAAAATTAATGATACCAAGGAAACAGTATATACAAAGACAAGCAAAACAAAGGACAGAAACAGTATAGACCTAACAGAAGCAGAAGATTAAGAAGAGGTGGCAAGAATATGCAGAAGAACTATACAAAAAAGATCCTCATAACTCAGATAACAATGATGGTGTGCTCTCTCACATAGAGCCAGACATTCTTGAATGCGAAGTCAAGTGGGCCTTAGGAAGCATTACTGCGAACAAAGCTAGTGGAGGTGATGAAATTCCAGTTGAGCTATTTCAGATCCTAAAAGAGGATGCTGTTAAAGTGCGGCATTCAATATGCCAGCAAATTTGGCAGACTCACCATGACCACAGGACTGGAAAAGGTCAGTTTTCATTCCAATCCTAAAGAAGGGCAATGCCAAAGACTGTTCAAACTATTGCACAATTGTACTCATCTCATATGCTACCAAAGTAATGCTCAAAGTTATGCAAGCAAGGCTTCAACAGTACATGAACCAAGAACTTCCAGATATTCAATCTGGATTAGAAAAGGCAGAGGAACCAGAGATCAAATTGCCAACATCCACTGGATCCTAGAAAAAGCAAGAGAGTTCCAGAAAGACATCTACTTCTGCTTTATAGACTACCCCAAAGCCTTTGACTGTGTGGATCACAACAAACTGTGAAAAATTCTTCAAGAGATGGGAATACCAGACCACCTTATCTGCCTCCCGAGAAATTTGTTTGCAGGTCAAGAAGCAATAGTTAGAACCGGACATGGGAAAAATGTACTGGTTCCAAATCGGGAAAGGAGTCCATCAAGGCTGTATATTATCACCCTGCTTATTTGACTTATATGCAGAGTACATCATGCGAAATGCCAGGCTGGATGAAACTCAAGCTGGAATCAAGATTGCCGGGAGAAATATCAGTAACCTCAGAAATGCAGATGACACCACCCTTATGGCAGAAAGCGAAGAACTAAAGAGCCTCTTCATGAAAGTGAAAGAGTGAAAAAGTTGGCTTAAAGCTCAACATTCAAAAAATGAAGATCATAGCATCTGGTCCCATCATTTCATGGTAAATAGATGGGAAACATCTATTTTCTAGGGCTCCAAAATCACTGCAGATGGTGACTTCAGCCAGAAGTTAAAAGGCGCTTGCTCCTTGGAAGAAAAGCTATGACCAACCTGAACAGCATATTAAAAGCAGAGGCATTACTTTGCCAACAAAGGTCCATCTAGTCAAAGCTATGGTTTTTCCAGTAGTCATGTATGGATGTGAGAGTTGGACTATAAAGAAAGCTGAGAACCGAAGAATTGACGCTTTTGAACTGTGGTGTTGGAGAAGACTCTTGAGAATCCCTTGAACTGCAAGGAGATCCAGCCAGTCAATTCTTAAGGAAATCAGTCCTGAATATTCATTGGAAAGCCTGATGCTGAAGCTCCAATACTTTGGCCACCTGATGCAAAGAACTGATTCATTGGAAAAGACCCTGATGCTGGGAAAGATTGAGGAGGAGAAGGGGACAACACGGTTGGATGGCATCACCAACTCAATGGACCTGAGTTTGAGCAAGTTCCGAGAATTGGTGATGGACAGGGAAGCCTGGTGTGCTGCTGTCCTTGGGGTGGCAAAGATTCGGACACAACTGAGCAACTGAACTGAACTGAACCTAGACAATTCTGGAAAAATATCACAACTCTGATGGCCAAATACAATATATTTTCTTTTAATTTCCTGTCATTGGACATAGTTACGTATTCATTCATTTATTTGCTTAATTATTCCCTGCTTTCTATAGGCTAAATATTGTTAAGAGTCTATATCAATAAGGAAAGCAGACACACTCTCTGTACTTGTGAAGTGTACATTCTACTATGAGTCAATCCATTAAAGATAAATATAATAATAAGTAAATTCCTTGGTATATTACAAAGTAATAGGAAAAAGAAAAAGTAGAAGAGTAAGGATGATAATGGGTGCCAAGATTAATTTTTAATATTTTCTTATTTTCACATTCAGAAATGTATATAAATATTGTTTAACTGTTTACTTGATAAGGAGTTGCTTTAGTAGATAGAAAAATGTATTGCAACTTTTAAAGACCTTTCATTTATAGTTTAGAGATTATTCTTAACTGGTTTTTCAAGGAGAGGTTGGCTTGGCTAAATGATCTCAGATTTTCTTATAAGTCTTAAATTCCAGTTCATACAAGACCATAAGGTGGTAACCTCTCATTTATGCTGCTTCATGATTTGGGAACAAAAAGCAGGGCTGACTTTGTGTCAAAATAAATATGCAATTTGTGAAAATGGTTCTGTGATCTGAGTTCAGTACTGAGTTTCCTTGTCTGTGTTGTTACCAAACATTTTCCATTGTTTGTTGCTCTGTACTTGTAGTTCTCTCTGCCTAGAGTGCTTTCCTTAGGTTACCCTAGTCTGGCTCCTTTTTACAAACAAGATTTCAAATCTAATGCATATTTTTCAAAAAAGACCTTTCAACACACTGTTTAAATCATCTACTCCACTCCAGCAGTCTCCATCGTATTAACTATTTTATTTTCTTTATGACACTAAAGTTATATAATAATTTTAAATTATTTATTGCCCTCCTTTTCCACAATTTGATCTCCCTGAGAGCACATCTCCTGTCTTTCTCTTTCAGGGCTATAACCACAATCCCAGCAATGGGATAGTGGATACTAAGTGAAATATTTGTTGAATGAATTATGACCTTCCATACTTGTCCATAGTTAAATCCAGAATGTGTAAAGAACATTTCTCTTTAGTATTTTTACTGTATTTAAATTATTAGTCCTACAGTAAATGTAGTAAACAAGTTTAACTCTTGGTTCATAATATAATACATTTTAGAAAGTCTAGTTTATTCTGGTAGTTAAAACAGTGGGCTCTGGGGCTCAAATTTTAAATCTGATCTTGGCAAATTTATCCAATCTTTCTATGATCTTCAGTTCAGTCGCTCAGTCATGTCAGACTATTTGCAATCCCATGGACTGCAGCACACCAGGCTTCCCTGTCCATCACCAACTCCTGGAGTTTGCTCAAACTCACATCCATCAAGTCGGTGACGCCATCCAACCATCTCATCCTCTGTCTTCCCCTTCTCCTTCCACCTTCAATCTTTCCCAGCATCAGGGTCTTTTCCAATGAATCAGTTCTTCACATCAGGTGGCCAAAGTACTGGAGCTTCAGCATCAGGCTTTCCAATGAATATTCAGGACTGATTTCCTTTAGGAGGGACTACTTGGATCTCCTTGCAGTTCAAGGGACTCTCAAGAGTACTCTCGAACACCACAGTTCAAAAGCATCAATTCTTCGAAGCTCAGCTTTCTTTATAGTCCAACTCTCACATCCATACATGACTACTGGAAAAACCATAGCTTTGACTAGATGGACCTTTGTTGGCAAAGTAATGTCTCTGCTTTTTAATATGCTCTCTATGTTGGTCATAGCTTTTCTTCCAAGAAGCAAGCATCTTTAATTTCATGGCTGCAGTCACCACCTACAGTGATTTTGGAACCCCCCAAAATAAAGTCTGTCACTGATTCCATTTTTTCCCCATCTGTTTGTCATGAAGTGATGGGACAGGATGCCATGATCTTAGGCCCATTAAATTTGTCTTTCTATGCCTCAGTATCCTCATCTATAAAATCAGGATAATAGTCATGAAAGAGTGACTTTGTAAGGACACAGTTCTTAGAATAATATACATAATATAAAATATGCATTTGATAATTATTATTGTTTTTTTTCCAATGTGTTCAGTTCAGTCACTCAGTTTTGTCTGATTCTTTACAACCCCATGAACCGCAGCACACCAGGCCTCCCTGTCCATCACCAACTCCTGCAGTCCACCCAAACCCATGTCCATTGAGTTGGTGATGCCATCCAGTCATCTCATCCTCTGTCGTCCCCTTCTCTTCCTGCCCTCAATCTTTCCCAGCGTCAGGGTCTTTTCAAATGAGTCAGCTCTTCGCATTAGGTGGCCAAAGTATTGGAGTTTCAGATTCAACTTCAGTCCTTCCAATGAACATCCAGGACTGATCTCCTTTAGGATGGACTGGTTGGATCTCCTTGCAGTCCAAGGGACTCTCAAGAGTCTTCTCCAACACCGCAGTTCAAAAGCATCAATTCTTCAGCACTCAGCTTTGTTTATAGTCCAACTGGGTGACTATATTGGAGAAGGCAATGGTACCCCACTCCAGTACTCTTGCCTGGAAAATCCCATGGATGGTAGGCTGGTAGGCTACCTGGTAGGCTGCAGTCCATGGGGTCACTAAGAGTCAGACACGACTGAGTGACTTCACTTTCACTTTTCACTTTCATGCATTGGAGAAGGAAATGGCAACCCACTCCAGTGCTCTTGCCTGGAAAATCCCAGGGATGGTGGAGCCTGATGGGCTGCCGTCTATGGGGTCGCACAGAGTCGGACATGACTGAAGTGACATAGCAGCAGCAGGAGCAGCAGGTGACTATATTGTCCAGCATCTGGCTTTGCCTGTGCATATGAATAAAAAAGCACAAGAATATAGCAGATACTATGAGTCTGTTGCCAGAAACATAGGTGATAGCATTTTCAGCCAAGCCAGTTCTTCTCTTGATGAGATATCCATTTTCAGAAATCCATATAGGTTGTTGAATTGCAGAAGGCAACGTGTACAAAGATGGGCCATCTCAAAGTTGATGAGTATGTGACTTCTGAAATCTGTATTTGTTGCAGACTGTCCGTAGCCTATGTCATGCCTTGTCTTCCGATATCTTCAGTCCTGTAATGTGTCTGTGGGAATATTTTCTCATTAAAATGATTCCTCAGAGATTCATTGCCAAGCATGAGACTAAGATACATTCTGTAAGTATACTTTCTCAGCTTTATTCTAGAGTTAACAAAATGTTTTAGCCACTTGAGTAAATAGTTTGAGTCAAATCTGAGCACCCTTAAAGTATGATAATAACATCATAATTCTCCTGGCTTAGGCATTCTCTAAAGCTTATGTTAAACTGGTACTGCTTTGTGAAACAGATATTCTTCATCACTTCTCAATGCCTGTGAAAGATTCTTCTGGCTTCAGATGTCTCCATCAAATCTTCTCATAAAACTGGAGGTCAGACTCAATGGCATCACCCAAAGAGGGAAGCCAGAAATAAACTGCCTCAAAAGACCAATATTTTTCTTTAAAACTGAGAAAACAAAATATTTCATGAGGGAGGAAATGGCCTTGGTAATTGTTATTTAAGATTTTCAAATTGCAACAATATGTGTAGAAACAATCACTTCCCATATCCTGTGTTAAATTTTCTAGTCTCTAAATTTAGGAGAAGACTCTTGAGAGTCCCTTGGACTGCAAGGAGATCCAACCAGTCCATCCTAAAGGAGATCAGTCCTGGGTGTTCATTGGAAGGACTAATGCTGAAGCTGAAACTCATATACTTTGGCCACCTCATGCTAAGAGTTGACTCATTGGAACAGACCCTGATGCTGGGAAGGATTGGGGGCAGGAGGAGAAGGGGACGACAGAGGATGACATGGCTGGATGGCATCACCGACTCGATGGACGTGGGTTTGAGTGAACTCCGGGAGTTGGTGATGGACAGGGAGGCCTGGCGTGCTGCGGTTCATGGGGTTGCAAAGAGTCAGACATGACTGAGCGACTGAACTGAACTGAACTGAACTGAAATTTAGTGTGATGATCATCTCATGATGTGTGTAAGTCAAATCATTATGCTGTATACCTTAAACTTAAAAAAACTGGAAAAAAAAAAAAGAGAAAGTGGACTTTGGTTAATATTAAAGTATCAGTATTGGCTTACTAATTGTGAAAATGTGCCACAGTAATATAAGATGGTAACATGAGAGGAAACTGGGTGAGGGAAATACTGGAACTTGTATTATCTTTGCAACTTTTTCATAAATCTAAAGCTATTATAAAAAGTTTGCTTAAATACAAATAAAATTTTAAAAATAAAACATTTCTCTGAAATCTACAAACTGACAAGAGCTCTAGTTTCAACAGTGAGACAGTTTGTGTAGTGTAGGACTCAGAAAGAAAATATCCCCACCCCTTATGCCTGTATTCTGATACTGGTGATTTATTCTGGAATCTTAATCATTGCTATATGGAGAAGGAAATGGCAACCCACTCCAGTGTTCTTGCCTGGAGAATCCCAGGGACGGGGGAGCCTGGTGGGCTGCCGTCTATGGGGTCGCACAGAGTGGGACACGACTGAAGCGACTTAGCAGTAGCAGCAGCAATCATTGCTATGGACTTTTTTTGTCTAATTCTCTTTCCAAAAATAAACCTAACCAACCTAAACCATGTTTTCATTAACTACAGTTTACTTCTCTAGGTGATTTATCCATTTGTTATTAGACACATTTCTTACCTTGAAATAAAATGCTATTTTTGTAGATTAGATACCTCATAAGGCTCTTGAATCCAGAATGTATAAAGAACTCTTAAAACTTAATACTACAAAGATAATCCAGTTAAAAATGGACAAAGAATCTAAATAGATATTTCTCCAAGAAGATATACAGATAGTTCATAAGCAAATGAAAAAATGCTCAACATCATTGCTCGCTAGGGACAAATGCATCAGTACCATGAGATAACACTTATACCACTAGGATGACTGAATTTCAAGTTTTTCAAATCTCAGTATTGCCACCTAAATAACACCTGAATTCATTCAGGTGACCTTTAACATCCTGTGTCATGTGTGCACAATTTAAATTCTCATTCCTGTGTTGTATATCCCCAGTCTTGGGTTTATCACCCTGTACCCCCCTGAAGTACTTGCTGTTTTTCCTACCAGCCCTGCTACTTGTAGTGCTGCAACACCTCCATTTTTAACAAGCCCCCAGGCAGTGGTATTGTAGATCATCTATGAAGAACTGTCACCTAGCTGAATTCTTACCTGTGAAATAGCTGTGAAAATGTTACCAAGTCCAAACTCATACTGCTCGCACAGAACAGGCCAATAAATCGAGAGACAAATATTTGTTGGGACAGAGAATCGTGACATTATTAAGAAAGCCCACAAGCCTAGAAGATGGTGGACTGCTATCCCAGAGAATCATCCTACGTGAGTTAGAATTCCAGCTTATTTTATATTAAAAGAGAATGGTTGGTTGTAAAGTTCTTGGTGTCAGAGTCCTTTGTTCCGGCAGAAGTCCATGTAGGTCAGGTCATGATGTTACTATAACCTCCAAGACAGATGTTATTCTCTGTTCTGCAACTTTTTCTCTCTGTATGAATGGGCAAGTAGTAAACCTTTAGGGTCATAACCTTTAATATGGGCTATTCTGTATATTTCAGACTATAGGAAACATTCTTAACTTGTAACAAAAGCAATAACATACAAAGGTTAAAGTAAAAGAAGGAGATCTAATAGGGAGATTTGTTCTTCCCTGTTATAAAGCTCCAGCTTCCCAGGTGGCCCAGTGGTAAAGAATCTGCCTACCAGTGCAGGAGATGCAAGAGAGGTGGGTTTGATCCCTGGGTCAGGAAGATTCCCTGGAGTAGAATATGGCAACCTCCCCCAGTATTCTTGCCTGGAAAATTCCATGGACAGAGGAGAACTGGTGGGCTACAGTCCATGGGGTCACAGGATCAGACACTACCGAGCAACTAACACTTTCACTTCTTTCACATACATATGTTCTTTTTTTTTTTTTTTCCCAACTGAGCATACATACTCACACACATTACAGAAACTCTTACTTGGAAAAATAGAATGCTTGTCTCTCCAGATGCTTCCAACCTGTAAGTTATTCTTTTGTTCCTGTCTCAGTGTTTCATTCTGCTTATAAAGAGAAGAAAAGGCACTGTTTTTCTTCATACAGTATCTACTCAAATTGTATATATCTTGCAAGTGTAGCATCCTTTATGCTTATCTGTTTGATTTATAAAGAACAAGGGAATTGCAATAGTACTACCACTAATAAAAAAATCTATATGGTAGCAGTGGAGCTGAAGTTGGAGTTAGTGGTTAAAACAACAGCTTACCTGTCTTTTGTTTTTGAAAATACAATATAGGGTGACTTCTTGGGATATATAAGTTTACTCGAATAAACCATACCACACTTTTTTTGACAGGAAACTACAAAGAAGTTTAATGAGCATATAATGTCACATATTATTGATTCTGCAATCAGACTCTCATTGGGATTAAGAGATTGTTTGCTGTTACTTTGCTTTTTTGGAGTTTTAAAAACAGAAATCCTGGGCATCACTCTGCAGAGTTCTACACGGTACAGTTGATTGCAGTTTACTAATCTAGGCACTTAATAAACAACAAACATAAAACACCTCCTCAGGTTATCTATCAGCCAGTTTTGGGGAACTGTCTACAGTGTGGATCTCAGATCACTAGCTTCAAAATATCCCTGAAGTGTTTTCCTAAAGCTCTGTATCCTGTACTTGCTATATGAGAATCTCAAATGTGAAACCTAGGAATCTGTACAATAAACAGATTCTACTGTAGATGCATATGTATGTATAGGAGAACCAAATGTCTCTTTGACACATAGATTATTTTGAGCTGAAAACAATTAAAATCCAAAAGACCCATAAAAAAGTGTTGACCTTTCCTGTTAGCTTCCCAAAGAATTTAGATGGAGGGACTCTTACAGGAAAGGAATGATCACCATGCATAGCTATATTTTGAACTAGGTGTGGTTGACTAAGACCTGCGAAAGTGAAAGTCACTAAGTCGTGTCTGACTCTTTGTGACCCCATGGACTATTACAGTCCATGGGATTGTCACTGTTATAAAGTCCATTTTGTGAACAGTTAGGAAATATGTTTGTTTGTTTTAATTATGAGTTCATAGTGACACTTGGAATTCTGATCCTAAACCACAAAGTCGTCTCCCTTTCCCGTTTCATACTTGCATTTCCCCTTTTTCCCATAAGGAAATCTGGTTCTCGAAAACTTTTAATACATTTGTACCATTTGCTTAATGTTACAGTATACAGTAGTTCAAGAGTCACTTTACCAGTACTATTACTACCAAAAAAAAATAAAAACCCTGCTATTAAAATTCAAAATTTCTTTTAGTTTCCCTTAAAATATGTCTCATTGATCCATATATAGTCAGTACTACATTCAAAAGTTACCTAACTTGTTTTCCTTCTTTCCTCTGTATGCATGCCAACATTTGTTATCTCTTCTTTTTTTGATGGTCATTCTAACATGCGTGTGGTGATAATATCTCATTGTGGTTTTAATTTGTATTTCTCTAATGGATTGGGGGCAGAAGGAGAAGGGGACGAGAGAGGATGAGATGGCTGGATGGCATCACCAATTTGATGGGCATGAGTTTGAGTGAACTCCGGGAGTTGGTGATGGACAGGGAGGCCTGGCATGCTGCAGTTCACGGGGTCGCAGAGTCGGACACGAACTGAACTGAACTGAACTGAATGACTAGTGATGTTGAACATCTTCTCATGTACCTCTTGGTCATTAGTGTATCTTCTTTGAAAAAATGTTTATTCAGGTCTTTTGCCCATTTTTTAAAAATCATTTAATTTGAGGGTTCGATATTGAGTTGTGAGAGTTCTCCATGTATTTCCGGTAGTAATCCCTTATCACACATACAGTGTTGGGGCTCAGGGAGAACTGCCCACAAATATAACACAATAGCATATTGATTACTTGGAATTAAAGTTACTTAAAAAATGGCCAGTGCAAGAGGAATACTGTAAACCTCCTTTCTGGCTCCATGAAAGCAGGAAATAAATCTCTCAGGTGAAAGATGCACTCCCTGCATCTGGAGGTGAAAGGATGCCCTGATTGCCAGAGACAGGAAATTCAGGTGAGAGGCCTATTTATGCAAATCTTGTCACTTCTTTAACATACTGCCCCAAATCCAAACTCTTCAGATTCTTTACTAAGTGAGCCCTGCAAACCTAAGTTTTTAATGTCCTGTCAATTCCTCACAACTTATTGCTTGTCTAAAATAAAACTATAAAAGCTGCCTGCTTTGGCCATTTTTTTGGTCCTATTTCTATGAGACCTGCATGCACATAAATAAAATTTATTTCTTTTTCTCCTGATAATCTGTCTTGTGTCAGTTTTATTATTAGTGCAGCTGCAAGAACTCAAGAAAGATAGAAGGGGGAATTTTCTCCTCCCTGGCAATGATTTGTAAATACTTTTTTTCCTCCTGTTCTATGGATTGTCTTTTCACTTTATTGATAGTTTCTTTCTCTGTGCAGAAGCTTTTTTAGTTTGATGTAGCCTCACTTTTAAAAAAATTTGTTGCTTGTGCTTTAGGTGTGATTTCCAAAAAAATTATTACCAAGACCCATGTAAGGAGATTTTTAATATTTTCTTGTAGGAGTTTCATGGTTTCAGGTCTTAGGTCTAAGTCTTTAATCCATTTTGAGTTAGTTTTTGTGAGTAATGTAAATTAGGGGTCAAGTTGTATTCTTTTACATGTGAATATCCAATTTTCCCAGCACCATTTATTGAAGAGACTATCTTTTCTCCATTGTGTATTCTCGACTCCTTCAATGATTCTTGTTTCCTTTCTTTCTCACACAAAAGTTAGCATACCATATAAACTATTTTGCAGTTTGCTTTTTCTATTCAATAGTATATATTAGAAATCACCCCAAATCAGTTACAGAGATTATCTTCATTCATTATGGTATCTGCATACAGAAACTGTAATTGTTTATGGATGTATCGTAATTTATTTATTCAAATAGCATCCTATGTTTGACAGGATCTCATTCCCAATATTTTGTTATCAAAAATAATGCTACAGTGAGAAAATCGTTCATGTATTTTTCATATTCCTAACAATGAAACTTCAGAGTAAATTCATAGAAGTAGGATTGCTGTGTGTGTATGTGTTCATGTGCTCCATTGCTCAGTCATTGTCTCTTTGCCACCCTGTGGACTGTAGCCCTCCAAGTTCCTCTGACCATGGAATTTTCCAGGCAAGAATGAGTGAGTTGCCATTTCCATTCTCCAGGGGATCTTCCTAACCTAGGGACTGTACTTGTGTCTCCTGCATTGGCAGGTAGATTCTTTACCTCTGAGCCACTAGGGAAGTCCATTGGCATTACAATAATTATGTAAGAAACTGGACATCTTTTTATAAGGTTTAGAGCCATTTTGCATATGTTTTATGGACTGTCAGTTATACTATACTCATTTTTAAAATCATGTTTCTGATATTTTTTCCTTAAGTGGTATTAGTTCATTTTGTACTAGGAAGATAATCTTGTCCTCACTGGTAGTTTTTGGAAATGTTTTCTGTTTTCATTTATCTTTTTACTTTACAATGTCTTTTCACTTTATAAATGTATTTTAATATAGTTGAATTTATTATGCACTTTTTTTTTTACTGATTTTGAATTTTCAAGCCATAATTGGAAAAGTTTGTTTTTCTCATCCTCAGATTATGATTAATCTATGTTTTTTTTCTATTATATACATGAATTCTTTTGGGGGTTTTTTTGTTGTTTTTTGACCTCTAATCCCTTTTGACTTTACTCTTGTGTATTGTTTAAACTGTAAGTTCAGTTTTATTTTTTTTCCAAATTTGTATCTAGTTGCCCACAAGTTATTAATATGTCATTTTTCCTCAGTGATTTGAGATATTTTTATACCCTAGATTTTGCTCTGTACTTAAATATATTTCTGAACTTTCTCTTTTGTCCTACTGATTTATCTATTCATGTGTCAGTAGCAAGAGGAGGTAGTATTTATCCATTAGTGACTATTGGTCTTGCAAGTAGTTTTGTTTATTTTTATCACTCAATTATTAAGATAGAGGCTGTTGGAAATTCTAGGAAATGACATTTATAGAAACATTTTTTTCAGCTGAAATTAGTTAGTCTCAATCTTTTTAAATTACCATTTCTGTGCTATGTCAATTTTGAAGTTAGGAAAGACTTTTTGAAAGTCAGTTGTTTAATTTAGTTAACCTGAGTAACATGTAAGAAGGCGCATTTATTAATAAAAGCTTAAACGCCTACAGGCTAGTCTCTTTGAAGTTACTTTTATTTTCTTCTCCAGTGAGAATGCTATTATTTGTCTTCAGTGTTATTGACTTTGATTTATTCTTTGATACATGTAGCTCAAATGAATAATGAAAAACTTAGAGAATCTGCATAAGAATGGTGTCAAATGGTGTTTCAAGAGTGAAAGAAATACAGTTTCATTCAAATGATCTTTTCACATACATCTTTATTAATCATCAGACCCAAACATTCTGTCAGAATAGATTGTTTTTGTTAAGTTTACATTAATTTACATTGCCCTAATAATTTTAAGAAAGTAGAACATCTAACATACTATATTATTATTTCTTATTGTCTTTAAATTTCTGTTATGGTATTCAAAATAGCAGTAATATTACTTTAGGGAAAACGTGATTCTGAAAACAGTTTACATTTGCTGAGTTCTCTGATATATTCTGTAATAGCAACTGTTTATCTGGCTTTTCCATACTGCACAGTGATTGGTCTTGATATTTTTTATGACAATGTCTGTATGGTTTCTTTCAATATAGAATTTTCTGAAGACAACGAAAAGGCTAATTACCAATCATTGAATTCATACTATTAAAATGAAAATTACATATTCTCCTAGGCTGTTGACTTAAAACAGAGGTTGTCAAAGCATGACCAATAAACCAAATCTGCCCATATGCCTTGTTTTCTAAATAAAGTTTTATTGAAACACAGCCATGTCATTTCTTTACTTACTGTCTGCACTGTGGTGGCAGAGGTGAATAGGTATGACAGAGGTCATATGACCCTCAAAACCTGAAATATTTACTATCAGGCCCTTCAGAAATAGTATTTGCTGATCCCTGATTTAGAAGATACCACATAAAGCAAGTTGTAAAAAATACAAAGCAATATTTTATCATTTATCTATATCACATATTATAGATTGAATATTTGTGCCCTCCCAAAATCTGTATGTTGAAATCCTACATCCCGAGGGTGATGATATTAGGAGGTGATTGTTGTTGTTTAGTTGCTAAGTCATGTCCAACTTTTGCGACCTCATGGACTATAGCCTGCTAGTCTCCTCTGTTCATAGGATTTCCCTGGCAAGAACACTGGAGTGGGTTTCCATTTCCATCTCCAGGGGATCTTCCTGACTCAGGTATTAAACCCAAATCTCCTGCTTTGGGAAGAGGTTCTTTACCACTGAGCCACCAGGGAAGCTTTAGTCCCCTTATAAAAGAGATCTGCAGAGCACCCTGCACTTTCCGCCATGAGAAGATACAAAAAGTGATCAGTTTGCATATCGGGAGAGGGCTTTCTCACCTTTGCTGGTTTCTCTCGGGCTCACAATGGATTGAATTTTGTTGGACAGTAGCTTGAGCTAATAAGTCCAAAGTAGTCTTACATCTGCTAACAGACAGGTCCTGACTTTTATCCGGGAGGCCTCAGTCCTTCCCCATACCTGGCTCAGTGTTCCAAGGGAATAAAGGCAGAAACCATATGAAAGAGTACACTGAGTATCTGTCAGTTCCATTAGGGAGAAGTCAAGCTTCATTCATCATTATATTACTAGTTGGCATGGTTTTGTAGAACAGAACAACAAATAGGTAAATTTATGAACAACAAAGCAGAATTGAGAGGGAATAAGCTTAACCATGACCACTGTGATCTTTGAGGGCAAATCTCTGAGATGAGTTCATAACATTCCCTGCTATGTCCTGAGCTGCGTGGAGAAGATCTGTGCTAAGAACTGCTTATTTGCTTGTTCTGTCTTGTTAGATGTTGATTACCATTGACCATGACAGTGGATTAGACCAAATATGAAGAAAGGTGAAAATATAAGCCTCGTATAAGTGTGTATGCAATATCTGTATAAACATTCATTTAATTGCCTTTATAAACAATGAAATTTGAGGTTAACACTGGAGGCTGGCAATACTGAGAGTTCTTTTCTCGACGATGCATGTTCATGTTATGTTCATTTAAATGATTCTCCCTATACTCTCCAAATATCCACTTAACACTGGATAGATTTTAGCACAGAAAGATTGTTTACGAGGGACTTTTATGTAATCACTGAGCAAAACTAAGATTTAACAAAAGTCCCTCAATCTAAACTTCATATTTCCTATGTCACATTTAAAACTCATGCTTAAAATGTGACCTTTCTCACAAAGGTGAGAAAGTATTATTTAATTTTTAATCATGATACTATTTTTGCTTAATAAGGACATATTTAGTACTAAGCATTCATAGTATAGAAACTCCATAATTCCTTTACTTATTTTGTTCTCACAATAGCAATTATAGGTAAGTCTTAATATTCCATTGTTCAGACAAAGAAGCAAGTTAAACAAAGCGATGCACTTGCCCAGGGTAAGTGATAGAGCCAGAATTCAAATCCAGACCTGCCCTACCACAAAACCCATGCTGTGTACACTCCACTGTGCAGTTCTCTGTAATCATGTGTACTACCGTTGTAATCATGTTTACTAAGCATTGTGTGTTATCCTAAATGAGGTGTTGACCTGGTAGGTGTTTTCACCTCTTTCTAAATACCATAGAATGACCAAGTGGCTAGTCAGAGGCCTGCGGGGGCCTTTGTGGTCCCACTAGAAAAAGCAGACTTCTTCAGGCTGCTGAAACCTTTTGTCATTCTAATTCCACGGGTATTCTTTTGTCTGGCATTGTTCCCTGATCAACTTTATGTTATTGTAGAATGTAGCCCCACTAAAAGAGAAATGAGCTTTAGGTACAGATAAGCTTAGATCCCAGCACCAGCCTTTCTCAGTCGTGTTATTTAGGTAGACTGTTCTCTGAGCTTTGGAGTCTTCATTTGTAAAATAAAGATAATAATTGCACCTAACTTAACTTACTGAGTTCTGGTGAGAAATAAAGGAGCATTATGTGTGGAATTTTGTCACCAAAGGTTATTAATCATAGCCATTTTATTGCTTTACCCTAGACATCTTAGATAGTTATTTTATAATTTCTATTCTTTGCTAAATAACACTACTTTTTGTTCCCCTTGAGTCTTAACGGAATGGTTTGTACATGCCAGGAACTAAGCTGGTATCTGGATAGAGCAGTGGACAAGGGAGGAGGAAAAGAAAGGTGTAACAGGTAACTGGATATAGGAGAGGTTAAAAATATCTGAGGTTTCCCGTCTCAGTAACTGGGGGGGAAAATGAAAATCGTTAAAAGTAAAAAGGAAACCAGAAAAAGTAATGAATATACACAATGGAGTATTACTCAGCCATTAAAAAGAATACATTTGAATCAGTTCTAATGAGGTGGATGAAACTGGAGCCTATTATACAGAGTGAAGTAAGCCAGAAAGAAAAACACCAATACAGTATACTAACACATATATATGGAATTTAGAAAGATGGTAACAATAACCCTGTATACGAGACAGCAAAAGAGACACTGATGTATAGAACAGTCTTTTGGACTCTGTGGGAGAGGGACAGGGTGGGATGATTTGGGAGAATGGCATTGAAACATGTATAATATCATATATGAAACAAGTCGCCAATCCAGGTTCGATGCACGATACTGGATGCTTGGGGCTGGTGCACTGGGACGACCCAGAGGGATGGTATGGGGAGGGAGGAGGGAGGAGGGTTCAGGATGGGGAACACGTGTATACCTGTGGCAGATTCATTTTGATATATGGCAAAACCAATACAATATTGTAAAGTTAAAAAAGAAAAATAAAAGAAAAAAAAACTATGTATCAGAAAATTAAAAAAAAAAAAGAAAAAGTAATGAAATCAGAAATGGCATCCTGCTCCAGTATTCTTGCCTGGAAAATTCCATGGACAGGGAAGCCTCACGGTCTACTATCCATGGGATCACAAAGAGTTGGACATGACTGAGAGACTGAGCATGTGCGCACACGCGTGTACACACACACACACACTCTATCTAAGGCAGAGGATGTTAGTCATGTTTAGGCTGAAAGCATGATTCTGGATGGGAATTGTCCTCACTGCATTTGGAGCAATAAGAATATAAATTGTACAAGATATTTTAACTAAAACTTCAATTTTTGAATTTGTTAGATTGAGTGACAATTAAAATGCAGAGGTCACTCTATTAAAAAAAAAATTGAAAGGTCAGGCACAGACCCATGGGGCATGCTCTCATTTACAAGAATAAAAACAAAGACTAGGAGAAGTGGTGAGGTGATATGTTAATTAACTAGATAGGAGGAGTCTTCTCACAATGTATATGTATTTTATTTATATTTTATTTGTCAATATTACCTCTCTGGATAGGCATAGACCCCTGGGGCATGCTCTCATTTACAGGTAGGAATCACAGGAATCTCTGCATACATTTGAGAGATATAAAACATGAGAGTAAGAAAGAATTTGCAAGAGCAGAATCTAAGAGAAGCCAGTCAGATGCTGCAGTGTGCTTCTTACTTGCTATATAACTTAGATCTCTGAACTCATTTATGCTTCTATAAAATGGGAATAGTATCACATCCTTTGAATGTGTGTG
The DNA here is from genome assembly GCF_029378745.1 of Bos indicus. Taxonomy (NCBI): domain Eukaryota; kingdom Metazoa; phylum Chordata; class Mammalia; order Artiodactyla; family Bovidae; genus Bos; species Bos indicus. Next base: position 57,281,309 of record NC_091774.1, on the reverse strand, counting down.
TTATGAGCCAGAGGGATGATATGAGGAGGGAGGTGGGAGGGGGGTTCAGGATTGGGAACACGTGTACACCCGTGGTGGATTCATGTTGATGTATGGCAAAACCAATACAATATTGTAAAGTAATTAGCCTCCAATTAAAATAAATTTTAAAAATAAATTAATTAATTAAAAAAAAGAATTAAAACACATAAAGAAATGGGCAGGCAGGTGTGGTAGGGAGAGTAAGAGTACCGGCGCTGGAGGGTGCAATCAATGATTCTCAACTCTAAAAGTTGACAACCTCATCAACTCAGTTTCTGCTCTTTTTTTCTTTCAGTTCTATTGACATATAATTCACAAATAAAATGTAAGACATTTAAAGTGTGTTAATACATTGTGGTGCTTTGATATACTGAACACATACTTTGTCATCAAAGTTCCATCTAGTCAAGGCTGTGGTTTTTCCAGTGGTCACATATGGATGTGAGAGTTGGACTATAAAGAAAGCTGAGCACCGAAGAATTGATGCTTTTGAACTGTGGTGTTGGAGAAGACTCTTGAGAGTCCCTTGGGCTGCAAGGAGATCCAACCAGTCCATCCTAAAGGAGATCAGTCCTGGGTGTTCCTTGGAAGGACTGATGTTGAAGCTGAAACTCCAATATTTTGGCCACCTGATGCGAAGAGCTGACTCATTTGAAAAGACCCTGATGCTGGGAAAGATTGAGGGCAGGAGGAGAAGGGGACGACAGAGGATGAGATGGTTGGATGGCATCACCGACTCAATGGACATGAGTTTGAGTAAACTCCAGGAGCTGGTGATGGACAGGAAGGCCTGGTGTGCTGTGGTTCATGGGGTCGTAAAGAGTCGGACATGACTGAGCAACTGAACTGAACTGAACTGAATTGAACATTATGAGAAGACTCCTCCCATCTAGTTAATTAACTCATCTATCACCTCACCACTTCTTCTCGTTGTTCTTATTCTTATTCGTCTTATTAATTTGGTGATAACATTTAAGTTCTGGTTTATTAGCATATTTCATTCATACAATACAATGCTATCAAATTAGTACCATTTTATACATTATAGACTCAGATCTTACTTATCTTACGATTTGTACCCTGAGAATTTGTACTGTTTCACCAGCCTCTCTCTATTTCCCATACCACCTGGGCCCTGAAAACCACTTTTCTACCCTCTATTTCTGTGACTTTGACTTTTTTAAAGATTCTACATGTAAGTGATTCAATGAAGCATTTTTCTTTCTCTAACTTATTTCATTTAGCATAATGCCCTCAAAATCTATCCATGTTGTCACAAATGTCAGGATTTTCTTCTTTCTCATGGATTATTAGTGTTTCATCATATATATATATATATTTTTAACAACATGGAGGTTAGAAACACTGACCTCCCACATATCAAAAATCTGTGTATAACTTACAGTCAGCCCTGTGTGTCTGTGGTTCCTCTGGATCCAAGGTTCCACATTCATGGTTTAAACCAACCTATGATCCATAGTACCGCAGCATTTATTATTGAAAGCAATCTGTGTATAAGTGGACCCTCTAAGTTGAAATGTTATTCAAGAGTCAGCTGCATATTTATATGTTCATCATCCCCTCCTCTTTAGCCATTCATTCATTAATGGACACTTAGTCTGTTTCCATATCTTGATTATCATGAATAATGGCCACATTGAACATGGGAGTATATCTCTTTTATACACTTTTAAAATTTCTTTTAAATATGCATATACCCAGAAGTAGGACTGCTGGATCATATGGTAGTTCTATTTTGAATATTTTTCACTTTTTGAATAACCTCTATAGTGTTTTGTATCATTGCTCCACCAGTTTATATTCTCATGAAAAGTGCACAGAGTATTCCCTCTTCTCCATATCTTTGCCAACACTTATCTCTCTATATATATTTTTGGTGACATCATTCTAACCGATGTAAGGTGACATTCCATTGTGGTTTTGATTTGCATATCCTGATAATTAGTAATGGTGTAGACTTTTCCATGTACCTATTAGCCATTTGCATGTCTTCTTGAAAAGATGTCTATTCAGTTCATTTTTTAACCAGATTTTTTTTTCCTTTTTGCCAGTGAGTCCTGTGAGTTCTTTAAATATTTTGGACATTAATCCCTTATATTTATGATTGCAAATATTTTCCTCATTCTTTAGGTTGCCTTTTCATTTTGTTGAAGGTTTTCTTTGCGATGATGAAGCTTTTTAGTTTAATGTAATCTCACTTACTTATTTGTGCTTTTTTGCCTTTGCTTTGGTATCAGATCCGAAACAGCATCACTAAGACTGATGTAAAGAAGCGTATTGTCTTTGTTTTCTTTTAGGAGTTTTATGATCTTAAGTCTAATGTTCAAACCTAATCCATTTTGAATTGATTTTTTTTGTATGGAGTAAGATTGGGATACACTTGCATTCTGTTGCATGTGGCTTTCCACTTTTCCCAACATCATTTATTGAAGGTAATATCCTTTACCAATGTATAGTCTTGACATTTTTTGTCATAAATTAGTCGACTATATATGCATGGGTTTATTGCTAGGCTATCTGATTTTAGAATTCTGATCATTTTGAAATTTTCCATGCATTTTTGTGTGATTCTTCTTCCAGATAATTTGTGTCATTATTGCTATTGAAAATTTTAATCACGATTCTCATATGGATATAAAATATACATGTGTTAAAGTTTCATTTAATTCACTAGTTAAATTGTTTAAATTAATTGTTTCATTGATCTATGTGTCTGTTTTTATGCCAGTATTATACTGTTTGGGGCTTCCCTGATAGCTCAGTTTTTAAAGAATTCACCTGCAATGCAGGAGACCCCAGTTTGATTACTGGGTCAGGAAGATCCACTGGAGAAGGGATAGGCTACCCACTCCAGTATTCTTGGGCTTCCCTTATGGCTCAGCTGGTAAAGAATCCGCCTGCAATGCAGGACACCTGGATTCCATCCCTGGGTTTGGAAGATCCCCTGTAGAAGGGAAAGGCTATCCAATCCAGTATTCTGGCCTGGAGAATTCTATGGACTGTATAGTGGGGTCACGAAGAGTCAGACACAACTGAGCGACTTTCACTTTCACTATTATACTGTTTTGATTACTGTAGCTTTGTAATATAGTTTGAAAAAAGTAGTGTGATTCATTCAGTTTTATTTTTTTCAGATTGGTTTGGCCATTTTCTTTTCTGGTTTTGTGCAACTTTTAAGATTGCCTTTACTATTTCTATGGAAAATGTAATTTTAATTTTGATATGTTTTAATTTTGCAATGAACCTATAGATTGCTTTGAGAAGTATGAACATCAGTTCACTCAGTCAGTCATGTTCGACTCTTTATGACCCCATGAATCACAGCAAGCCAGGCCTCCCTGTCCATCACCAACTCCCGGAGTTCACTCAAACTCACATCCATTGAGTCGGTGATGCCATCCAGCCATCTCATCCTCTGTCGTCCCCTTTTCCTCCTGCCCCCAATCCCTCCCAGCATCAGAGTCTTTTCCAATGAGTCAACTCTTCGCATGAGGTGGCCAAAGTACTGGAGTTTCAGCTTTAGCATCATTCCTTCCAAAGAAATCTCAGGGCTGATCACCTTCAGAATGGACTGGTTGGATCTCCTTGCAGTCCAAGGGACTCTCAACAGTCTTCTCCAACACCACAGTTCAAAAGCATCAATTCTTCAGTGCTCAGCCTTCTTCACAGTCCAACTCTCACATCCATACATGACCACTGGAAAAACCATAGCCTTGACTAGACGGACTGTTGTTGGCAAAGTAATGTCTCTGCTTTTGAATATGCTGTCTAGGTTGGTCATAACTTTTTTTCCAAGGAGTAGTCTTTTAATTTCATGGCTGCAGTCACCATCTGTAGTGATTTTGAGCCCCCAAAAATAAAGTCTGACACTGTTTCCACTGTTTCCCCATCTATTTCCCATGAAGTGATGGGACTGGATGCCATGATCTTCATTTTCTGAATGTTGAGCTTTAAGCCAACTTTTTCACTCTCCTCTTTCACTTTCATCAGGAGGCTTTTGAGTTCCTCTTCACTTTCGGCCTTAAGGGTGGTGTCATCTGCATATCTGAGGTTATTGATATTTCTCCTGGAAATCTTGATTCCAGCTTGTGCTTCTTCCAGCCCAGCATTTCTCATGATGTACTCTGCATATAAATTAAATAATCAGGGTGACAATAGTATGAACGTATTTAATGTTAAATCTCCTAATCCATGAGTATGGAATTTTTTTCATTTCTGTATGCCTTCTACAATTATCTGCAAACAGTTACAGCATTACTTTTCCCTTCCCTATCTGGACATCTTTTAGTTTGTTTTCTTGCCAAATTTGTCACACTAGAACTTTCAATATTATGTTGAATAAAGTGAGTGAGAGTGGAAATACTTGCTTTGCTTGTGATCTTAAAGGTAAAGCTTTTAGATTGTCACCATTGAATATGATGTTAGCTGTAGGATTATCATATATGACATTTATCATGCTAAGATTCATGCCCACTATATCCAGATTGTTGAGAGTTTTTAGTCATAAATTGTTGAATTTTCTCATATGCTTTTTCTACGTCTATTGAGATGATCTTATGATTTATGTCCTCTATTTTGTTAATGTGATATATGTCATATCGATTGATTTGTGAATGTTTGTTAATGTGATATATGTCATATTGATTGATTTGTGAATGTTTGTTAATGTGATATATGTCATATTGATTGATTTGTGAATGATATGTGAACCAGCATAACATCCCAGAGATAAATCCCACTTGGTCATGGTATATGACCCTCTTAATGTACTGTTGATTTGCTATTATTTTGTTGAAGATATTTGCATCTATGTTCATTATTAATATCAGTCTATAATTATCTTTTTTAGTAAGTGCTTGTCCAGTTTTGGCATCAAGATAATGCTGGCTTAATAAAATAAGTTTGGAAATGTTCCCTCCTCTTATATTTTTTAGAAGAGTTTGAGAATGGCTGGTATTAATTCTTTAAATATTTGGTAGAATTCACTGGTGAAGCCATATGGTACTGGATTTTTGTTTTTTGAGAAACTTCTGATTACTTACCGGTCTTTTTACTAATAATTGGTTTGTTCAGATTTTCAATTTCATCATAAGTTTTGATATTTATGTTTCTAAGAATCTATGTGTTTCTTCTAGGTTTTTTAATTAGTTACTGTACAATTGTCCATAGTAGATTTGTGTCTATAAATGGAAATGCTGGAAAACAACTGGACAGCTTTTCTTAATATAATATTTTTCATTAATTCATTAATATATTTAAAGTTATTACTTGAGCAGTATATGATTGCAATAACTAAATGTTTTGTTTTATTAACACTTTTGAATTGTTTTGCTATCTTAATATTCAATATTATTCAATACTAGTGATAATAGTAGTAATAATAATTATTTTGGAATTCTGATTATTTTGAAATGTTCCATACATTTTTGAATGATTCTTCTTCTGGATAATTTTTGTCATTATTATTATTGAAAATCATAATCATGACTCTCATATAGATATAAAATATACAAGTGTTAAAGATTATTCATCTATAATCAAATATGAAATCTTGAAATAAATTTAAAAGTAGATAAGAAACAGATGAAACTTTCTAGTATCTACAGGTTGACAATTAACTGCATTCCACAAGACACAGTTTGATTTCTAGCATTAAGAATTACTTACATTCTAGCTCATTATAAAACATATTTTGCCAACTTATTTTGATACTACAAATAGCATCAAGCACTTGTAAACTTGTCAAACCAGTCGATTCTAAAGGAAATCAACCCTGAATATAAACTGGAAGGACTGATGCTGAAGCTGAAACTCCAATATTTTGGCCACTTGATGCAAAGAACTGACTCATTGGAAAAGACCCTGATTCTGAGAAAGATTGAAGGCAAAAGGGAAAGGGGGTGGCAGAGGATGGGATGGTTAGATAGAATCACTGACTCAATGGACATGAGTCTGAGCAAACTGCAGGAGATAGTGAAGGACAGGGAAGCTAGCATGCTGCAGTCCATGGGGTCACAAAGAGTCAGACATGACTTAGCGACTGAACCACAACAGCACCACCTGTAAACTTATGGTATAAGAGATGTATTGGATCTCCAGTGGGACAAACCACTAATTAAAGTAGAAACTGAGAAATCTGAAAGCTGGAAAACAAATCCATCTATCCTTTCTTTAAGTGAAATGTGATGAACTGCTTAAAGCTTTTCACAAGGCAAGAATAACCTAGAAATATCAGAAAAGAGCTCTATTTTCTCTCTACTCTCTGCTCTTGTTTATTTGTCCCCACTGAACTGGGAAGTGTTTATTACTGAGGTAAATTTAAATTGTTCACTAAGACTAAATGTTGAGGTACTAGGAAATCCAATTCAGTATTCTCCAAATGCCTAAAGCTATACTTATGGTCATCTCCAGAGAGGCATTTTTTAATATTAATTCAAACATGCACCAGAATCATGCTTTCAGAAAAAAAATTCACAGATACATATATGTGTGTGTGTGTGTGTGTGTGTGTGTTCCTGTATTATGTGTGTGTGTGTGCACGCATGTGTGCACACACTGTGCTAAGTAGCTTCAGTTGTGTCTGACTCTGTGTGACCCCATGGACTGTAGCCCACCAGGCTCCTCTGTCCATGGAATTCTCCAGGCAAGAATACTTAAATGGATTGCCATGCCTTTCTTCAGGGGATCTTGCCCATCCAGGGATTGAACCCATGTCTCTTAAGTCTCCTGCACTGGCAGGCCAGTTCTTTACCACTAGCACCACTAGGGAAGACAAATATATTAATATTAATAAGACACTTTGAAGACTAGCGAATTTTTCAACATACAATGGTAAAATGTGCTCCTGTAGGAGCAAAACACTTAAAGAAACTTACAGAATATTATACTCCATTTTCTTATCATACAAGTACTTAGAATATGCTTGCATATCTTATGCATATCATATCATATGATATATTTTTAAAATATGATCGGCTACTGCTGCTGCTAAGTCATGTCAGTCATGTCCGACTCTGTGTGACCCCATAGACGGCAGCCCACCAGTCTCCCCTGTCCCTGGGATTCTCCAGGCAAGAATACTGGAGTGGATTGCCATTTCATTCTCCAGGGGATCTTCCTGACCCAGGGATTGAACATGGGTCTCCTGCATTTGCATTGCAGGATGATTCTTCACTGTCTGAGCCATCAGAGAAGCCCTTTCATTAAGATTTCTTTATTCATCCAGCAATATATATCAAAGGCAGACATGGTACTATGGACTAAGGTTACACTATCAGACAGAAAAATCAATATCTTTACCCTCATCAGATTTATAATCCAATAGGTTACACATAAGTAAGTAAAATATGGTATATTATTTTAATCAGTATTAAGCACAAAGAACAAAAATATATAACAGGGATGGAAGATATTTCGTGAGGGAGTAGGGATTGTAAATTTAAAGTTGTTGCTCTACAAGGTTTCAAGAAAAATGTCTGGAAGGAAGTGAAGGACAAAATCATGTTATTGTCTGTATCAAAGCATTTCCAGGCAGAGGGAAAAGCAAGCATGAACATGCTGAGGCAGGGGAATGCCTAGTGAGAGAAGAACTTCCATTTGGGTAGATATGATAAGCCAAAGGGGAAAATCATAAATAAGATGGAAGAAAATAATGTTGACAAAGATACAATAGGAATTTTTGTTTTTACTCTGAGATGAGAAGCCCTAGGAGGTTCTAAACATAGAAGTAATATCATCTTATTTGTTCTAACTACCTTACTCTGATGGGTTGGGAATAGACTTAGGAGCAGGAATAGGTGCTGGAAGACAAAGAAAGAGACTTATATAATCATCACAGTGAGACCTGATTTACTTGGGAGAGGATGGGATACCATGTTCAGATTTTTTCCCATTGTATTAATTAGATTGATTGTTTTCTTCTTGCTGAGCTTTAAGAGTTCTTGGTACATTTGGATAATAGTCCTCTATCATATACAGTCCTCCCTCAGTATCCATGGGGAATTGGTTCCAGGAACACCTCAGATACCAAAATCCATGCTGGCCATTCAAGGCTCATGTAAAGTGGCATCAGTTCAGTTCAGTTCGGTCACTTAGTCATGTCTGACTCTTTTCGACCCCATGAATCGCAGCACGCCAGGCTTCCCTGTACATCACTAACTCCTAGAGCTTACTCAAACTCATGTCCACTGAGTCAGTGATGCCATCCAGCCATCTCAAGCTCTGTCATCCCCCTCTTCTCCCACTTCAATCCTTCCCAGCATCAGGTCTTTTCAAATAAGTCAGTTCTTCGCAACAGGTAACCAAAGTATTGGAGTTTCAGCTTCAGCATTAGTCCTTCCAATGAATATTCAGGACTGATTTCGTTTAGGATGGACTCGTTGGATCTCCCTGCAGTCCAAGGGACTCTCAAGAGTCTTCTCCAACACCACAGTTCAAAAGCATCAATTCTTTGGTGCTCAGCTTTCTTTACAGTCCAACTCTCACATCCATACATGACCACTGGAAAAACCATAGCCTTGACTAGATGGACCTTTGTTGGCAAATTAATGTCTCTACTTTTTAACATGCCGTCTAGGTTGGTAATAACTTTTTTTCCAAGGAGCAAGCGTCTTTTAATTTCATGGCTGCAGTCACCATCTGCAGTGATTTTGGAGCCCCAAAAAATAAAGTCTGTCACTGTTTCCACTGTTTCCCCATCTATTTGCCATGAAGTGATGGGACTGGATGCCATGATCTTTGTTTTCTGAATGTTGAGCTTTAAGCCAACTTTTTCACTCTCCACTTTCACTTTCATCAAGAGGCTCTTTAGTTCCTCTTCACTTTCTGCCATAAGGGTGGTGTCATCTGCATATCTGAGGTTATTGATATTTCTCCCGGCAATCTTGATTCCAGCTTGTGTTTCTTCCAGTCCAGCGTTTCTCAGGATGTACTCTGCATATAAGTTAAATAAGCAGGGTGACAATATATAGCCTTGACGTACTCCTTTTCCTATTTGGAACCAGTCTGTTGTTCCATGTCCAGTTCTAACTGTTGCTTCCTGACCTGCATACAGATTTCTCAGAAGGCGGGACAGGTGGTCTGGTATTCCCATCTCTTGAAGAATTTTTCATAGTTTGTTGTGATCCACACAGTCAAAGGCTTTGGCATAGTCAATAAAGCAGAAGTAGATGTTTTTCTGGAACTGTCATGCTTTTTCAATGATCCAGCAGATGTTGGCAATTTGATCTCTGGTTCCTCTGCCTTTTCTAAAACCAGCTTGAACATCTGAAAGTTCACAGTTCACGTACTGTTGAAGCCTGGCTTGGAGAATTTTGAGCATTACTTTGCTAGCATGTGAGATGAGTTCAATTGTGTGGTAGTTTGAGCATTATTTGGCTTTGCCTTTCTTTGGGATTGGAATGAAAACTGACCTTTTCCAGTCCTGTGGCCACTCCTGAGTTTTCCAAATTTTCTGGCATATTGAGTGTAGCGCTTTCACAGCGTCATCTTTTAAGACGTGAAGGAGCTCAACTGGAATTCCATCACCTCCACTAGCTTTTTTGGCAGTGATTGTTTCCTAAGGCTCACCTGACTTCACATTCCAGGATGTTGGCTCTAGGTGAGTGATCACACTATCATGATAATCTGGGTTGTGAAGATCTTTTTTGTACAGTTCTTCCGTGTATTCTTGCCACCTCTTCTTAATATCTTCTGCTTCTGCTAGGTCAACAGCATTTCTGTCCTTTATTGTACCCATGAAAGTGAAAGAGGAGAGTGAAAAAGATGGCTTAAAACTCAACATTCAAAAAACAAAGATCATGGCATCTGGTCCCATCACTTCATGGCAAATAGATGGAGAAAAAATGGAAACATGTGACAGACTTTATTTTCTTGGGTTCAAAAAAAAAAGCAGAGATATCACTTTGCCAACAAAGGTCCAACTAGTCAAAGCTATGGTTTTTCCAGTAGTCATTTATGGATATGAGAGTTGGACTATAAAGAAAGCTGAGCGTGAAAGAATTGATGCTTTTGAACTGTGATGCTGGAGAAGACTATTGAGAGGCCCTTGGACAGCAAGGAGATCAAACCAGTCAATCCTAAAGGAAGTCAACTCTGAATATTCATTTGAAGGACTGAAGCTGAAGCTCCAATTGGCCATCTGATACAAAGAAATGACTCATTGGAAAAGACCCTGATGCTTTGAAAGATTGAAGGCAGGAGGAGAAGGGGATGCCCAAGGAGGAGAAGGTTGGATGGTATCACTTACTCAATGAACATGATTTTGAACAAGCTCCAGGAGATGGTGAAGGACAGGAAAGCCTGGCATGCTGCAGTCCATGGCATACAAAAAGTCGGACACAACTGAGCAACTGAACAACAGTTCTTTGATGCTCTGTTACTTTTTTCTTCCATCCTTTTTCCCTCTGTGCTTCTTATATTTGGGAATATCTATGGGTCTTTCTTCAAATTTACTAATTCTTTCTTCTCCCAGGTTGAATCTTTCATTTAGCATCACAAGTGAGATTTTCATTTACCATGTTATGCTTCAACTCCAGTATATTCCTTGTTTTTTTTTTAATAATAGAATCTATATTTGTTGATTCACTATTCACTCATGTGAGATGAGTGCAATTGTGTGCACTCACACCATTGTTATGCTTTAATTCTTTGAACATATATATAATACCTGATTTGAAGCCTTTTAAATTAATTTTTATTGCAGTGTAGTTGCTTTACAATGTTGTATTATTTTCTACTATACGGCATAATGAATCAACCATACATATTCATACGACCCCTTTTTTTGGACTTCCTTCCCATTCAGATCAACACAGTGCCTTAAGTAGAGTTCCCTGTATTGTATAATATATTCTTGATAGTTATCTATTTTATACATAATATCAATAGTGTATATGTGTCAATCCCAATCTCCCAACTTCTCCCACCACCCCGTTCACCCTTGGTATCCATATATTTGTTCTCTACATCTGTGTATCTATTTCTGCTTTGCAAATAAGTTCATCCATATCATTTTACTAGATTCCACATATATTCATTAATATACAATATTTGTTTTTCAATTTCTGACCTTCACTCTGTATGACACTCTAGGTCCATCCACTTCTCTACAAATGACCCATTTTCATTACTTTTTGTGGGTGAGTAATATTCCATTATGTATGTGTATGTACCACATCTTCCATATCCATTCCTTTGTTGATGGACATTTAGATTGCTTCCGTGTCCTGGAAGCAGCACTATCTAGAATATTTAGAGTAGTGCTGCTATGAATTTGGGGGCACATATCTTTTTGAATTATGCTTTTTTGGCAGTTTATGCCCTGTAGTGTGGTTGCTGGGTCACATGGTAGTTGTAGTTTTAGTTTTTTAAGGAACCTCGATACTGTTTTCCATAGTGACTGTATCAGTTTAAACTCATACCAGCAGTGCATGGGAGTCCCCTTGTCTCCACACCCTCTTCAGCATTTATTGTTTGTAGATTTTTTATGATGATGATTCTGACCAGTATGAGGTGATACCTCACTGTAGTTTTGATTTGCATTTCTCTAATGATTAGTGATGTTGAGCATCTTTTAATATGCTTGTTGGCTATCTGTATGTCTTCTTTGGAGAAATGTCTATTTAGGTCTTTCACCCATTTTTTTATTGGGTTGTTTATTTTCTTGATATCGAGCTGCTTGGGCTATTTTTTATATTTTGGACATTGATCCTTTGTCAGTCCTTTTGTGTGAAATTATTTTCTCCCATTCTGAGGGTTATCTTTCATCTTGTTTTTGGTTTCCTTTGATATGCAAATGCACTTAATTAGGTACTTTTTTTTTTAATATTTATTTCCATAACTCTACAAGGTGGGTCAAAAAATACGTTGCTGTTATTTATGTCAAAGCATTTTCTGCCTGTGTTTTCCTCTAACAATTTAGATGTCTGGAGTTATATTCAGGCCTTTAATTCATTTTGAGTTTATTGCTGTGAATGGGGTTAGAGAATGTTGTCATTTCATTATTCTACATGTGTGTGCATGTGTACCCAGTCATCTCTGACTGTCTGTAACGCTTTGGACTGTAGCCTGCCTACAGTCCATGGGATTTCCCAGGCAAGAATACTGGAGTGGGTTGCCATTTCCTTCTCTAGGGTATCTTCCCGACCCAGAGATTGAACCTGAGTCTCTTGTGTCTCTCGCATTGCAGGAGGATTCTTTACTCACTGAACCATTGGGGAACCCTCCTTTTTTACATGTAACTGTCCAATTTCCCCAGCACAACTTATTGAAGAATCTATCTTTTATCCATAGCATATTCTTGTCTCCTTTTTCATACATTAGTTGACCATAGGTGTGTAAGTTTATCTCTGGACATCCTATCCATTCTAAATGTAATAGTTTGCATCTGCCAACACCAAATATCTTGAGGGATGCCATAGTGTTTTTCAGTCTGCAAAGGATATTAAATAGCTCTCTTTCCTGTACCATTATGCCTGTACCACTATTTTGGCACAGCTGATGCTAATATGGGAGGGAAAACTACCACATTTTACTTTGTATCTGCATCTAGCAACTCTTTCAGAGGCTCTTGACTCAGTGATGTTTTCCATGCTATTTTGTGTGAAATGGTTTTATCTGTGTAGCAGCTTTTGACTCCCTAAGTTCCCTAGGCTGCTGTCTGCATCTTGTCCTTGTGTACAACATTGAGAGGTTTTCTAGGATGAGAGCCATATACTAGGTGAGAGCAGTCTGAGAAGTCAGGGAATGAACTGTGACAACTTTTAGAATAAGGCTATTCTTCAAGAAGCTGGCCTCTTTTTCCATCTTGAATAAGGAGCTAAAAAAATTAACATCTTCTGATGGCCTGAATCCTTAGATCAAAGAGAAGGATCTCCAAATCTGAGACTGTGTTAATTTTGGATGGGTTTGTTGGCCTGAGATGATAGTCTGTCAGTTGTAAGAGTACCCTGTTTTTACAGTGTGTGGCCAAACTCTCTGCAAATGGAAATGTTTGCAGAGTGTTGGAAATGTTAGCTCTGTCCTGCTGTCTTTGTGGTTTTTGTCCTCCCACCATGGTCCAGGTCCCTAACCAGCACTCTGTCTTGTCATGTCAGCCCCATTAGCTATCTTGTCATACTCTGAGGTACCACTGCCTCTGCTGGATGAGTTTTATTTCCTTCAAAAAAGGAGATAAAAATATTAGAATTGGAGTATGCCTTTCTTTCTCCCTTTCCTTTCTTTTCTAATTTTAAATTTTGAAATAATTTCAAACTTAAGAAAACCTAATAAAAAATATATTATGACATATGTTTATTCTTCCAGATTCATTTGAGATTAAGTTGAAGATGAGGTGTCCTTTTACCACTATGTACTTCGATGTGTATTTATTCTTCTTTTCACTTTTACTTTAAATATTAAGAGAAATGGATGGGTCTCATGTTTGTATATTTGTTTGTATATTTTAAGGCATTGACTTAAGCAGTTATGGAGGCTGAGAAGTCCCATGATCTGCATCTACAAGTTGGAGACTTGAATGAATCCCAGTGGTGTAGTTTGAAGGCTAGACAGCCAAAGAGCTGGATTCTAGTTGAAGTCTGATGCCTGAGAACCAGGAGCAATGAGACCAGGAGAAGATCAATGTCCCAGGTGAATAGTCAAACAGCGAGCAGTCTTCCTCTACCTTTTTGGTTTTTTTAGGCTCTCCGTTAATTGGATGATGCCCACCCACGCCAAGGAGAACCATCTGCTTTATCCAGTCCATCAATTCAAATGCTGATCTCTTCTCGAAACACCCTCACAGATCTACACAGAAATAACATTTAACCAGATACTGAGCTTCCCAACTTGACTGAGGCCCAGTCAAGTTGACACAGTGTTAACCATCACACTCTCCATCCCCACCTCCAGGTGAGGAGCTAACTGTAGGAGAGCTAAGTGAGCTGCTATCTCCTATAATCTATTTGATTTTGGCTTTTAGATCAAGGGGTCAAGATTGATAAAGAACTGATGACTCTTAATGTTGGTTTATGAGAGGAAAGAAACAATTAAAAATGAACAGTAAAATCACAGAAGATCCTCCATGTTGTTCCTGAGAGGACAAGTACAGATTTCTTATGTGTAAGATAGAAGGAATGTTAGATCATGGTTTGGCCCACTGGTAGGTAGGCTTGATATTGACCCAAAGATTGTGTTTCCTCAGTTTGAGTGTGTGGTGGTAAATGGTTAGTCTGATGAGTGCCTAACTCCTAACTGATATATGATGAAATGGTGGAAGAGGCTATAAGCCACAATTCTGCCATGTCATGCAGGCTTTGGATCACAACCCTTGTCAAGCTAGCCATTCTGTGTTTTTCCAGCCTCTTCCTTTGTGAAGCAATATCCTCCCTTGTTGGCAGTCATATTAATACAAGAATCAGGGCCCCCCTCATTCCTGTATGTTGACTACAAATGGAATAAGCAACAGGGGACTTCCAAACCTGCTACTGATGTCTTCCAATAAATCCTATGCTAAAGGTCTGGTCATCTGGCTTTGTTTGCTCCATGTTATTCAGTTGTCTGAATGTGCTGACATTATTTATTAATTCTTCTCAGTGAGCATTTTGGAGTTTTTGGCTGTTTGAGGCTATGACAAGGAATGCTGCTAAGAACAGTGCTTTATATTTAGTGCCCAAAAGCACATGTTTACCTAGGAGACATTCTAGTTGTGAATTATTGGATATTAGGGCAAATATATCTTCAGATTTCTAAAATAATTCCTAAGAGTTTTCCAAAGAAGTTGTACCAATTTAATCTGCCACCAATCCGGAAGTTCATATCCATTACTCAACCTTTCTCAAATTGCTCGGACCTTGCTAACATTCAGTACCATCAGACTATTTCATCATAACCAATCTGGTGTGTGTATTGTATTTTATTGTGCTTTTTCTCTTTTGTGAAGTGAGTTTTCAATCTTTTCTTCATTTTATCTATTGAATATTTTTGTTGGAATTCGTTGTAATCTAAATGGTTTTTTTCTTATTTTGTCCTGTAAAATCTATTTTGTGGCTTGTCTCTTTTAAGTGTTTTGAGAAAATTGTAGCTTTTTATATCATGTAGTGAAGAGTTGACTCATTGGAAAAGACTCTGATGCTGGGAGGGATTGGGGGCAGGAGGAGAAGGGGACGGCAGAGGATGACATGGCTGGATGGCATCACTGACTCGATGGACATGAGTCTGAGTGAACTCCGGGAGTTGGTGATGGACAGGGAGGCCTGGCGTGCTGCAATTCATGGGGTCATGAAGAGTTGGACACGACTGAGTGACTGAACTGAACTGAACTGAAGAGATATTTAAGAATACAAAGGAATACACCACATACTCTTTACATATGTGGTAAAGAGGAACAACTTACAAAACTAGAGTAACAGTATCATAACCAGAACATTGACATTGATATAGTGAAGATGCAGGACAATTCCATAACTACAAGGATTTCTCATATTGCCCTTTGCTAGTCATAACCACTTCTCTCGTGTCTCATCCCTCTTTATTTTACTTTCCTTCTTCCTGCTGCTCTTGGGTCTATTTTGCTCTTCTTTTCTAGATTCTTGGGAGCTATGTTATTGTTTTGAGACTTCCTCTTTACTAATTTATATATTTACTGCCATAAATTTCCCTCTCATCACAGCCTTAGGTATGTCCCATAAATTGTATGTGTTGTATTTTCACTTTCGTTGAGTTCAGTGTATTTTTATGATTTTCCTTGAGACTTGCTCTTTGACCCATAGATTATTTTGAAGTGTGTGGTTTAGTTTTCAAAATTTTGAAGATTTTCATGTTATCTTTCTGTTATGATTACTATTTTGATTCCAGTGTATCATAGAACACATTATGTGTGATTTAACTCCTTTTATATTGTCAAGGTCTGTTTTAAGACTCAGAATATGGTCATACTTGCTTATGTTCTATAAGGATTTGAAATGAATGTATATACTGATGTTGTTTGGTGGAATGTTCTATACATATCAATTAGACCTATTGGTTGCTGTTGTTGAATTCCTATAATTATTTGCTGATTTTCAATCTAATTGTCCTATCAATTTTTGAGAGTTTAGTGTTGAAGACTTAAACTATTATGGATCCATCTATTTCACCTTTTAGTTCTATCAAGTTTTCATTCACATATTTTGTAATTCTGTTGTCTGTTGCACACAAATTTAGAATAGCTATGTCTTCTTTGTGGACTGACCCTTTATCATTATATAATGTCCTTCTGTGTTTCTAGTAATTATCTTTGGTCTGAAGTATAATTTATCTGGTATGAATGTAGCCTCTTCTGCATTCCTTTGATTCATGTATAACCTTTCCATCCACTTACTTTCATCCTGACTATTAATAACTGTTGTTATTTTTGAAGTGTGTTTCTTTTAGACAGCATATAGTTGGCTATTCCATACTTTATACCAGGGAGGTCATACAAAATCAGATGAAGTGTCCTGATTTTTATTTATATTTATCTACTGGCCTTTTCCACAAATGATTTAAGAAAACTTCCAACAAGAACTTTTTCAATTAAGTAGTAATAAATAACAGAAAATTAGGCCCAAGGAAAAGATGACACAGATATGTTGCTCGCAAGAGTTAAAATATTGTTATACTTTAGCTTTTAAACTTTGGAACTGAACTTCCTGGAAGTCAATATTGCTATAGTTGAGCTTAAATTTTGGAACTGAACTTCCTGGAAGTCAAAGTAACAACGTACTTCATGTAGTTCTCATTGTCAGAAAAAAGAGAGGGCATTCCAGTTACCAGTGATTCTAGACCAGCACTGTCCAATAAACTTTGAATACTAACTTTCTCTGCCTTCATTGTCAAGTACAATAACTGCTAGAGACACATGGCTGTTAAGCACTTCAAATGTGATTAGTAGCAGAGAAACTTGACTTTTATTTTTGTTAAATTTTTATTAATTAAAATTTAGTTAGCCATGGGTGGCTCACAGCTACTTAACTGAAGAATCCAGGTCTAGGGGGAAAAAGTTTCATAATGTAACTGAAGTCAAATGGACTGGGTTAATTTATATGAGTCACTTCAGTGGTATCCAACTCTTTGTGACCCCATGGACTGTATCCTTCCAGGCTCCACTGTCTATGGGATTCTCCAGGCAAGAATACTGGAGCAGGTTGCCATGCCCTCCTCCAGGAGATCTTCCTGACCCAGGGATTGAACCCATGTCTCTTATGTCTCCTGCATTGGCAGGCGGGTTCTTTACAACTAGTGCCACCTGGGAAGCTACAGTTAATGAGTCAGAGGTATATGTGACTGTGGAGAAGCTACTTAATCTTTCTCAGTTTCTAGACCTGTGACATAAATACAATGATAATATCTAACTCTAAGACTCTGAAGAAATAAATAACATGTGCATTGTATTTAACACAAACCCTGACACACAGCAAATGCAGCCCTGTTTTATAATGCTTGGAATTATTTGGTTTATCAGATTTTATGCCACAAAAACTTTTACTCACACTAATATGGAAATTTTATAGAAGAATCAATAACTAGGAGTCAGAGTTATGCTTGAGCATCTTAGCCAATAACTGGTTTCTGTCCACAGAATCAAAGGCCGATCAACACTGAAAACAACCTAAAACCACTTCAGGCTGCTTGCGGATATTCTGTTCAAAAGCATGGGATTCTTTTTTCCTTGTCAAGTTATTAAGAGTTTCAGCCCCAGTATTACCAATGAGTAGCTCTTTCAAACTTGCTGTTCAGTATTTCTTCATTATGAGTGTATTAAGAGCAAAAATATTAATTTCAATGAGCTTTCATGAAGAGAATCATTACTTTTAATAAAAAAGGACAGTTGTTAAAATAGGAATACCATATGTTTTAGTGAAGATAATGTCCAGACTTTGGGCTTGATACACTGTTGTACAGATGACTAGAGTCTGGCATCAAGCCCCAGCATACTGCCAAGAAAGGAAAATCAGAGGCTGTCACTCAGCTGGTGAGTCACTCACCAGCTATAGGTCTTGAATTTATCCCTTTTTTGTGTCAGTTTTATTATTTTGCAGATTTAGATAACTGGTACTTAAAACAGCTCCTGACTCAGCCTTCAGTCCAAGCAGTAACAAACAGAATTGCTCTAACAGTAATTACAATGATACAAATAAAGTTTGGGATTGCTATTGCCTAGACTGTAGGCTGCAGGTTAGAAATCTGAGTGTTTGTTTTAATATTACTTGCTTCTTACACTTTTCTGAGAAGCCTCTCCTGTCACACAAAGACTTAAGTGACAGTAGGCCAGCCTAGATGTTTAAGTAGCAAATGACTGTTGTGTGTGTGTGTGTGTGTGTGTACATATGTTTGCAAAGTATATGAAACAGGCTTTATGGATTATGCTGCTGCTGCTGCTGCTGCTAAGTTGCTTCAGTTGTGTCTGACTCTGTGCGACCCCATAGACGGCAGCCCACCAGGCTCCCCCATCCCTGGGATTCTCCAGGCAAGAACACTGGAGTGAGTTGCCATTTCCTTCTCCAGTGCATGAAAGTGAAAAGTGAAAGTGAAGTCGCTCAGTCGTGTCTGACTCTTCACGACTCCATGGACTGCAGCCCACCAGGCTCCTCCGTCCATGGGATTTTCCAGGCACTATAACAAACTGCAAACTCTCTTATGTTGTTTTCAGTAGAATTCTCCCCAAGATGATAGTGTAACAATGATCACTAGAAAGAAAAGTTTGTCTTGGGTCAGCTTGTTCCTTATGGAAACTATTTGACTAAGAGTTCCTACTCTACAGGAGGGTAGAGTTGTGAAAAAATGGCTAACATTCTTCGTTTGCAGGTTCGAAAGTGTCCTTAAAAAAATAACTCAGTTCTTCTAGCACAATCTTATATCAGTTCATCATACTTTTTGTCTAAAATCATATGTGGCTTACTAGACTTTGAACAGTATTCATTACAAAACAGCCATTTAATTAGATGAATAACAAGTCTGAAACTGAGTCAGTTCTTTTGGGACAATAAAGCTGGGAGAAAATATTTCCCGGATATCAGTGAGAACTCGTGGTCTCTTATCCTATATCATGTCCCTGAGTCAAATTCTTTAACTATATTTTGTGGTTAGATTTGAAGCCTTACACAGAGATTGAGTACTTATGTTCTTTGAAATAAAAA
Source organism: Bos indicus (assembly GCF_029378745.1). Classification (NCBI taxonomy): domain Eukaryota; kingdom Metazoa; phylum Chordata; class Mammalia; order Artiodactyla; family Bovidae; genus Bos; species Bos indicus. Next base: position 57,262,134 of record NC_091774.1, on the reverse strand, counting down.
TGTGATAATTAGACTTATTTGATAAACTCTTTGTTACCCTTTTTATATTCTGCTTTGCGTGCTTTAATTTTGTCTTGCTTCTGCTTTAAAACTAAGAATGATAGTATCAGACCTATGTCTGCCCTAACATGGGACCAACCTCCAGAACTTGTTTCATTCTCTCTTGATAAGAGAAGAGGAAAAGGTGTCTAAAGAAGAGGTTTTAGAAAATCTTCATATCAGAAAAGATTTCTTAATCCCTTGATTGCTACCTAATCTCAGTGGATACAATGATTTCACGGGACATATAGGACAAGAGGAGGAAATATTTAACTGAGTATGGTTCTGAGGAATAGGTGGTGATGATCAAAAATGATCAGCTTCCTGTGAGTCTTACACCAACAAGAGGTATTAACCAGGTGAAAGTTAGAGGTGGAAAGTGGGTCAGCCTGGCAGTAGGGACAGCATGAAGAAAGACACATAATGGTCTAGGAGAGCAGTACAAGGGGTTTACTTTTACTGGAGTTACCCAACTTTTGCTGAGTTGGGATGAAGGAGAGAAGAAGGAAGATGAAGCTGGGAAGAAAGGCAGGATCCAACTTAAGGAGCTAAAAATTTAACATTAGGGATGAATTTTCAGAGAAGGCAATGGCAACCCACTCCAGTATTCTTGCCTGGAAAATCCCATGCACGGAGGAGCTTGGTAGGCTGCAGTCCATGGGGTCACGAAGAGTCGGACACTTACTGAGCGACTTCACTTTCACTTTTAACTTTCATGCATTGGAGAAGGAAATGGCAACCCACTCCAGTTGCCTGGAGAATCCCAGGGACGGGGGAGCCTGGTGCGCTGCCATCTATGGGGTCACACACAGTCAGACACGAATGAAGCGACTTAGCAGCAGCAGCAGCAGCAGCAGGGATGAATTTTAACTATGGTCAGGTATGCATTTTTAAAAAATATCACTAGACAACTCTTGAAAGGCACATTTTGGAAAGGTATACTGGAAGTAGTGAGATCTTAACACTTAGCATAGTAGTACTAAGAAGTTGTTACCAGGGTGATGATTATGAGCCTGTTGTAGTTCAGTTGCTAAGTCGTGTCCAACTCTTTGCAACCCCATAAACTGCAGCATGCCAGGCTTCCATGTTCTTCACTATCTCCTGAAGTTTACTCAAACTCATGTCCACTGAGTCAGAGATGCCATCCAACCACCTCATCCTCTGTTGCCCTCTTCTCCTGTTGTCCTCAATCTTTCCCAGCATCAGGGGTCTTTTCCAATGAGACCACATTTCACATAAGGTGGCCAAAGTTTTGGAGCTTCAGCATCAGTCCTTCCAATGAATATTCAGGACTCATATCCTTTAGGACTGACTGGTTTGATCTCCTTGCTGTCCAAGGGACTCTCAATAATCTTCTCCAACACCACAGTTCAAAAGCATCAATTCTTCAGCACTCAGCCTTCTTTATGGTCCAGCTCTCACATCCATACATGACTACTGGAAAAACCATAGCTTTGACTAGACAGAACTTTGTCAGAAAAAATGATGTCTCTGCTTTTTAATATGCTAAGTTTGTCATACCTTTTCTTCCAAAAAATAAAAATAAAAAATAAAGTTAAGTGTAAGAGCCAAAAAAAACAAAACAAAACAAAGAGCAAGTGTCTTTTAATTTCATGGCTGCAATCACTGTCTGCAGTGATTTTTGGAGCCCAAGAAAATAATGGGCATTGCAATCAATAAGAGAATGTCTAGGAGAAATGAGTAGGAAGTATAATAATCAGAATTTGGTAGGTAACCATGGGAATGGAGTTGGAAAGGAAAAAGGAGGAATTACAAATGAAATCTTGGTTTCAAATCTTGTCATTTAGGGATTTGAAGACAGAGGCAATGAATTGTATTTGACGGAAAGATCCTTCAGGTTAGGGTTGATGGACTCTGAGGTGTCTACAGCAGGACATTCAGATGAATATGACCAGTAAACAGTTGGATATAAGTCTGAAAGTCAGAAATAAGATAAGAGCTAGAGAAATGCCTGGAGGAATCAGAGATTAAACAAAGGTGTAAATTTTTGAAGCAGGTTAGTTAAGAGAAAAAAAAGTAAAACAGAAAGAGAATTAATAACAAACTGGGGTACAAAGTTAGTTAATGCCTGAACTAAATGACTGACAAGAACTGAGTTTATGTGTAAGTTATTTTAAGGAAGAGCAAGACAAAACAGACCATACCTTAAAAGACATTTAAAGTGTGGTGCTCTGAGCTAAGGTCAGGTGTTAGCCTTGTATTTCATCTCAGTCCCTGACTTGGTATCCGAGGCCACGCCCCTGGCCACGCCCACCCATACCTGCAGTCTTGGGCTCTTCATTCTGCCTGGCCGCCATCTTGAGAGACGTTGGCCTTCTCCAGCCTTTATTCCTGATTTAGGTTTCGAATTGCAGTCACTGTAAGTACAACTCTGTGCTTACCCCTTAGGCATCTCTAGAAAGATGAAGCTACATTAATACTCTCAATTTGGTAGGCACAACTTAGGCATTCTACCCTGTCAGCTCACTATGTCTAGTGAAGCTGGCGCTGCCATCATCCTTCCCTGCTCAAGGGACGGCGCTAAGAACAGAGGGCTTCCACTTAAGCCGGTCCCCAGGCGGGGTGGGGCAGGAAGGGCGGGATGGGGTGGGGTGGGTGTGGGGATGGGGGGGCACCAAGCCCCGCAGCCCCTGGGCAGGGCCACTGTTTCGGCTTATCTGTACGTCATGCAGGTGTGAATGGCATTTTTATTTCTCTTCTCGAGTCACTGTTCATCTTTGCCTTGTCAGATGTCTGAAAGTTGTTTCATGCATTTTGTCCAGTTTTCTTGTTGTTTTTTTTTAATGTCTGTAGGGTAAATTTTGTTTTACTTTCTCAGTCCTAATGGACACAGCCTGGATTTTGCTCGGACAACTGGGTGAACTGGGGTGCCCTTTACTAACATGGAACTGACCTCAAGAGAAATAGATTTTGAAGGGAAAGTCAAGGCTTCAGTTTTGGACATACTAAATTTTGAGATGCCTGTGAAAAATCCAGGTTGAGTTTGCAGTAGAGTTTTGGATGTATGGGTTTGGAAATAGGAGAGATCTAGAAGAGAAATCATATTTATTAGTGTTTCTCTAAATAGTACTGAATTTTCATGTGAATTTGGTTACCCTGGCTGATAGATGCAAGGTAAAGAATTGGTGGATATGTGGGAAATTATGATAGTAATGATTCTGGCTAGAATGTTTCATTCAGTATTCAAGTAGTTTACCTTCCTCTCAGTCACAGAACTTTTGTTCAGAATGTCTTTCTTTGGCCAGTATTTGAAATATTCATATTGCAATTCGTATTGCAGTTTCAGTACCAACCAATTAAAACTTTTTCTCATATAATTGTAATTTGCCTTTGACCCATGGTTTTTTTTATGAGTATAGTGTATAGTTCAAATGTCAGATTTTTTAGTTATCTTTTTATGATTGATTTCTGGTTTGATCAAACTGTAGCCAGAGAATATACCCTCCAGATTTTGTTACTGAACCACAACTGTTTTTTCAAGGGGCTTTATGGTTCCATAAAGTCCACTTTAGTTCTTTAACGCTGTCTAGTCATATTTGAGTTTACGTATTTTCCGAATAGGATATTCCACTTAAAGCCATGGTCATATAGTCATTATTACTGTGTCCCATTATAAGGAGAACAGATTCTTAGTGAACTCATGCAAGTAGCTATATTTCCATGAAAATAAAAATACTGAGTTTCCAAATTGTGAAGGGATTGGGTAGAGAAGACATAAATGTTTCAATTTTACTTACAAAGTTATAACTTACCAGGTTACTACATGTTATAATTAGCTTAAGGGGAAAGCTTTCCCCATATATGGAAAACACAGATTAAAAGCCAGTAATATTTCAGATAAAAACTATAAAACATATAACTATATTCATCAGTTCACTCTATCCAATGTACCTAATCTTTGATCTTATATTTTGTTAACAGTTTGAAGGAACCATCAGGGTTACATCAGTGTTTCCATTAGATTTCTGTAGTTATTCAGCTGAGCAGTGTGATCTGAATGTTTACAGAAACCTGTGGAAATGGCAACCCACTCCAGTGTTCTTGCCTGGAGAATCCCAGGGAGGGTGGAGCCTGGTGGGCTGCCTTCTATGGAGTCGCACAGAGTCGGACACGACTGAAGCACCTTAGCAGCAGCAGCAGCAGTACTAGTCAAAAGTCCTTTCTATGAATCTTAAAATGAAATTTTTTTTGCTTATGCATTAGAATGCAACAATAACTCTCTTTGAATAAATAACTCTCTTTTTCTCTTTGAAAAAGCTTAAAAAGCTTGGTTAAAGATCTGATGGGAATGCAGTTGACAAACCTGACAGACAGTGTGTCATACAGTGTTTAAAGATAATAGCTAGAATTATGACTGATAATACTATACTCAGACATATCCAAGTTTTAGAAATTTCACATGATTTCTAGGAAATTTATATTAATGACATTTATCCATACTGTACAACTTAAGATTTATCACCACTCATTTTATAATGCTTCCCATGTAGTCTGAAATATCAAATAATCCTAATTAGTTTAATATTTCTGTCTTCGATGCTTCAGCGGCCCTCTGAAGCATCCCAAAGTTAGCTCGAGACCCAAAAAACTTCAATTAGAATTTGACCCTTGGGATTTTGTCGGAAATCTTTGTCAAAAAGGCTTTAAAATGCCTGGTCAAATAGGGTACAAGATGACTGTAAAGCACCACTTATTCACTTAACCAAAGTACCATTAAAAGATTTCAAAGGCAAATAAAGTTATGACAGATCACTTAAAGGAGGTGAGGAATGTAAAATCTGTAATCAACAGTAGCTCAGTATTCCAAGAAAACTTGGTTCTCTTAACAGAGAGCACCAAAACTTCAGTCTTTCATCATCTTACTTTTAATAACAAAGTCCCTAATTAGATCATTTACCTAATTAAAATCCAATCTAATCCTAACCATTTCTGACCACTTACAAAACTCTCCTCAGGGTTCCTTTCCCATAAACAACCTTCCACAATTTTCTGTGTACATATTGTTTAGTCGCTGAGTCATGTCCAACTCTTTTGTGACCCCATGGACTATATGCTGCCAGACTCCTCTGTCCAGGAGGTTTTCCAGGCAAGAACACTGGAGTGGGTTACCATTCCTGCTCCAGTGTATCCATATTAGGTTAACCTTCATTTTCTCTCCCATTTTAAAATAACCAGGATCAGGAAAAAATCACTTTGTTTTCCCTTAACAAAATGCATTTCCATTTTTTCATACTTTCTTGCACTGAAAACGCATATCTTTCCTGTATGCTAAAATATTTCCCTTATTATTTCTAGTAGCTTGAATTATGTGTATTTTATTATTTTTCCTTAGTTTTTTTTAAAGGCTGAGTAATATTCCATTAGAATCTGCCTGACAATACAAAAGATAAGGGTTTGACCCCTGAGTTTGGAAGATCCCCTGGAATAGGAAATGGCAACCCTCTCCAGTATTCTTGCATGGGAAATCCCAGAAAAGAGAAGCCTGGCAGGCTACAGTCCATGGGGTTACAAAAGAGTCATACACAACCTAGTGACTAAACAACAAATATTCCATTGTGTGTGTGCATCTTATATATCACATCTTCTTTTTCCACTCATTCAGTGATGGACATTTAGCCTGCTTACATGTCCTGGCTATTGTAAATAGTGCTGTAGTGAACACTGGGGGTCATGTATCTTCTCAAATTACAGTTTTCTCCAGATACATGCCCAGAAGTGGGATTGCTGAATCATATAATAATTCTATTTGTAGTTTTTTAAGGAACCTCAGTGCTGTTCTCCATTGTGGCTGTACCAATTTACATTTCCACTAACAACAGTGTGGGAGGGTTTCCTTTTCTCCACACCCACCACAACACTGATTGTAGATTTTTTGATTATGGCCATTCTGACCAGTATGAAACAGTATGAAAAGGCAAAAAGATAGGACACTGAAAGATGAACTCCCCAGGTCGGTAGGTGCCCAATATGCTACTGGAGATCAGAGGAGAAATAACTTCAGGAAGAATGAAGAGATGGAGCCAAAGCAAAACAACACCCAGTTGTGGATGTGACCAGTGATGGAAGTAAAGTCTGATGCTGTAAAGAGCAATATTGCATAGGAACCTGGAATCTTAAGTCCTTAAATCAAGGCAAATTGAAAGTGGTCAAATGGGATGGCAAGGGTGAACACCGATATTTTAGGAATCAGCAAACTAAAATGGACTGGAATGGATGAATTTAACTCAGATAACCATTATATCTACTACGGTGGGCAAGAATCCATTAGAAGAAATGGAGTAGCCATAATAGTCAACAGAAGAGTCCGAAATGCAGTACTTAGCTGCAATCAAAATGACAGAAAGATCGCTGTTTGTTTCCAAGGCATACCATTCAGCATCACAGTAATTCAAATCTATGCCCTGACCAGTAATGCTGAAGAAGTTAATGTTGAATGGTTCTATGAAGACCTACAAGACCTTTGACTGGGTGGATCACAACAAACTTTGGAAAATTCTTAAAGAGATAGGAATACCAGACCACCTGACCTGCCTCCTGAGAAATCTGTATGCAGGTCAGGAAGCAACAGTTAGAACGGGACATGGAACAAAGACTGATTCCGTATTGGGAAAGGAGTACGTCAAGGCTTTATATTGTCACCCTGCTTATTTAACTTATATGCAGAGACATCATGCAAAACGCTGGGCTGGAGAAAGCACAAGCTGGAATCAAGGTTGCCGGGAGAAATATCAATAACCTCAGATATGCAGATGACACCACCTTTAGGGCAAAAAGTGAAGAACTAAAGAGCTTCTTGATGAAAGTTAAAAAGGAGAGTTTAAAAATTGGCTTAAAGCTCAACATTCAGAAAACTAAGATCATGGCATCTGGTTCCATCATTTGATGGCAAATAGATGGGAAAACAGTGGAAACAGTGACAGACTTTATTTTGCGGGGCTCCAAAATCACTGCAGATGGTGACTGCAGCCATGAAATTAAAAGACTCTTGCCCCTTGGAAGAAAAGCTATGACCAACCTAGATGGCATATTAAAAAACAGAGACATTACTTTGCCAACAAAGGTCAAAGCTATGGTTTTTCCAGTGGTCATGTATGGATGTGAGAGTTGGACTCTAAAGAAAGCTGAGCACTGAAAGATTGATGCTTTTGAACTGTGGTGTTGGAGAAGACTCTTGAGAGTCCCTTGGACTGCAAGGAGATCCAACCAGTCCATCCTAAAGGAAATCAGTCCTGAATATTCATTGGAAGGACTGATGCTGAAGCTGAAGCTCCAATACTTTGACCACCTAATGCGAAAAACTGACTCATTGGAAAAGACCCTGATGCTGGGAAAGATTGAAGGCGGGAGGAGAAGGGGACGACAGAGGATGAGATGGTTGGATGGGATCACCGACTCAATGGACATGAGCTTGAATAAACTCCAGGAATTGGTGATGGTAAGGGAGGCTTGGCATGCTGCAGTCCAACGGGTTGGACACAATTTAGTGACTAAAACTAACAACCAGCTGAGATTTAGAAACACCATTTCACGTTTTCTTTTATTTTCATTTGAATATAAAGTAGTTCCAAATTCTCAGCCTCCAAATAGCCAATGTTTAACAAAGAAGACAATCAGATATTAGACAGACAAGACAACTAAGGCCAAAACATAAAACAATCTAAAACCAAAACCTCAGGACATTAACCCAGGTTTAGAAGAACTCTGCAAGTGTGACATTTTTATTGTCCCTGTTAATGTAGGCCTCTAGCCCATGATCCTACCAAGTTCCCACCATCTGGGCCTCTAACCCACCATCTGGAAAATTTAAGTACAGGTACTTTTTAATCAGGTTGTTGTTGTTCATTTGCTCAGTCATGCCCAACTCTTTGTGACCCCATGGACTGCAGCACACCAGGCTTCCCTGTCCTTCACTATCTCCCAGAATTTGCTCAAACTCATGTCCATTGAGTCAGTGATGCCATCCAACCATCTCATCCTCTGTTTCCCCCTTCTCCTCCTGCCCTCAATCTTTCCCAGGTTCAGGGTCTTTTCAAATGAGTCAGTTCTTTGCATCAGGTGGTCAAAGTATTGGAGCTTCAGCTTTAGCATCAAGTATCTTCCAGACCCAGAAATTGTTTCTTACCTGCCATGAAAAATAATATACCAAAGGTCAGCAGCATCATGCCAGGGGAAATCCAGGGAATGGTCCCTGGAACGAATGGACCAGACAGCTGCTTGGACTCATCCACAGGCTCATAATGCCTGCAAAGAATCAACAAACCATGGATAAAAAGTATGTCTGGCTCCCCAAATTTATTACCAAATCAGTTTCATTTGCTTGACATGCAGTAAACCAAGCACAAATACACCAGGGTTTGTAGAGGAGAACAAATCTCAGCGCCAGAAATAAAACTCAGTTCCAGGTCCCTGAAGGTGAGGGATTTGAGATATTTATGGGATAAATAAGCAGGGTGGTCTTTATGCTCCAAATAAAAAAAGTTGTATAAATAGGGTGAGAAAAGGTAGTTTGAGGTAGAGAAAAGGTGAGGCAATTGGTATTTTGTGCAGGTGTATCTGAGTGACATTCTTCTTCATAGATGCATGTTCAAAAAATGGAGATGCTTAGCATGATATGAGGGTGAAGTTTGTGGCCCTCTGTCATCAAAAAAATCATACATCAGATACTTGAGCAGGCTCAGGTTTTGGGTTAGTATCCCAACTAGTGTATGTTGGCTTCAACTGGACAAGAGCTGACCCCAGGTTCCTAAGCTATGTGAAGTTTGGAGGGTATCTATTTTGCAACAAATAAGGCAGACTCGCTCAGTGAAGCAGAGGGTGTTTTGAACAAGCTGTACGCTTATCTACTGATCTGTTTGTTGGTTTGGTCACTAAATTGTGTCCGACTCTTGTGACCCCATGGACTGTAGCCTGCCAGGATCCTCTGCCCATAGGATTCTCCAGGCAAGAATACTGGAGTGGGTTGCCATTTCCTTCTCCAGGGGATCATCCTGACCCAGGAATCGAACCTGAGTCTCCTTCATGGCAGGCAGATTCTTTACCGACTGAGCTATTAGGGAAGCCCATTCATAGCTTCCCTGGTAGTTCATCTGGTAGAGAATCGACCTGCAATGCAAAAGACCCCAGTTTGATTCCTGTTTTGGGAAGATCTGCTGGAGAAGGCTATCCACTCCAATGTTCTTGGGCTTCCCTGGTGGCTCAGCTGGTAAAGAATCCGCCTACAATACAGGAGACCTGGGTTCGATCCCTGGGTTGGGAAGATCCCTGGAGAAGGGAACAGCTACCCACCCCACTATTCCGGCCCTGAGAATTCCATGGACTGTATAGTCTATGAGGTCGCAAAGAGTCAGACACGACTGAGCGACTGATATGTTAGATGAGCTCAAAATTTTCTTATTCACCTGTTTCTGGTCATCCTATTGTGTATGGTTTCAGGATGGATTTTTTTTAACTTTATGGGGTACAGTTTCAGTTTCAATTCTTAGATATTTACTAAAACCAGTTGTGTGGCTCAATATATGATCAGTTTTGAAAACATGTTCCATTTCCATTAGAAGACAATGTTCATTCTGTGATTATTGAAGACAGTGTTCTATGTATGTTAATTTAGATTAGTTTGTTAATCAAGTTGTTAAAATCTTCTATCTACTTAGAGAACTTTTGTCTGCTTATTATATCCTTTATTGAGATAAATGTGCTAAATCTCCTGTCATGATTGTGAATTTGTCTGCTTCTCTTCTAAAGGCTGTGTGATTGGATGCCTATAAATGAAAATTTCTTTTCTAAAAAACCATTTTTCATGATTATGAGATATCCCTCTTTGTCTCTGCTAATGCTTTTTGCCTCAAGATTCTTTGATCTGCTGATAATATAGTGAAGTAGATTATGTCACATGGGCCCAATTCTCATTTTTCCTTTAATTCCATTCTTTGTGTTCATAGCTGTTGCCATGCAACTTTACAGTGGCCTCCTACTATGAGTTGACACACTCTGCTTTGACTCTGACATGAAGACATCCCTTGGAGCAGAGGGTTGAAATGGGTTTGTACCTTGGTCCTGCTCTCTTAGATAATTTCCATCACCATAAGAACATACTCACGCCAACCTAGTTGAGTGTCACATGGAGCAGAATTATCTGGTCATATTAACTGAGGCTGGTCTAGGTGAGCAGACTGAATAATTGATTAGCTCAGATGTTTGAGCAATAAATTATAATTGTATATGATTAAAGCTTTTGCCTTTGGTTGGACATGGCATTATCCTAGTAATGACATACTGATACATATAAAATTTTGTGTTTTCCTATTCTTTTACTTACTATTTCAACAAACCAAGCTCTTCTAAAGCATATGTGGTTGAGTATTGTTCTTTTAATCTAGTTAGACAATTGTTTTATTTGGAGCATTTAGTTCATTTACATTAAAATGAATCAGTGATATATTTATATTTAAATCTGGCATTTACTATTTGCTTTGTTCTCCTGTTCCATGTTTATTTTCCTTCTTTTGATGTTAATATTTTTTTAATTCTATTTAGCTCCTTTGGTTTATTATATACTCCTTATTGAGGTTAATAGTATACACATTTAACTTATCCTAGTCTACCTTCAACTAATATTATACTACTTAACATGTAGTAAAGAACTGTGCAACAAACTGTACACTTTCATTTCTCTACTTCTGGCCTTTGAATTATCATTGTCATACATTTTGTTTTACTTCTATGATTGTGATGAGCTGCAGTATTCATGGTTATAATTTTTCCTTCAAATATTCAATTATCATCTAAAGTGATTTTATGAATAACATTCTTTCATACCTACACAAGGTATACTACAAGGCTGTTTATTGTCACCCTGTTTATTTAACTTATACACAGAGTACATCATGTGAAATGCTAGGCTGGATGAGTTACAAGCTGGAATCCAGATTGCCAGGAGATATAGCAACAACCTCAGATATGCAGATGATACCACTCTAATGGCAGAAAGTGAAGAGGAACTAAAGAACCTCTTGATGAGGGTGAAGGAACAGAGTGGAAAAGCCAGCATAAAACTCCATATTAAAAAAACTAAGACTATAGGATCCTGTCCCATCACTTCATGGCAAATAGAAGGGGAAAAGGTGGAAGTAGTGACAGATTTCCTCTTCTTGGGCTCTGAAATCACTGTGGATGGTGACTGCAGGCATGAAATTAGAAGATGATTGTTTCCTGGCAGGAAAGCTATGACAAACCTAGACAGTGTGTTAAAAAGCAAAGACATCGCTTTGCTGACAAAGGTCTTTATAGTCAAGGCTATGATCTTTCCAGTAGTCATGTACAGATGTGAGAGCTGCACAATAAAGAAGGCAGAGCACTGAAGAATTGATGCTTTCAAACAGTGGTGCTGGAGAAGACTCTTAGAGTCCTTTGAAAGCAAGGAGATCAAAACAGTCAATCTTAAAGGAAATCAACCCTGAATACTCTTTGGAAGGACTGATGCTGAATCTCTAATACATTGGCCACTTGATGTGAACTGCTGACTCATTGGGAAAGATCCTGATGCTGGGGAAGATTGAAGGCAGAAGAAGAGGGGCAACAGAGGATGAGATATCTGGATGGCATCACCGATGCAATGGACATGAACTTGGGTAAACTCCAGGAGATGGTGAGGGACAGGGAAGCCTGTGTCCTGCGGTCCATAGGGTCACAAAGAGTCAGACACGACTTGGTGACTAAACAACAACACATATGTTTAATATTTCCAACGTGCCTCATTCCTTTATTTTGGTGTACATTCCCCTCTGGTACTTTTTTTCCTTCTTATTGACAGACCTTCTTTAGCATTTCTTATAGTAGATGTCACCTGTTGATTAATTCTCCAGTTTTTAATATCTGAAAAGATCTTGTATTTCACTTTTTGTAACTCTTTTGTAATTTTAATACTGAATTCTAGGGTAACACAGTTGTTTCTTTATTTCTTCAGTTCTTTGAAGAGGTTGCTCCACTATTTTTTTGGCTTTTCATTATTTTTTCACCAGAAGTCATTCTTGTTCCATGAAGATCCAAAAATCATTCTTATCTTTATTCCTTTATGTGTAATTTGTCATTCTTCTCTGGCTGATTTTGTGATTTTCTCTTGATTATGATGTGTTTTGTAGTTTTATGTCTGTCTTTTCCTTGGGATTTTGTAATGCATTTGCCTATGGATTTATAGTTTTCATCAAATTTGGAGATCTTTCAACCACTAACTCTTCATATATTGTTTTTGTCTCTAAGTTTCTCCCTTCTCACTTTCAGTAACTCCAGTCACATTTATCTTAGAATGCTTCTAGTTGTTCTGCAGCTCATAGTTTCTCTATTCTTTTTTCTCAAATTTTCTAATTTTTTTTCTACAGTGTCTAATCTTTTAATCTTAGCAGTGTATTTGTCATCTCAGACATTATGTTTCATCTCTAGAAGTTCACTTTACATATTTTTAAAATATCTGCCATGTCTTCCCTTAAAATATTTGCTTTCCTCTATTGTCATGAACAAGTGGAATATAGTTGTAATGAAGCTTTAATATCCTTGCCTACTAAACCTGTCATCTGAAACTTTTCTGAGTAGTTGTTGACTTATTTATTTCCTATTTATGGATTGCATCTGCCTGGTAATTTTTGATTCGGGCTTCCCTGGTGGCCTAGTGGTAAAGAATCTGCCTGATGATGCAGGAGACACGGGTTCAATCCCTGGGTCAAGAAGATCCCCTGGAGGAGGGAATGGCAGCCCACTCCAGTATTCTTGCCTGGGAAATCCTGCGACAGTGAAGCCTGGCAGGCTATAATCCATGGGGTTGCAAAGAGAGAGAGATGATATAGCGACTAAACAGTAACAACAACAGAATTTTTGATTGGATGCTAAGCATTGTGAATTTTGCTTTGTTGCCTACTTTTCTTTTTTTTTTTTTTTTTTTTAAATTTTATTTTATTTTTAAACTTTACAAATTGTATTAGTTTTGCCAAATATCAAAATGAATCCGCTACAGGTATGCATGTGTTCCCCATCCTGAACCCTCCTCCCTCCTCCCTCCCCATACCATCCCTAATAATATGTATTCTTGGTCTTTGTTCCATACCCCAGTAAAGTAACTTGAAAATATTAGGTTGGGGCAAAAGTAATTGAGGTTTTACATTGTTGAACTTTGCCATTTGATAATGAAATACATTCTTTTTTTTTTTTTTTTTGAAATATTTTAGCTTTTTTTTTTTTTTTTTTTCTCCAATTTTATTTTATTTTTAAACTTTACATAATTGTATTAGTTTTGCCAAATATCAAAATGAATCCGCCACAGGTATACATGTGTTCCCCATCCCGAACCCTCCTCCCTCCTCCCTCCCCATACCATCCCTCTGGGCCGTCCCAGTGCACCAGCCCCAAGCATCCAGCATCATGCATCGAACCTGGACTGGCAACTCGTTTCCCACATGATACTTTACATGTTTCATTGCCATTCTCCCAAATCTTCCCACCCTCTCCCTCTCCCACAGAATCCATAAGACCGTTCTATACATCAGTGTCTCTTTTGCTGTCTCGTACACCGGGTTATTGTTACCATCTTTCTAAATTCCATATATATGCGTTAGTATACTGTATTTATGTTTTTCCTTCTGGCTTACTTCACTCTGTATAATAGGCTCCAGTTTCATCCACCTCATTAGAACTGATTCAAATGTATTCTTTTTAATGGCTGAGTAATACTCCATTGTGTATATGTACCACAGCTTTCTTATCCATTCATCTGCTGATGGACATCTAGGTTGCTTCCATGTCTTGGCTATTATAAACAGTGCTGCGATGAACATTGGGGTACACGTGTCTCTTTCCCTTCTGGTTTTCTCAGTGTGTATGCCCAGCAGTGGGGTTGCTGGATCATAAGGCAGTTCTATTTCCAGTTTTTTAAGGAATCTCCACACTGTTCTCCATAGTGGCTGTACTAGTTTGCATTCCCACCAACAGTGTAAGAGGGTTCCCTTTTCTCCACATCCTCTCCAGCATTTATTATTTGTAGACTTTTGGATCGCAGCCATTCTGACTGGTGTGAAATGGTACCTCATAGTGGTTTTGATTTGCATTTCTCTGATAATGAGTGATGTTGAGCATCTTTTCATGTGTTTGTTAGCCATCTGTATGTCTTTTTTGGAGAAATGTCTGTTTAGTTCTTTGGCCCATTTTTTGATTGGGTCGTTTATTTTTCTGGAGTTGAGCTGTAGGAGTTGCTTGTATATTTTTGAGATTAGTTGTTTGTCGGTTGCTTCATTTGCTATTATTTTCTCCCATTCTGAAGGCTGTCTTTTCACCTTGCTAATAGTTTCCTTTGATGTGCAGAAGCTTTTAAGGTTAATTAGGTCCCATTTGTTTATTTTTGCTTTTATTTCCAATATTCTGGGAGGTGGGTCATAGAGGATCCTGCTGTGATGTATGTCGGAGAGTGTTTTGCCTATGTTCTCCTCTAGGAGTTTTATAGTTTCTGGTCTTACGTTTAGATCTTTAATCCATTTTGAGTTTATTTTTGTGTATGGTGTTAGAAAGTGGTCCAGTTTCATTCTTTTACAAGTGGTTGACCAGATTTCCCAGCACCACTTGTTAAAGAGATTGTCTTTAATCCATTGTATATTCTTGCCTCCTTTGTCGAAGATAAGGTGTCCATATGTGCGTGGATTTATCTCTGGGCTTTCTATTTTATTCCATTGATCAATATTTCTGTCTTTGTGCCAGTACCATACTGTCTTGATAACTGTGGCTTTGTAGTAGAGCCTGAAGTCAGGTAGGTTGATTCCTCCAGTTCCATTCTTCTTTCTCAAGATCGCTTTGGCTATTCGAGGTTTTTTGTATTTCCATACAAATTGTGAAATTATTTGTTCTAGCTCTGTGAAGAATACTGTTGGTAGCTTGATAGGGATTGCGTTGAATCTATAAATTGCTTTGGGTAGTATACTCATTTTCACTATATTGATTCTTCCAATCCATGAACATGGTATATTTCTCCATCTATTAGTGTCCTCTTTGATTTCTTTCACCAGAGTTTTATAGTTTTCTATATATAGGTCTTTAGTTTCTTTAGGTAGATATATTCCTAAGTATTTTATTCTTTTCGTTGCAATGGTGAATGGAATTGTTTCCTTAATTTCTCTTTCTGTTTTCTCATTATTAGTGTATAGGAATGCAAGGGATTTCTGTGTGTTGATTTTATATCCTGCAACTTTACTGTAGTCATTGATTATTTCTAGTAATTTTCTGGTGGACTCTTTAGGGTTTTCTATGTAGAGGATCATGTCATCTGCAAATAGTGAGAGTTTTACTTCTTCTTTTCCAATTTGGATTCCTTTTATTTCTTTTTCTGCTCTGATTGCTGTGGCCAAAACTTCCAAAACTATGTTGAATAGTAATGGTGAAAGTGGGCACCCTTGTCTTGTTCCTGACTTTAGAGGAAATGCTTTCAATTTTTCACCATTGAGGATAATGTTTGCTGTGGGTTTGTCATATATAGCTTTTATTATGTTGAGGTATGTTCCTTCTATTCCTGCTTTCTGGAGAGTTTTTATCATAAATGGATGTTGAATTTTGTCAAAGGCTTTCTCTGCATCTATTGAGATAATCATATGGTTTTTATTTTTCAATTTGTTAATGTGGTGTATTACATTGATTGATTTGCGGATATTGAAGAATCCTTGCATCCCTGGGATAAAGCCCACTTGATCATGGTGTATGATCTTTTTAATGTGTTGTTGGATTCTGATTGCTAGAATTTTGTTAAGGATTTTTGCATCTATGTTCATCAGTGATATTGGCCTGTAGTTTTCTTTTTTTGTGGGATCTTTGTCAGGTTTTGGTATTAGGGTGATGGTGGCCTCATAGAATGAGTTTGGAAGTTTACCTTCCTCTGCAATTTTCTGGAAGAGTTTGAGCAGGATAGGTGTTAGCTCTTCTCTAAATTTTTGGTAGAATTCAGCTGTGAAGCCGTCTGGACCGGGGCTTTTGTTTGCCGGAAGATTTTTGATTACAGTTTCAATTTCCATGCTTGTGATGGGTCTGTTAAGATTTTCTATTTCTTCCTGGTCCAGTTTTGGAAAGTTGTACTTTACTAAGAATTTGTCCATTTCTTCCATGTTGTCCATTTTATTGGCATATAATTGTTGATAGTAGTCTCTTATGATCCTTTGTATTTGTGTGTTGTCTGTTGTGATCTCTCCATTTTCGTTTCTAATTTTGTTGATTTGATTTTTCTCCCTTTGTTTCTTGATGAGTCTGGCTAATGGTTTGTCAATTTTATTTATCCTTTCAAAGAACCAGCTTTTGGTTTTGTTGATTTTTGCTATGGTCTCTTTTGTTTCTTTTGCATTTATTTCTGCTCTAATTTTTAAGATTTCTTTCCTTCTACTAACCCTGGGGTTCTTCATTTCTTCCTTTTCTAGTTGCTTTAGGTGTAGAGTTAGGTTATTTATTTGACTTTTTTCTTGTTTCTTGAGGTGTGCCTGTATTGCTATGAACTTTCCCCTTAAGACTGCTTTTACCGTGTCCCACAGGTTTTGGGTTGTTGTGTTTTCATTTTCATTCGTTTCTATGCAAATTTTGATTTCTTTTTTGATTTCTTCTGTGATTTGTTGGTTATTCAGCAGGGTGTTGTTCAGCCTCCATATGTTGGAATTTTTAATAGTTTTTCTCCTGTAATTGAGATCTAATCTTACTGCATTGTGGTCAGAAAAATGCTTGGAATGATTTCTATTTTTTTGAATTTACCAAGGCTAGCTTTATGGCCCAGGATGTGATCTATCCTGGAGAAGGTTCCATGTGCGCTTGAGAAAAAGGTGAAATTCATTGTTTTGGGGTGAAATGACCTATAGATATCAATTAGGTCTAACTGGTCTATTGTATCGTTTAAAGTTTGTGTTTCCTTGTTAATTTTCTGTTTAGTTGATCTATCCATAGGTGTAAGTGGGGTATTAAAGTCTCCCACTATTATTGTGTTATTGTTAATTTCTCCTTTCATACTTGTTAGCATTTGTCTTACGTACTGTGGTGCTCCCGTGTTGGGTGCATATATATTTATAATTGTTATATCTTCTTCTTGGATTGATCCTTTGATCATTATGTAGTGACCTTCTTTGTCTCTTTTCACAGCCTTTGTTTTAAAGTCTATTTTATCTGATATGAGTATTGCTACTCCTGCTTTCTTTTGGTCCCTATTTGCATGGAAAATCTTTTTCCAGCCCTTCACTTTCAGTCTGTATGTGTCCCCTGTTTTGAGGTGGGTCTCTTGTAGACAACATATGTAGGGGTCTTGTTTTTGTATCCATTCAGCCAGTCTTTGTCTTTTGGTTGGGGCATTCAACCCATTTACATTTAAGGTAATTACTGATAAGTATGTTCCCGTTGCCATTTACTTTATTGTTTTGGGTTCGAGTTTATACACCGTTTTTGTGTTTCTTGTCTAGAGAATATCCTTTAGTATTTGTTGGAGAGCTGGTTTGGTGGTGCAGAATTCTCTCAGCTTTTGCTTGTCTGAAAAGCTTTTGATTTCTCCTTCATACTTGAATGAGATCCTTGCTGGGTACAATAATCTGGGCTGTAGGTTATTTTCTTTCATCATTTTAAGTATGTCTTGCCATTCCCTCCTGGCTTGAAGAGTTTCTATTGAAAGATCAGCTGTTATCCTTATGGGAATTCCCTTGTGTGTTATTTGTTGTTTTTCCCTTGCTGCTTTTAATATTTGTTCTTTGTGTTTGATCTTTGTTAATTTGATTAATATGTGTCTTGGGGTGTTTCTCCTTGGGTTTATCCTGTTTGGTACTCTCTGGGTTTCTTGGACTTGGGTGATTATTTCCTTCCCCATTTTAGGGAAGTTTTCCACTATTATCTCCTCAAGTATTTTCTCATGGTCTTTCTTTTTGTCTTCTTCTTCTGGAACCCCTATGATTCGAATGTTGTAGCGTTTAATATTGTCCTGGAGGTCTCTGAGATTGTCCTCATTTCTTTTAATTCGTTTTTCTTTTATCCTCTCTGATTCATTTATTTCTACCATTCTATCTTCTAATTCACTAATCCTGTCTTCTGCCTCTGTTATTCTACTATTTGTTGCCTCCAGAGTGTTTTTAATTTCACTTATTGCATTATTCATTATATATTGACTCTTTTTTATTTCTTCTAGGTCCTTGTTAAACCTTTCTTGCATCTTCTCAATCCTTGTCTCCAGGCTATTTATCTGTGATTCCATTTTAGTTTCAAGATTTTGGATCAATTTCACTATCATTATTCGGAATTCTTTATCAGGTAGATTCCCTATCTCTTCCTCTTTTGTTTGGTTTGGTGGGCATTTATCCTGTTCCTTTATCTGCTGAGTATTCCTCTGTCTCTTCATCTTGTTTAAATTGCTGAGTTTGGGGTGTCCTTTCTGTATTCTGGCAGTTTGTGGAGTTCTCTTTATTGTGGCGTTTCCTCACTGTGTGTGGGTTTGTACAGGTGGCTTGTCAAGGTTTCCTGGTTAGGGAAGCTTGTGTCGGTGTTCTGGTGGGTGGAGCTGTATTTCTTCTCTCTGGAGTGCAATGAAATGTCCAGTAATGAGTTATGAGATGTCTATAGTTTTGGGGTGACTTTGGGCAGCCTGTATCTTGAAGCTCAGGGCTGTGTTCCTTTGTTGCTGGAGAATTTGCTTGGTATGTCTTGCCCTGGAACTTATTGGCCCTTGTGTGGTGCTTGGTTTCAGTGTCGGTATGGGGGCATTTGATGAGCTCCTGTCAATGAATGTGCCTTGGAGTCAGGAGTTCCCTGGAGTCAGGGTTTGGACTTAAGTCTCCTGCTTCTGATTATCGGTCTTATTTTTACAGTAGTTTCAAAACTTCTCCTTCTATACAGCACCATTGATAAAACATCTACATTAAAGATGATAAGTTTCTCTACAGTGAGGGTCACTCAGAGAGGTTCACAGGGTTACATGGAGAAGAGAAGAGGGAGGAGGGAGTTAGAGGTGACCCAAATGAGATGAGGTGAATCAATAGTGGAGAGAGTGGGCTAGCCAGTAGTCACTTCCTTATGTGCACTCCACAACTCGACCACTCAGAGATGTTCACGGGGTTATACAGAGAAGAGAAGAAGGAGGAAGGTAACAGAGGTGGCCAGAAGGATAAAAGGGGGGAATGAAAAGGAGGGAGACAGATCCAGCCAGTAATCAGTTCCCTAAGTGTTCTCCACCATCTGGAACACACAGAAATTCACAGAGTTGGGTAGAGTAGAGAGGGGTTAGGGAGGAGACACAGGCGACCTGGTGGAGAAAAAGGAGGGTCCAAAGGGAGAGAGAGCAGTCAAGCCAGTAATCTCACTCCCTAGTGAAAAATGGGTCCTGAAGATTGGGTCCTTATAGGTACAAAATTGGTAACAAATACATAAAAGCAAAAATTAAAAATCTAGAGTAGAGTTTGGAATTTCAAAAATACGATGTTAAAGAAAAGAAGAAGGAAAAGAAAGAGAGAAAGAACGAACAAACAAAAACAAACAAGGTCGCGAAAATTATAGAGAAAGTACAGGTACAAAATTGATAACTAATACCAGAAAGCGAAAATTAAAAATCTAGAGTAGAGTTTGGAATTTCAAAAATACGATGTTAAAGAAAAGAAGAAGGAAAAGAAAGAGAGAAAAAACGAACAAACAAAAACAAACAAGGTCGCGAAAATTATAAAGAAAAAGTACAAGTATAAAATTGATAACTAATACCAGAAAGCAAAAATTAAAAATCTAGAGTAGAGTTTGGAATTTCAAAAATACAATGTTAAAAAAAAAAAAGAAGAAAAATAAAGAGAGAAAACAAACAAATACGAACAATGTCACAAAAATTATAAAGAAAATACAGGTACAAAATCGATATCAAATACCAAAAAGCATAAATTAAAAATCTAGAGTAAAGTTTGGAATTTCAGATATACAATGTTATATAAAAGAAGAAGAGAAAGAAACAGAGAAGAAGAAAAAAAAAAAAAGTCACAGAAATTATATAAAAAAAAAAACTATAGGTACAAAATTGATAACATATACCAAAAAGCGAAAATTAAAAATCTAGAGTAGAGTTTAGAATTTCAAAAATATAATGTTAAAGAAAAGAAGAAAAAAACAAAAACAAACAAAAAAAAAACAAGGTCAAAAAATTATAAAATACATATATATGAAGTTTGCTGAAGAAGAAAAAAATAGGGTCTTTTTTTTTTTTTTTGCAAAGTAATAGGATATAAAGGTGAAAATTAAAGGAACAATAGAGGACTTAAAATTTTTTTTTTTTTTAATTAAAAAAAAAGAAAGAATGATCGTAAAAATAATAAAAATATATCTAGGACTTTTTTTTTTTTTTTTTTGTGGGTGTTGTGGGTTCAGTTCATTTTTGGCTAGTTCCTTGGTCAGATTTATATTTCTCAAGATCTATAGGCCCCTTCCTATGTAGTCCGTAGTAACCACAGGGTTTTGATCTATTGCCTGTAGCTTCCAAGGCGTTTCCCTCTGTTATATCTTCTTCTGTTTGCTAGTCTCTTCAGTATCTGGTTTCCGCCCTGACTCAAAGGGCACGGTGGAGGACACTTTTTTTTTTTTTTTTTTTTAGGCTTACTTGTTCAGTCGCGCTGTGGGGAGGGAGGGAGGGATGCTGCAAACAAATAACACTGGCGTGGGCTCGCAGTGCCTCAGCCACCCTGGGTCTGCCCCCGCTCACGGCGCGTGTAGCCTCCCTGTCCACACTGCTCGGACTCTAGGTTGTTCCGCCGGGAACAATCCGAGGCTGGCCCTGGGCTGCATGCACCTCCCAGGTCCAAGCCGCTCAGGTTCAGGCACTCGGGTAGTCCTCAGAGGCGCAGACTCAGTTGGGCCTGCGTTTTGTGCTCTTCCCAGGTCCGAGCGCCAATTTGCTCTTCCCAGGCGAGCGCCAATGCTGCGACTTATCGCCTCCCCGCCACTCGGTTATCTGGATGTAAAACCGGCGCACCTTCTCAGGCAGATGTTGACCGTCCAGACCCCCAAGAAGTTTTAGTTAGCAAAGAAGCCTGCTTACAGTTTTATAGATAATGTCTCTCTGGGGCTGCGATTGCCCCCTTCCGGCTCTGGCTGCCTGTCACCGGAGGGGGAAGGTCTGCAGCCGGCTATCTCTGTTCAGTCCTTTGTTCCGTGCGCGGGCCTGGCGGTCTTAGGTTAGGGCTGGCTTTTCGCGTGGTAGGTATCCCACAGTCTGGTTTGCTAGCCCAAATTATTTCGCTCAGATAGCGCTCAGGGTATTCAGGCCAGATTCTTACTCTCAGCGATGCAGCCCACGCCGCGCCTCCCTGCCCAGCCCCGGTTTGCTAATGGCGGATGCAGGCGTCTGCGCTGCTTCTCTGCTGGGGGAGTTACCGTAGGGCTCGCAATCTGCGAGTTTTAAATTGTTTATTTATTTTTTCTCCCTGTTATGTTGCCCTCTGTGCTTCCAAAGCTCGGCACAGATTCGGCAGTGAGAAGGTTTCCTGATGTTTGGAAACGTTTCTCTTTTTAAGATTCCCTTCCCGGGACGGAACTCCGTCCCTCCCTCTTTTGTCTCTTTTTTTTTGTTTTTAATATTTTTTCCTACCTCCTTTCGAAGAGTTGGGTTGCTTTTCTGGGTGCCTGATGTCCTCTGCCGGCATTCAGAAGTTGTTTTGTGGAATTTACTCGACGTTTAAATGCTCTTTTGATGAATTTGTGGGGGAGAAAGTGTTCTCCCCGTCCTACTCCTCCGCCATCTTGGCTCCTCCTCCTCATGAAATACATTCTTAATAAATGTAGTTATCTAAAACATTTTAGTGCACATTTCTTGCTCTGTTTTTTGCAAATGACTTATTACTTGCTATTTATTTTATGTTTATTTTAGACTATAGAAATAATGTAGACAAAAACCAATTTTGAGCAATTTTTTTATTCGAGTTCAAAATGGGTTGTAAAGCAGTGGAGACAACTCATAATATCAACCACACATTTGGCCCAGGAACTGCTAACGAATGTACTGTGCAGTGGTGGTTCAAGAAGTTTTGCAAAGGAGACAAGAGCCTTAAAGATGAGGAGTGTATTGGCTGGCTATTGAAAGTTGACAGTGACCAATTGAGAGCAACCACCAAAGCTGATCCTCTTAGAACTACACCAGAAATTGCTGAAGAAGTCAATGTTGACCATTCTACAGTCATTTGACATTTGAAACAAATTGGAAACGTGAAAAAGCTCTGTAAGTGGGTGCCTCATGTGCTGACTGAAAATTTTTTAAAATCATGTTTTGAAGTGTCATCTTTCTCTTATTCTATACAACAACAGTGAATCACTTCTCAAATTGTGACATGTGATGAAAAGTGGGTTTTATGCAACGACCAGCTCAGTGGTTGGACGAAGAAACTCCAAAGCATTTGCCAAAGCCAAACTTGCACCCAAAGAAAGATCATGGTCATTGTTTGATGGTCTGCTGTCTGTCTGATCCACTACAGCTTTCTGAATCCCTGCAAACCATTACATCTGAGACATATGCTCAGCAAATCGATGAGATACACCAAAAACTGCAGTGCCTGCAGTCAGCAGTGGTCAACAGAATGGGCGCAATTCTCCACCACAACACCCAGCCACATGTCACACAACCAACACTTCAAAAGTTGAATGAATTAGGCTACAAAGTTTTGCCTCTTCCACCATATTCACCTGACCTTTTGCCAAATGACTACCACTTCTTCAAGCATCTTGACTAATTTTTGCAGGGAAAACACTTCCACAACCACCAGAGTGCAGAAAATGCTTTCCTAGCATTCATCAAATCCTGAAGCATGGATTTTTTACGCTAAAGGAATAAACTTACTTCTCATTGGCAAAAATGTGTTGATTGTAATGGTTCCGATTTTGATTAATAAAGGTGTGTTTGAGCCTAGTTATAATGATTTAAAACTCAGAGTCTGAAACTGCAATTACTTTTGTACCAACCTAATATTTCTATTCTTTTGAGGCTCACCTTTAAGTTTGTTTGGCCAGACCATAGCAGCCTTTAATGTAGGCCTAACTTTTTTTTTTTTTTTTTTGCACTGCTGAGGAAATACCCTTCTAAGTCTGCTACTTAGTGCCACATGCAACAGTTTTTCTGCTTTGGTGGAAACTATTCCCAGCCTTTTATGAGCCCTGGGGATTGACTCACCACTTTATTTTGTGTGGTTCTCTCCCTACTCTCAGGTAAGTTCTTCTAAAGCAATTATTGATTCAGTTGGAGACATGAGAGACACAGGGGAACACTAATCTCCCTAAACTGCCATTTCATTCTGCTCAGTCTGGGATACTGCCAGGCTCTACTGTGTTTTCACACCCAGTGCTTTACCCTGAAAAAGTATATCCAGGTTTTAAATGAGAGATTCATAACTTCACTTCCTTTCTTTTCCTTCAGTCGAGGATTGCTACACTTCACTGCTTATTGTATGCTGTCTGAAACCTATTATTTCACATCTTGCAGTTTTTTTAATCATTTAATCTGGGCGAATTACTGTAGGCCTTGTTGCTCATTTTGGCCAGACATGAAAATTTCAGACTTTGTGTTCTTTTTTTTGGCTGCACTGGGTCTTCGTTGCTGCACATGGGCTTCTCTAGTTGCAGCGAGCAGGGGCTTCTCATTGCTGTGACTTTTCTTGTTGTGGAGCATAGGCTCTAGGGCATGTAGGCTGAATCGTTGTGGTATACAGGCTCAGTTGCTCTGCAGCATGTGGAATTTTCCGGGACCAGGGATTGAGCCTGTGCCCCCTGCATTGGCAGTCAGATTCTTTTTCTTTATATATATATATTAAGAAATACATATAAATAGAAAGTCAGGAAACACCTGGAATAACAGGCAAATTTGGCCTTGGAGTACAGAATGAAGCAGGGCAAAGGCTAATAGAGTTCTGCCAAGAGAACGCACTGGTCATAGCAAACAGCCTCTTCCAACAACACCAGATAAGACTCTATACAGGGACATCACCAGATGGTCGACACGGAAATCAGATTGATTATATTCTTTGCAGCCAAAGATGGAGAAGCTCTATACAGTCAGCAAAAACAAAACTGGGAGCTGACTGTGGCTCAGATCATGAACTCCTTATTGTCAAATTCAGACTGAAATTGAATAAAGTGGAGAAAACCACTAGATTATTCAGTTCAGTTCAGTTCAGTTGCTCAGTCGTCTCCGACTCTGTGACCCCATGAATCGCAGCACGCCAGGCCTCCGTATCCATCACCAACTCCCAGAGTCTACACAAACCCATGTCCATTGACTTGGTGATGCCATCCAGAAATCTTAACTTCTTCCAACCCCTTCTCCTCCTGCCCCCAATCCTTCCCAGCATCAGGGTCTTTTCCAATGACTCAGCTCTTCGCATGAGGTAGCCAAAGTATTGGAGTTTCAGCTTTAACATCAGAACTTCCAATGAACACCCAGGACTGATCTCCTTTAGGATGGACTAGTTGGATCTCCTTGCAGTCCAAGGGACTCTCAAGAGTCTTCTCCAACACCACAGTCCAAAAGCTTCAATTCTTTGGTGCTCAGCTTTCTTCACTGTCCAACTCTTACATCCATACATGACTACTGGACAAACCATAGCCTTGACAGGACGGACCTTTGTTGGCAAAGTAATGTCTCTGCTTTTCAATATTCTGTCTAGGTTAGTCATAACTTTCCTTCCAAGGAGTAAATGTCTTTTAATTTCATGGCAGTAATCACCATATACAGTGATTTTGGAGCCCCAAAAAATAAAGTCTGACACTGTTTCCACTGTTTCCCTATCTATTTGCCATGAAGTGATGGGACCAGATGCCATGATCTTAGTTTTCTGAATGTTGAGCTTTAAGCCAACTTTTTCACTCTCCTCTTTCACTTTCATAAAGAAGCTTTTTAGTTCCTCTTCACATTCTGCCATAAGGGTGGTGTCATCTGCATATCTGAGGTTATTGATATTTTTCCTGCATTCCAGCTTGTGCTTCTTCCAGCCCAGCGTTTTGCATGATGTACTCTGCATATAAGTTAAATAAGCAGGGTGACAATATACAGCCTTGATGTACTCCTTTTCCTATTTGGAACCAGTCAGTTGTTCCATGTCCAGTTCGAACTGTTGCTTCCTGACCTGCATACAGGTTTCTCAAGAGACAGGTCAGATGGTCTGGCAATCTCATCTCTTTCAGAATTTTCCACAGTTTATTGTGATCCACAGTCAAAGGCTTTGGCATAGTCAATAAAGCAGAAATAGATGTTTTTCTGGAACTTTCTTGCTTTTATGATGATCCAGCAGATGTTGGCAATTCAGGTATGACCTAAATCAAATCCCTATGATTATACAGTGGAAGTGAGAAATAGATTTAAGGGACTAGATCTGATAGACAGAGTCCCTGATGAACTATGGATGGAGGTTCGTGACATTGTACAGCAGACAGGGATCAAGACCATCCACATGGAAAAGAAATGCAAAAAAGCAAAATGACTGTCTGAGGACTTACAAATAGCTGTGAAAAGAAGGGAAGCGAAAAGCAAAGGAGAAAAGGAAAGATATATCCATTTGAATGCAGAGTTCCAAAGAATAGCAAGGAGAGATAAGAAAACCTTCCTCAGCAATCAATGCAAAGAAATAGAGGAAAACAATAGAATGGGAAAGACTAGAGCTCTCTTCAAGAAAATTAGGTTCAGGATGAGGAACACGTGTACACCCGTGGCAGATGCATGTTGATGTATGGCAAAACCAATACAATATTGTAAAGTAAAAAAATAATAATAATAATAATAAATAAATAGGAAAATTAGAGCTACCAAAGGAACATTTCATGCAAAGATGGGCACAATAAAGGACAGAAATAGTATGGACCTAACAGAAGCAGAAGATATTAAGAAGAGGTGGCAAGAATACACAGAAGAACTGAACAAAAAAGATCTTCATGACCCAAATGATCACGATGGTGTGATCACTCACCTAGAGCCAGACATCCTGGAATGTGACGTCTAGTGGGCTTTAGGAAGCACCGGTTCGAACAAAGCTACTGAAGGTGATGGAATTCCACTTGAGCTATTTCAAATCCTGGAAAATGATGCTGTGAAAGTGCTGCACTCAATATGCCAGAAAATTTGGAAAACTCAGAAGTGGCCACAGAACTGGAAAAGGTCAGTTTTCATTCCATTCCCAAAGAAAGGCAATGCCAAAGAATGCTCAAACTACCACACAATTGCACTCACCTCACACGCTAGTAAAGTACTGCTTAAAATTCTCCAAGCCAGGCTTCAGCAACACATGAACTGTGAACTTCCAGATGTTCGAGCTGGTTTTAGAAAAGGCAGAGGAACTTTGCCAACTTCCGCTGGATCATCAAAAAAAGCGAGAGTTCCAGAAAAACATCTATTTCTGCTTTATTGACTATGCCAAAGCCTTTGACTGTGTGGATCACAATAAACTGTGGAAAATTCTGGAAGAGATGGGAATACCAAACCACCTGACCTGCCTCTTGAGAAATCTGTATGCAGGTCAGGAAGCAACAGTTCGAACTGGACATGGAACAACAGACTGGTTCCAAATAGGAAAAGGAGTACGTCAAGGCTGTATATTGTCACCCTGCTTATTTAACTTATATGCAGAGTACATCATGAGAAACGCTGGGCTGGAGAAAGCACAAGCTAGAATCAAGATTGCCTGGGAAAATATCAATAACCTCAGATATGCAGATGGCACCACCCTTATGGCAGAAAGTGAAGACAAACTGAAGAGCCTCTTGATGAAAGTGAAAGTGGAGAGTGAAAAAGTTGGCTTAAAGCTCAACATTCCGAAAACTAAGATCATGGCATCTGGTCCCATCACTTCATGGCAAATAGATGGGGAAACAGGGGAAACAGTGGAAACAGTGGCTGACTTCATTTTTCTGGTCTCCAAAATCACTGCATATGGTGATTGCAGCCATGAAATTAAAAGGTACTTAATCCTTGGAAGGACAGTTATGACCAACCTAGAAAGAATATTTAAAAGCAGAGACGTTACTTTGTCAACAAAGTTCCATCTAGTCAAGGGTATGGTTTTTCCAGTGGTCATGTATGGATGTGAGAGTTGGACTGTGAAGAAAGCTGAGTGCCGAAGAAATGAAGCTTTTGAACTGTGGTGTTGGAGAAGACTCTTTTTTTGTTTGTTTGTTTTACATTTAAATTTATTTATTTTAATTGGAGGCTAATTAGTTTACAATATTGTATTGGTTTTGCCATACATCTACATGAATCCACCACGGGTGTACACGTGCTCCCCATCCTCTCCCACCTCCCTCCCCATACCATCCCTGTGCCCCAGCCCCAAGCATCCTGTATCCTGCATCGAACCTGGACTGGCGATTTGTTTCTTATATGATATTCTACATGTTTCAATGACATTCTCCCAAATCATCCCCCCCTACTCCCGCCCCCACAGAGTCCAAAAGACTGTTCTACACATATGTGTCTCTTTTGTTGTCTCGCATACAGGGTTATTGTTACCATCTTTCTAAATTCCATATGTATGCGTTAATATACTGTATTGGTGTTTTTATTTCTAGCTTACTTCACTCTGTATAATAGGCTCCAGGTTCATCCACCTCATTAGAACTGATTCAATTGTATTCTTTTTAATGGCTGAGTAATACTCCATTGTGTATATGTACCACAGCTTTCTTATCCATTCATCTGCTGATGGGCATCTAGGTTGCTTCCATGTCCTGGCTATTATAAACAGTGCTGTGATGAACATTGGGGTACACATGTCTCTTTCAATTCTTGTTTCCTCAGTGTGTATGCCCAGCAGTGGGATTGCTGGGTCATAAGGCAGTTCTATTTCCAGTTTTTTAAGGCATCTCCACACTGTTCTCCATAGTGGCTGTACTAGTTTGCATTCCCACCAACAGTGTAAGAGGGTTCCCTTTTCTCCACACCCTCTCCAGCATTTATTGCTTGTAGACTTTTGGATCGCAGCCATTCTGACTGGCATGAAATAGTACCTCACTGTGGTTTTGATTTGCATTTGGAGAAGACTCTTGAGAGTCCCTTGGACTGCAAGAAGATCCAACCAGTCCATCCTAAAGGAGATCAGGCCTAGGTGTTCATTGATAGGACTGATGCTGAAGCTGAAACTCCAATACTTTGGCCATCTGATACGAAGAGCTGACTCATTAGAAAAGACCCTGATGCTGGGAAAGATTGAGGACACGAGGAGAAGGAGATGACAGAGAATGAGATGGTTGGATGGCATCATCCACTCAATGGACATGGGTTTGGATGAACTCGTGGAGTTGATGATAGACAGGGAAGCCTGGGTGCTGCAGTTCATGGGTTACAAAGAGTTGGACATGACTGAGCGAGTAAAGTGAACTGACTGAATATGAAATAACAGTTTCTTAATATATATACATATATATATTATAGATGTATAGTTGACTTACAGTGTTTCAGGGTCACAGCAAGGTGATTCAGTTATGCACATATATTATTTTTGAAATTATTTTCCATTAAAAGTTATTAGAAGACATTTATAGCTCCTGTGATATACAGTAAACCTTTGGTATTTGTTGCCTTTTTTTAAAAATTAGAAATCTAGCATTCTATTCATACTATGTCCTACAAGTGGAATCAAAATGTCATAAATGGGGAGAACAGGATGGTGGAGGAGTAGGTTGGCATGGAGTACATCTCTCTCCATGGATACATCAGGAATACACCTTCAGACACAGAAGTGCATGCAGAACACCAGCTGAGAGTGGACAAGAGTACCTGACCAGTGAAAAAGGATATATAGAACCACGCAAAACTCAATAGGATGAAGGAACTAGTGGGGAAAACAGGAGTGTTAGTAGGACTGGACCTGCCCTTAGAAGGTGGGTGAACTGAAGCAGGAGTCTGATCCTCACATCAGGGCAATTGTCTAAGTCAGAGGAGAAACATTTAAGACTGAGAGTGAAACAGTTGATCTGTGGCAGCATAAATAGAATGAGAATCAGACAGTCCTTGCCACAGCCATACATACCCCAGATGGGACCGCTGGTCCACTGGAAGGCACAGCGGCTGGGAGCTGGAGTTCAGGAATTGTGGAGCAATTGCAGGGCGAAGACTGCTGTTGACTGCTGAGCGACAGATTGAGGGGATGTGAGGGAGGAGATCCTGGTGGGAAATGCCAGTGGAGGAAATCCAGGCAGCCATGGAAGCAAGATGATACTGCTGAGAAGGGGTTGGAACCATCACTGTAGACTCTGTCTCCCCACATGCTAGCATCTGCAGCTGAAGAATAGAGAGGCTGGCCCATCGAACGCCTGAGGCACTGAACTGCAGAGTAGGACCCCACCCAGGGTGCCCCTTTAAGTGCCTGAGGCACTGAGCTACAGAGTAGGACCCCAGCCAAGGGGGCCCCCTCTATGTGCCTGAATGGGAGGAGCTATGGAGAAAGACTGGCTGAAGACGCCTTCTGATGGCCAGCCACAAGAGGCTCAGAAAAAGACTCTGATAAGGCTATTACTCCTGCGATGGAGGCAACCCATATCCTGCACACTAGTCACCACCAGAGTACCCGCAAGCCAAGCAGCTGTGCCACCTTCATGCTCAACTTTCACTAGGGCAGAGCTGTCACAGGCAAAAAAGTCTTACATCTATGCGTGCAGGGTTGCCTTTGTCATGTCCAACTCTGTGACCCTGTAGACCGTGGCCTGCCAGGCTTCTCTGTCAAGGAGGGGTTTCTCTAGACAAGCAAACTGGAGCATAGTGGCTATTGGAAGGAATGGTTACCATTCCTTCTAGAGCACTATATTTCCTGCTGGCCTAGCCGCCACCTCCCCTGAGTACCTGGTGCTGCCAAAACCCCTGCAACCCAAGCAGCTGCTCCACCTCCACACCTGACCCTCATAGGGACAAACTCAAGCCTTCTAGGGCAGCTTCAGGAGCAAACCCCAGTGGATGACCCACATGCAGAGGTGGAAATAAAACCACAGTTGAAACCCAGGGGCAGTGTGGCTAAGGAAGAAGACCCAAACTTTCCCACCAGCTGTACAAGCTGCAGATTAAACCCACACGATCAACTAGGCAGACTTTGTGTCTATGGAATATATAAAAGGTCATTGAGAGCTCCCACAAAAGAAAATGCACTAGTTCTGATAACTGTGGACACTGGAGGCAAGAACACAGAGGAGTAAGACCAGATTAGAATCTGAGTTGCCCCCACAGCAGGTCCAAAGATCAGCACAGTATTAGAGGGCATCCTAGGGAGGTGAGGTGGACTATGACTCCCAAATAGGGAAAGGACTCTGACAGCTGCCGGGGTCCAGCCCCAGCTGATCCAGGGTATTCGAAAGAGAGACAGCGTCGGCGACTATTTACATATTCATCAAAGATATAAAAAGTAATAGAATGAGGATAGCTCAGTAGGAAAATTCAGTGGAGAAAAGAGGCTGAGTAGCTTGGTTTACGCGGAAAATCAATATAACCTGTGACACCAGGTTAGCTCTGACCACGGAGGCCGCAGGCGCCCTCTCAAATAGCGGAAGGTGCCCCACCTTAGACACCTTCTCTAGTGGGTCTTAGAAGCCCAGGTAAATAAATGGTCGCAGAGGACCTCCGCGCTCCAGATGGAGACTCAGCCAGAATGTGAAAGAAAGAATGACATGGGGAGACCAAGCTTTGGTGAGCAAGGCCCGTAGCTTTATTTTCAACAGGGCTTTTATACCCTAAGTTACACATAGAGGATAATAGGGGATGCAAAATCAGCAGTCTTTGATCCTTATCAAAAACCAAGGTTTCTTTCCTGCAAATTTATTGTATACAAATGGTTTAGGTGATTTACATCATCTTCTGGCCAGAAGGCCTATTAACATTTTATGACTCTTGACAAAGACTTATTTTCTCTAAGAGTAATTATTTTAAGGTTTGGCGCCATCTTCCGAAGGTGTTAGATAAAGCTGCATTCCTATAGGGCAGATGTGTAATGGGTTTACAACAAAGGAAAGAATTTATTACCTTAAGGGTCTAAAGTTGCTAACACCAAGGCCACTACTTATTTTTTCTACATACCAACTATATTAATTAATACACATTCAAGGATACAATACAGAAGATGTGGAAACTTGGCAGCAAGCATTGGCTCATCAATGAAATCTTTTACTAGTTTTATTCTGACAGTTTCTAACTCTGAGAGGCTCTAAGCTATTTGAATATCTTAAGCTTCCCATGCCTCTCGAGGCTGGGAGACTGTAAACAATCGTATGCATAGCTGTAGGAGTCTGGGTAAACTTGTCAGGCGAGTTAGAGAGCTATCTGAGGGGTTTGGATTTAAACACTCCTAATTGCCCAGGAACTTAATTAATTGGAGCTGTAAGTTAACTCTGACTGAAAGAGCGAGATGGTGGTGGGGGACAGCCCCCAGTAAAGTCAGAGGTGAGAGCACAAAGCAATAAAGTAGGCAGACTCTGGTTTTTTTGGGGGGTAGATGCTCGAGAATATCCAGAGGGACTCCTGAGGCTCGATCCCACCTTTGCGTGTGCCGAGCCTCCTTCCTCATGACCTTTATCATGAGTGGAATGCCTCACCGGCTCCCGGCAGACAGCAATGACTCAAGAAAAGCATTTATTATTATTATGGTTTGACATGTCCTGTAGATTCTTTTGGATATTTTTCTTTTTTTCCCACCTCTGTTGTAGTTGCAGAGAAGGGAATGGAAACCCACTCCAGTACTCTTGCCTGAAAAATCCCATGGACGGAGGAGTCTGGTGGGCTGCAGTCCATGGGGTCGCGAAGAGTCCGACATGACTGAGCGACTTCACTTTCACTTTTCACTTTCATGCATTGGAGAAGGAAATGGTAACCCACTCCAGTGTTCTTGCCTGGAGAATCCCAGGGACGGCTGAGCCTGGTGGGCTGCCGTCTATGGGGTCGCACAGAGTTGGACACGACTGAAGCAGCAGCAACAGCAGCAGCTGTTGTAGTTGTCGATTTCACTGGCACTATGAAATCCACCTAAGCTTTTGAGCTTTTTTTTTTTCCCTTTCTTTCTCAGTCACATTCTTTATTGTTGTTATAAACCTCTGCCTTTATGTTGGGCTTTTGCAGTTCTGTGGAATTTTTCTTTTTTCTTTTTTTTTAGTTTTAATTTTTTAAACCTATCATTATTTTTTCTACATTTATTCCTTTGTATGCTTTTCCTGCTGTTCTTTTCCCCTTGCAGTTAACCTTTAACATAGATAAATCTTCTTCATCTACCTCTATTTAACTTTTCATATCTATTCTTTCTTTCTTGCCTTTCCTCTCAATATATTTGTTAGTGTTTTTCATTGCCTTATCCCCCAATTGGCACCTTGCCTTAGTTTTATTTTGCAGGTTGTGCTTAAGTTAGTTTTGTTCTGGCAGATATAATTTTTGGTTTCCTTTTTTAGCTGAGTCAATCTATTGTACTTTATTTTTGTTGGACTGTTTTGATTTTGCTTATGGGTGTATATGTATATGTGTATATTCAGTCACACTTTTTATTGTTCTTATAAACTTCTGCCTCTCTATTGGGCTTTTGCAGTTCTATGGAGTTTTTTCTTTCTTTTCCCTTTTTTCTTTCTTCTTCCATGTTTTTGTTTTTGTTGTTTTTTCTTTTTTTATCATTTTAATTTTCAATTTTTGAAAATCTATTATATTTTTTCTACACTTATTCCTTTGTTTGCCTTTCCTACTGTTCTTTTCCCCTTGCAGTTAATATTTAATGTATATAAATCTTCTTCAACTACCTCTGTTTAACTTTACATATCTATTCTTTCTTTCTTTCCTTTCCTCTCAACATATTTGTTAGTTTTCTTTTCATTGCTTTATTCCCAACTTGGCACCTTCCTTTAGTTTTGTTTTCCAGTTCGTGCTTTAGTTAGTTTTGTTAACTGGTAAATATAATTTTTATTTCCTTTGTTTGCTGGGACAATCTACTGTGCTTCATTTTTGTTGGACTGTTTTGACTTTGCTCATGGGTGTATATGTATCTGTGTATATTCCATTATTTTAATTATTATTTTCCTGAATTTGTAACTTCCATTTGTCTGGGGTTCATCCTTGGTCTCATTTGTATATTTCTTTTAATCTCACTTAATGCCATAACAAATCACTTGTCAAATCTTCATTCCTGACCGGAGATCAAGCCCTGAGCCTTTGGAGTGGGAGCACTAACTCCAAGAGCCTAGACTACCAGAGAACTAACGCTAGGAAGAATCAAATAGTGAGAACTCACACAAAGGAAACCACTTGAATACAAGACCCAGCATCACCCAACCACCAGTCGAACCCTGTGCAGGTCGCCACATCTAAACAACAAACAAAACAAAAATACAAACCCAATCATCAGCAGGCAGGAGTGCCACCTCACTCAGCCTTGCCCATCAGAGGAAAGATAAATAAACAAACAAACAAAGCTCAGCACAAATCTCAGCCTATACAAAGCTTGCAGAAACCACTGGACCAAACTTAGGAGGGCAGAAACCAAAAGAAAGAGAGAATTTAACCTTCGAAGAAAGAATTAAACTTTCCTTGAAGCCTGGGAAAAAGAGACCTCAAACACAATAAGTTAATAATAATGAAAAGGCAGAGAAATACTTCACAAATGAAGAAACAAACTAGAAACACAAGTCCAAATAAATGAAGAGGAAATAGGCAAGCTCTCTGAAAAAGAATTCAGATAATGATAGTAAAGAAGATCAAAAACCTTGAAAAAAAATGGAGAAAATGCAAAATCAGTCAAGAAAGACCTAGAAGAATTAAAGAATAAACATACAGAGACAAAAAACACAATTACTGAAATAAATACTCTAGAAGGAATAAATAGCAGAATATCTGAAGCAGAAGAACAAATCAGTGTGCTGGAAGATAAAATGGTGGAAATAACTTCTGCAGAGAATAATAAAGTAAAAAGAATGAAAAGAACTGACGATAGTCTCAGAGACCTCTGGGACAATATCAAACACACCAACATTCGAATTATAGGGGTCCAGAAGAAGAGAAAAAGAAAGGGTGTGATAAAATTTTTAAAGAGATTATAGTTGAAAATTTCTCCAACACAGAAAAGGAAATAGTCAATCAAGTCCAAGAGGCACAAAGAGTCCCATACAGGAGAAACCCAAGGAGAAACACGCCAAGACACATACTGATCAAACTGACAAAAGAAAGTGAAAGTGAAGTCACTCAGCCATGTCTGACTCTTTGCGACCCCACGGACTGTAGCCTACCAGGCTCCTCCATCCATGGGATTTTCCAGGCAAGAATACTGGAGTAGGTTGCCATTTCCTTCTCCAGGAGATCTTCCCAACCCAGGGATTGAACCCGGGTCTCCTGCATTGTAGGCAGATGCTTTACTGTCTGAGCCACCAGGGAAGCCAGTTAAACTGACAAAGATTAAACACAAAGGAAGAATATTAAAAGCAGCAAGGGAGAAGCAACAGGTAACATACAAGGAAAACTCCATATGCTTAACAGCTGATCTTTCAGCAGAAACTCTGCAGGCCAGAACGAAGTGGCAGGATATATTTAAAGTACTGAAAGGGAAAAATCTACAACCAAGATTACAGTACCTGGCAAGGATCTCATTCAAAACTGATGGAGAAATAAAAGCTTTTCAGACAAGCAAAAGTTAAGAGAATTCAATACCACCAAACCACCTTTACAACAAATGTTAAAGAGACTTATATAATCAAGAAATACAAGAACAGGAAACAGATTTACAAAATCAACCCCCAAATAATTAAGAAAATAGCAGTAGGAACATATATATCAATAATTACTTTAAATGTAAATGGATTAAATGCTCCAACCAAAAGACACAGACTGGCTGAATGGATACAAAAACAAGACCCATATATATGCTGTCTAAAAGAAACCCACTTCAGACCTAAAGACACATGTAGACTCAGTGTTGGAGGATGGAAAAATTATTTCCACACAAATGGGAAGCAAAAGAAAGCTGGAGTAGCAATCCTTATATCAGACAAAATAGACCTTTTTTAAAATAAAGAAGATTACAAAAGATAAGGAAGGACACTACATAATGATCACGGGATCAATCCAAGAGGAATACATAATAATTGTAAATACCTATGCACATGGCACCCCACTCCAGTACTCTTGCCTGGAAAATCCCATGGATGGAGGAGCCTGGTAAGGCTGCAGTCCATGGGGTCGCTGAGGGTCAGACACGACTGAGCGACTTCACTTTCACTTTCCACTTTCATGCACTGGAGAAGGAAATGGCAACCCACTCCAGTGTTCTTGCCTGGAGAATCCCATGGACAGAGAAGCCTGGTAGGCTGCAGTCCATGGGGTCGCACAGAGTTGGACACGACTGAAGCGACTTAGCAGCAGCAGCAGCATGCACACAACGTAGGAGCACCTCAATACATAAGGCAAACACTAACAGATATAAAAGGAGAAATTGACAGTAACACAACAGTAGGAGACTTTAACACCCCACTCACACCAATGGACAGATGATCAAAACAAAAAATTAATAAGGAAACACAAGTCTTAAATGATACATTAGATGAGGTGGATCTTAATGATATCTTCAAGATATTCCATCCAAATGCAGAAGAATACACCTTGTTCTCAAGTGCACATGGAACATTCTCCAGGATAAACCACATTTTGGGTCACAAATCAAACCTCAGTAAATTTAAGAAAATTAAAATCATATCAAACATCTTCTCCAACCACTATGCTATGAAACTATATATCAATCACAAGAAAAAAATTGTAAGAAACACAAAAACATGGAGATTAAACAACACATTTCTAAATAACCAATGGGTTATTGAAGAAATCAAAAGGAAATCAAAAAATTTCTAGAAACAAATGACAATGAAAACACAACAACTCAAAACCTATGGGATGCAGCAAAAGCAGTTCTAATAAGGACATTTATAGCAATACAACCCTACCTCAAAAAAAAAAAAACAAGAAAAGCATTGACTAGACAACCTAACTTTACACCTAAAACAACTGGAAAAAAAAGAAGGAAAAAAAAAAAAAACAAAATTAGTAAAAGTAAAGAAATCATAAAGATCCAAGCAGAAATAAGTGAAAAAGAAATGAAAGAAACAATAGTAAATATTAATAAAACTAAAAGCTGTTTCTTTGAGAAGATAAAAAAAATTGACAAACCCTTAACCAGACTCATTAAGAAAAAAAGAGAGAATAATCAAATCAACAAAATTAGAAATGGAAAAGGAGAGGTTACAACAGACAATGCAGAAATACAAAGGAATATAAGAGACTATTATGAACAACTATATGGCAATAAAATGGATAACCTGGAAGAACTGGACAGATTCTTAGAAAAGTTCAGTCTTCCAAAACTGAACCAGGAAGAAATGGAAATTATGAAGAACCCAATCACAAGAACTGAAATTGAAGCTGCGATCAAAAATCTCCCAAAAAACAAAAGACCAGGACCAGATGCCTTCACAGGAGAATTCTATCAAACGTTTAGAAAAGAGTTAATGCCTATCCTTCTAAAACTCTTTGAAAAAGCTTCAGAGGAAGGAACACTTCTGAACTCATTCTACAAGGCCACCATCACCCTGATACCAAAACCAGACAAAGGCAACACACACACAAAAAAAGAAAACTACAGACCAATATCACTGATGAACACAGATGCAAAAATCCTCAACAAAATTTTAGCAAACAGAATTCAGCAACACATCAAAAAGCAAATACACCATGATCAAGTTGGGTTTATTCCAGGGATGCCAGGATTCTTCAATATATGCAAGTCAATCAATGTGATACACCATATTAACAAATTGAAACATAAAAACCACATGATAATCTCAATAGATGCAGAAAAGGCCTTTGACAAAATTCAGCACCCATTTATGATTAAAACTCTTCAAAAAATGGGCATGGAAAGAACCTACCTCAACATAGTAAAAGCCTCAACATATTATAAGCCTACAGCAAACATTATTCTCAATGGTGAAAAACTGAACGCATTCCCCTGAAGATCAGGAATAAGACAAGGGTTCACCTTGTCTTTCACCACTATTATTCAACATAATTATGGAAGTCCTAGCTACAGCAGAGAAGAAAAAGAAATAAAAGGAATCCAGATGAAAAAGAAAAGAAAAGCTCTCACTGTTTGCAGATGACATGATACTTTACATAGAAAACCCTAAAGATAGTATCAGAAAATTAACTAGAGCTAATCAGTGAATTTGGCAAAGTTGCAGGATACAAAATCAATACACAGAAATCACTTGCATTTCTATATACTAACAGGAAAATTCAGAAAGAGAAATTAAGGAATCAATCCCATTCATCGTTGCAACAAAAAGAATTAAATATCTCAGAATAAACTTACCTAAGGAGACAAAAGTACTATACACAGAAAATTATAAGACACTGGTGAAAGAAATCAAAGACAACATAAACAGATGGAGAGATATTCCATGTTCCTGGGTAGGAATAATCAATATTGTGAAAATTACTATACTACCAAATGCAACCTACAGATTCAGTGCTATCCCTATCAAACTACCAATGGCATTTTTCACAGAACTAGAACAAAAAATTTCACAATTCATATGGAAACACAAAAGACCCCGAATAGCCAAAGTAGTCTTAAGAAAGAAGAGTGGAGCTGGAGGAATCATGCTTCCTGACTTCAGATTATACTACAAAGCTACAGTCACCAAGACAGTATGGTACTGGCACAAAAACAGAAACATAGACCAATGGAACAAGACAGAAAACCCAGAAATAAACCCATGTACCTATGGGTATCTTATTTTTGACAAAAGAGGCAAGAATATACAATGGGGCAAAGACAGCCTCTTCAATAAATTGTGTGGGGAAACCGGACAACTACATGTAAAAGAATGAAATTAGAACACTTCCTAACACTGTACACAAAGAGAAACTCAAAATGGATTAAAGACCTAAATGTAAAACCAGAAACTATAAAACTCTTAGAGGAAAACATAGGCCAAACACTCAATTACATGAACCAAAGCAATATCCTCAATGACCCACCGCCTAGAGTAGCGGAAATAAAAACAAAAGTAAATAAGTGGGACCTGGTTAAACCAAAAGCTTTTGCACAGCAAAGGAAACTGTAAGCAAGGTGAAAAGACAACCCTCATAATGGGAGAAAATAATAGCAAATGAACCAACTGACAAAGGATTAATTTCCAAAATATACAAGCAGCTCATACATCTCAATACCAGAGAAACAAACAACCCAATCAAAAAGTGGGAAAAATACCTAAACAGAAATTTCTCCAAAGAAGACACAGATGGCTAACAAACACATGAAAAGATGCTCAACATCACTCATTATTAGAGAAATGCAATTCAAAACTACAATGAGATATCACCTCACACCAGTCAGAATGGCCATCATCAAAAAGTCTACAAACAATAAACGCTGGGGAAGGTGTGGAGGAAAGGGAACACTCTTGTACTGTTGGTGGGAATGTATATTGATACAGCCACCATGGAAGATGGTATGGAGATTCCTTTAAAAATCTATGATTAAAACCACCATATTACCCAGCAATCCCACTTCTAGGCATATACCCTGAGGAAACCAAAACAGAAAAAACACATGTATCCCATTGTTCGTTGCAACACTATTTGCAAAGCTAGAACATGGAAGTAACCTAGATGTCTATCGACAGATGAATGGATAAAGAAATTGTGGTACATATACACAATGTGTATGAGTAATATACATATTACTCAGCCATAAAAAGGAATGCATTTGAGTGAGTTCTAATGAGGTGGATGAACCTAGAACCTATTATACAGAGTGAATGTGTGGAGTAAGTCAGAAGAGAAAGATAAATATTGTATTCTAACATGTATATATGGAATATATAAAAATGATACTGATGAATTTATTTACAGGGCAGCAATATAGAAACAGACAGAGAATAGACTTATGGACGTGGGGAGAGGGGAGGAGAGGGTAAGATGTATGAAAAGAGTAACATGAAAACTTACATTACCATATGTAAAAAGATAGTGAAAAGGAATTTGCTGCATGGCTCAGGAAACTCAAACACAGGTTCTGTGTCAACCTAGAGGGGTAGAATGGGAAGGGAGATGGGAGAGAAGTTGGAAAGGGAGGGGACATATGTATACCTATGGCTGATTCATACTGAGGTTTGACAGAAAACAATGAAATTCTGTAAAGCAATTGTCCTTCAATAAAAAATAAAATTAAAAAAAAAACTTTAAAAAGTCATAAATTCTTTAGCTAGACAAAAATTCGTAGGTTTTCTAAAATACATAAGACATATTTAAATGCATATATACAAAAGGTTTTCCACTATGCTTGATAAAGGCTTGAGAAAGAACATTAAAAAAGACTAGATGGAGAAATTGGTAAACATAAACTAAATGAAATGGGAGCATTGGATATGAAATAGAAAAAGGCAAAACAAACTAGATAAAAGTAAAAGGTCATCATGTAATCCAGTTGTTTTTAAACATAACTGCTTATTAGAAAAATATCTGGAGCTCTGAAGGAAACAAAAAAAGCAGTCATGGGTATTTTTGTTTTTCAAAACTTAAGATAATTCTGATATGCATCTGGATTTTAAAAAGTGATTGCAGGTTTTTCTAGTAAATCCTGCAATAGAGGATTTAGAGTTCTATTATTTAGAGATATAGAGTTCTATTATTTTTCTGTTGACCAATCATGATACAGTGTTATTGTTACTAAAAGTTACATAATCACAATAGTAAAAGATGTTTATCATTTTCCACAATCAATAGCCAGATGAAAAATAAAAGATAATTACAATTGTAATCCATAATAGGAGCACGACTAACTTAACAGTATAAAATAATTACATACAATTTAGGGGGTCAAGCAGAGTGATGTGGTTAGTGGAAGTGCATATATGCATGTGTTTTCATCCATCCAGCCAGTCTATATCTTTTGGTTGATGACTTTAATCCATTTACATTTCAGGCAATTATTGATACGTGGCAACCCACTCCAGTATTCTTGCCTGCAAAATCCCATGGACAGAGGAGACTGGGGGGCTACAGTCCATGGGATCACAAAAAGTTGGACACGATTGAGAAACTTCACTTTCACTTTCATGATCCTACTACCATTTTATTAATTGTTTTGAGTTTATTTTCCGTACGTCTTTTCCTTCTCTTGTGTTTCCTGCCTTGAGAAGTTCCTTTAGCATTTGTTGTAAAGCCAGTTTGATGGTGCTGAATTCTCTTAGCTTTTGCTTGTCTGGAAAGCTTTTGATTTCTCCATCAAATCTGAATGAGAGTCTTGCTGGGTAGAATATCCTTGGTTGTAGGTTCTTCCCTTTCATCACTTTAAATATATTATGTCATTCCCTTCTGGCTTGTAGAGTTTCTGTTGAGAAATCAACTGATAGTCTGATGGGAGTTCCCTTGTATTTGTTATTTTTCCCTTGTTGCTTTTAATATTTTATCTGTCTTTAATTTTTGTCAGATTACTGTGTGTCTTGATGTATTGCTACTTGGGTTTATCCTGCCTAGGACTCTCTGTGCTTCCTGAACTTGGTTGACTATTTCTTTTCCCATGTTAGGGAAGTTTTTAGCTATTACCTCTTCGGATATTTTCTCAGGTCCTTTCTATCTCTCTCTCTCTCCTCCTTCTGGGACCCCTAGAATATGAATGTTTATGCATTTAATGTTACCCCAGAGGTCTCTTAGGCTGTCTTCATGTCTTTTCATTATTTTTTCTATATTCTGCTCTATGGCAATGATTTCCACCATTCTGTCATCCAGGTCATTTATCCATTTTTCTGCCTCAGTTATTCTACTATTGATTCCTATTCTAGTCTATTATTCATCTCTGTTTGTTTGTTCTTTAGTTTTTGTAGGTCTTTGGTAAACACATTTCTTGCATCTTCTCCATTATTTTTCCAAGATCCTGGATTATCTTCACTATCATAATTCTGGATTCTTTTTCTGGAAGCTTGCCTATTTCCACTTAATTTAGGGGTTTTGTCTTGCCCCTTCATCTGGAACATAACTTTCTGCTTTTTCATCATGATTAACTTTCTGTAATATGGTTTTTGTTTTAGCTGCTACAGGACTGCCCTTCTTGTTTCTTCTATCTACTCTCTGATGGATGAGACTAAGTCACTTGTGTAAGACTGATGGGAGGGACTGGCAATGGGAAAAACTGGGTCTTGCTCTGGTGGGCAGAGCCTTGCTCAGAAAAGCCGTAATCCAATTATCTGCTGAGGCTGGGGTTACACTCCCTCCCTGGTAGTTGTTTGTCCTGAGGAAACCTAGCCCTAGGATCTATGGGCTCTATGGTAGGGTTAATAGTGAACTCCAAGAGGGTTTACACTGAGGCGGACCTTCCCATCCTGCTGCTACTAGTGCCCCCATCCCTCTGGTGAGCTCTTGCCAACCCATGCCCCCACAGGAGGCTCTCCAACACTATTAGGTAGTTTTGGTTCAGTCTCCTATGGAAGATTTTGTTGTGCAATCCATGATTGGAGTCTCTGTTTCCCACAGTCCTGTGGTAGTCCTATAATTAAATCCCACTCACTTCAAGGCCAGATTCCCTAGGTATTCCCAGTCCCTTTGTTGGATCCCCAGGCTAGGAAGCCTGACATGGGGTTTGGAACCTTCACAACAATAAAGCTCTTTGGTATTATTGTTCTCCAGTTTATGGGTCACCCACCTGGCAGATATAGGATTTTATTTTATCATGATTGCACCCCTCCTACCACTTCACTGAAGCTTCTTCTTTGTCTTTGGACATGGGGTATCTTTTTTTTTTTTTTTTTGGTGGGTTCCAGCATCCTCCTGTCCATGGTTGTTCAACAGCTAGTTGCAATTTTGGAGCTTTCACAAGAGGATATGATTGCACATCTTTCTACTCAGCCATCTTAAATTGGAAGTCCAGACTTCGTGTTCTTAACTACAACATTAGATTGTCTTTCACAAAAAAAAAAAAAAAGCACAACAAAATTTCCAGTGGCAAAGACTATTGTCTGGGATCAAGTCTTTAAGAATTTTTGTCGTTTGATTTAATTTTTTCTTTTACTCCCCTAATTCCACACATTCTCTAGAAGTTCCTTTGTCTGAGAACTTTATTCTATCACAGAGGTATGAGGAAATGCAGGAGTGACAGCTAGATATCTTTCAATATCTATTTTCCCTTTTTTACTAGTAAGAAAACCCCTGTTAGTAAAATGTCTCATACAGTTTCTTTAAATGTCCTTAAAATAAGGCGGAGCACCCTTCTTTGTTCCTTCTTCCTTCCTGATAGTTGGAATTTGGAGTGATAGATATAGCTTGAACATCCATTTTGTACCCTGAGAAGGAGCCATGCACTGTAATGGAAGAACAAACTGGAAGATGTCTGGGTTCTAACGACATTGGGAAGTAGCATGCCACATAATTTATTTATACATTTTTAGGGGCAAATTTTTGTTGGTAAAAGCGAAAATAAACTTGTCTAATTTTAGCAACTGCTGTTCTGAATATTCCATCATTTTTGATTGAGGCTAACTCTTAAAAATGCCATATGTGAGGTGAGAATGGCAAGGGGAAGCCATTTGTATGTCTAACTCATTAGTCAAGAATTGTATTTTTTCATATACTTAACCCATGCCTCTAAATTCTCAAGCTACTTCACGAGCATACCACAGTTTTAAAAACACATTCATATCTATTCTAATTTGATATTTTCAGCATCTGTTAGTTGGCTAGGGCAGAGAATATGGTACCATTTTAGAGATAAGAAAATTAAACATTGAATAATGTAACATTTTCAATAAATACTAAGCTAATTCATGAGAAAGAGAGGGTGAAGCTCTACTCTTCTACACCAAATCCAGTGCATCTCCCTAGATTATAAACTTTTGAAAGATCTATCCATTGTTGGGGCTTCCCTGATAGCTCAGTTGGTAAAGAATCCTCCTGCAATGCAGGAGATCCTGGTTCTATTCCTGGGTCAGGAAGATCCCCTGGAGAAGGGATAGGCTCAGTTCAGTTCAGTTCAGTTCAGTCGCTCAGTCGTGTCCGACTCTTTGTGACCCCATGAATCGCAGCACGCCAGGCCTCCCTGTCCATCACCAACTCCTGGTGTTCACTCAAAATCACATCCATCAAGTCAGTGATGCCATCCAGCCATCTCATCCTCTGTCGTCCCCTTCTCCTCCTGCCCCCACTCCCTCCCAGCATCAGAGTCTTTTCCAATGAGTCAATTCTTCACATAAAGTGGCCAAAGTACTGGAGTTTCAGCTTTAGCATCATTCCTTCCAAAGAAATCCCAGGGCTGATCTCCTTCAGAATGGACTGGTTGGATCTCCTTGCAGTCCAAGGGACTCTCAAGAGTCTTCTCCAACACCACAGTTCAAAAGCATGAATTCTTCGGTGCTCAGCTTTCTTCACAGTCCAACTCTCACCACTCCAGTATTCTTGGGCTTCCCTTGTGGCTCAGCTGTTAAAGAATCTGCCTGCAATGTGGGAGACTTTTCTGTAGAATTGTGGGGTAGGAGACATTTGAGGGAGCTTCTGGATCCTGACTATTTTATTTACCATTCCAGCAAAAGGGTGAAGCATGGATGACATTAACAGGACTGAGGTTGGGAATGAGGAGACAGGAAGAAGAGAAAATAATTCATGGATTAAACGCCACTTCAACTATGAATGCTATATGACTTTCCTTAATGGCTGCTACAGCTGCAAGTGGGAAGCCCAACAGAAGAAAAAACCCAGACGTCCACTCTGCTGCTGTTCTTTGGTACAGAGCGATGGGAAGGAGATGGGCCATATTTTCTTAGATATGGGGGACGTGGGCCTTGAAAGAAGTGCTATAATTGTGTGTGTGTCTGTGTGTGTCTGCCTATGCAGACAGTCATGCATCATGTGTAATGCGTCAAAAATAGCTATTTATAAGGTGAAAGGTGATCAGAATTGGATAGGTAAAGAAAAGAAGGTGGCAAAAGAAGTGATATCAGAGGAGGAGTCAAAGCACTTAGAATAAAGTGTATTTTTGGTAGAGAAGAGGATATGGATGGAGAAGTGACGGGAAATGAAGTTAGACACAGAGGCGGGACAGACTGTGGTTTTAAGAATTTTATTTCTGCCACGTAGGGAGATAAGAGTCCCTAAAGATTTTAAGACACCAAGGAGAACAGTAGTGTGTTCAGTAAAAAATGAACTTCCATTGTTGAATTTACACATATTAGGTGATAAATGGTAAGTGATCTGGTTGGAGAATATTTTAACCAGATTGTGTAGTAACTTTATGTCAAACTAAACTGAACTTTTTCCTGGAACAGTGTGGAGGCTTTTAACATTTTCAAATGAATGGCAACAGTGAAAATCAAAATAAGGAAATGGATTTATCCATCATTTATTGAATGTGTGCCATAGTGAATAAGACCACTAAGGCCTCTGGCTCTCCTGCGTGTCACAGGGATGAGTTAGGTAGTAAACAGTAATGAAGAAAGGTGGTTTCAGCTGGAGATAAGAGCTTTGAAGACAATGCATAGGAAAATGTGTTAGGTAGATGGAAACACGGTTAGAGAAGACTACTTTGAAACAATGTCACATGAGCAGTCTCAAGTGAAGACCTT
Source organism: Bos indicus (assembly GCF_029378745.1). Lineage (NCBI taxonomy): Eukaryota > Metazoa > Chordata > Mammalia > Artiodactyla > Bovidae > Bos > Bos indicus. The sequence goes on along the minus strand of NC_091774.1, from coordinate 57,217,497 downwards.
GGGACCAGCCATGTGTATGTCTGGGGGCAAAAATATCTCAGCCTGAGGAACCAGGAAATGCAAATCTCTTGAAATGGGAACAGATTTGGTCATGTTTTAGAAACAAACAAAAAAAAACCATCATGAATGGAGTTCAGTAATGACATTAGTTTGTAGAGTGGGACGAGGTCAGGAGTGGGCAAGGCTTAATCATGTAGGACCTTAGGGCCATGGCAGGCAGTTTGAATGATTATTCTGATATAGTAGGAAGTTCTGGGAGAGTTGTAAGCAGGGGAGTCTTTATCTGATACATGTTTTTAAAAGGTCACACAGGTTTTATGTAGAGAGTGCATATAAACCTGAATCAAAACATGCTCTCTTCATCTTCCTACATGCTGGAAGCAGTGGTTAAGTGCCTTAATGCTCGTAGTGTCTCTCACCTTTTTGGGGTATTCTTTCTGTTTCCCATTTTATTTCTTACCCTTAGTCTTCACAATAGCCACATAATTTATATAAGGCAGAGACTCTATACATTTTTAATAGTTTGGATGCAGTATCCCAAGGAGGCAAAATTTCTCTTTCATATGGTACAGTAATGTTCCCAGGGCTTGACAACTCTGGCTTGGCTGAATTTGATACGGTTTCAGTTATTGGGGTAGTCTTCAAGAATCAGTTTGTTCACCTTCTCCATAAAAATACTCTCCATCTTGACTTTGAGCTCACATATCTGGATAGTGCCCCTGCCACCGCTTAGCTATGTGACCTTGAGTCAATTACCTTACCTCTCTGAGCTTTAGTTCTGCAAAATGAGGTTAACAATACCTAACTTATATGACTATATTGAGTAATAAAGCAAATGAAAATTGTGAAGTCCCTAACATTGTATTCATATAAAATGGATACTGAAAAAAAAAAAAAGGAGCTTGTTTATTCCCTAAATTCCTCCCTTCCCAAAAACGTGGGTAGATAAATGACTAAGTGAATTTGTGAATGAATATGTTACTCAACTAATGAACAAACATTTGATACTTGAAGAGATGGATAAATTCAACAGATGGTTGTTGAGACACTGTGATAAGATCAGATCAGATCAGTCGCTCAGTCGTGTCCGACTCTTTGCGACCCCATGAATCGCAGCACGCCAGGCCTCCCTGTCCATCACCAACTCCCGGAGTTCACCCAGACTCACGTCCATCGAGTCAGTGATGCCATCCAGCCATCTCATCCTCTGTCGTCCCCTTCTCCTCCTGCCCCCAATCCCTTCCAGCATCAGAGTCTTTTCCAATGAGTCAACTCTTCGCATGAGGTGGCCAAAGTACTGGAGTTTCAGCTTTAGCATCATTCCTTCCAAAGAAATCCCAGGGCTGATCTCCTTCAGAATGGACTGGTTGGATCTCCACATTGGTGATATATAGAAGGGTAACAGAAGTTCCTTTTACTCAAAAAAGAAACAGATAACATCAGATACAAATCTATACAAAAATGATTCCAGTTCAGGGTAATGTTATAAATAGGCTTTTACAAAATTCCATAGGGGTAAAAGAATACAGTGTTCTCTCCAGCCTGGGGAGTGTAATGCTGCAGTGTAACTATGTAGACCTCTGGGGAGTATAAGCAGATGTTGCTGAGATACAATGGATAAATGGAGCTAAGTGAGACTTCCTTCTTTCTCTTCCCAGAGAGAGCGAATATTTTACCCATGGCTGATTATGTCATTTTTCTTGTCTACAATTTTGCTGTTTACATGGGTGGAGACTTCAAATGAATACAATGGCTTTGACTGGTGAGTTTCACTTTTTTTAATTTTTTATTTGAGTAAGGCAATGGCAACCCACTCCAGTACTCTTGCCTGGAAAATCCCATGGACGGAAGAACCTGGTAGGCTGTAGTCCGTGGGGTCGCAAAGAGTCTGACACGACTGAGTGACTTCACTTTCACTTTTCACTTTCATGCATTGGAGAAGGAAATGGCAACCCACTCCAGTGTTCTTGCCTGAAAAATCCCAGGGATGGCAGAGCCTGGTGGGCTGCTGTCTATGGGGTCGCGCAGAGTCGGACACGACTGAAGCGGCTTAGCAGCAGCAAGGGTTCTTTGGTCTAATAGCCACATGGATGCTACTTCAGGCTGAAAAGATCTGGTGACATAAGAGGAAAAGTGGGGAAAAAATGGGTGTTCTACAGCTAGTGGATGGGAGGCACAACTCTGGGGAGGGGTATGGTTGCTCAGCACCCTCAGCTACTATACTTCCCTTCCACCTATGCTCCCTCTCACACTTAGACCAAATCTGCTCAGTGAGACACTTTCTCTGTGCTTCCCGTGCCCCCAGTCCTTCTATTCAGATGATTCCCTGATACCTTGGTCCTCAGCTTCTCTGTCTGGGTTACTGATACCTACACTGGTTGGTCTTCATGATCTCTGTCCATGAACCCTGATGTCTCTGCCTCACCTCCAGCCTCTGTTTCTTCCTTCTTTCTTTACTGGGCTTTCTAAGACTCTGGAGACAGAAACAGTGTCCCATCTCATCATCTTTTCTAGCCAGATTCCTGCTCTGAACTATTCCTAGCTCTTCCAGTTTCTCTGGCCTGACTGATATATGGTACCATTACTTGGTATTTGAGGGCAAAAGTGGTATCTTTTAGTATGAGGCTTTAAAAATGTAATACAGTTTACTTTTTTCTTTATATAAGTAAAATATGTTGTTTTAAATATTAAGAAATGCAGAAAAGTAGAAAATATTATCTTATTCTTCAGTGGCAATCACTTGGTGTACTTCTCAGTCTTTTTTCCTATGCTTATTTTTATATTATGCTTGTACCATATATGTAATTTTTCTTTTTTCCCCCATTTAAAATAGTTGTACACATTTTGACAAATTATTAAAACTCAATGAAAATCACTTTAAATGGTTTTAGAGTCTTTCATGACATGAAGATACTGTAGTGCACTTCCGTGCTCACTCGCTTCAGTTGTGTCCAACTCTAGGCGACCCCATGGACTATGGCCCACCAGGCTCCTCTGTCCAAGGGATTCTCCAGGCAAGAATACTGAAGTCCCCTGGAGGAAGAAATTCTCCAGGGGAACTTCCCAACCCATGTCTCTTGCATCTCCTGCATTGCAGGCAGATTCTTTACCCACTGAGCCAACTGGTAAGGAGGTAGTGCACTTACTTATTTTTTATTGTTAAGCATTATTAGTTTTTCTAGAATATGAGTGTAGAGAAATCTTTGTGTTCTGACTTAGAGTCTTACAGGAGATTCCCACAAGTGGCATTATTCAGTCAAGAAGAATAAAACACTAGTAAAATTCATTATTCCTATTACTAAAGTATTTCTCAAAAGGTAGTAGTTTCCATTCAAAATAAAGGTTTTGGCTTTCTATTTTAAACTTCCATTGACAGCATTGACTATTCTAATTTTGAATCATTTTTATTAATTTATAGAAGAAATTTATTTTTATTTAATTTAATTATTTACCAGGTATTGAAACTGATTTCTTTAGTAATTTATTTTCTTTTTGGTTTTCTTCCTTTATCTTGTGGGATTTAGTTTTCTCATTTATATGCATTCTTTATTTATTCATCAATTCTAAAGTTCTCCACAATATTGGAAATAAGAAATGTTTCACTTCTTTATAAAATTTTACCTAGTTTTAGAGAACTTTATATTGAGATGTAGTTGAAACACAATATTACATTTCTTTTAGGTATATATTATAGCATAATGATTTGCTATTTCTATATATTGTGGAATGATCACTGCAGTAAGTCTGGTTAAAATTCTACATCACACATAGTTTCAATTTTTGTGTGTGATGAGAATTTTTAAGAAATATTCTCTTAACAACTTCCAAATATACAATACTGTATTATTAACTATAATCACCATGCTATATGCATTTCATCCCCAGGACATGTTTATTCTATAACTAGAAGTTTACACCTTTTTATCCATTTTCACCCATTTGTCCACCTCTCACCTCTCTCTGATAATCACCAATCTGTTCTCTGTGTCTATGAGTTTGGTTGGTTGGTTTTCATTTTTCATGTATGAATGAAGTCATATGGTATTTATTTCTTTCTCTGACTGATTTTACTTAGCATAATGCTGTCAGGGTCCATCCTTATTGTCATAAATGGCATTTTTCATTTTTTATATAGTTGAATAATACTCTCCTGTATGTATATACCACATTTTTATTAAGTCATCAGTGGACACTAAGATTGTTTTCTTGTCTTGGCTATTGTAAATAGTAGACTTTTTTATAAGGGCCATTCTGGTTGGCATGAGGTGATACCTCATTGTAATTTTAACTTTCATTTCTCTAATAAATAGCAGTGTTGAACATCTTTTCATGTGCTTCTTGGCCATCTCTGTGTTTTCTTTGGAGAAATGTCTATTTAGGTCTTCTGCCCAATTTTTTATATTCCATTGCTTGTTTGCAGTTGAGATACATGAGTTGTTTGTATATTTTGGAGATTAATCCCTTGTCAGTCACATAATTTACAAATATTTTCTCCCTTTCCGTGTGTTGTCTTTTCATTTTGTTAATAGTTTCCTTTGTTATGCAGATGCTTTTGAGTTTAAGTAGGTCCCATTTATTTATTTTTTCCCGTTACTCTAGGAGATGTATCAAAAAGGTATTGCTGCAATTTACGTGAAAGAGTGCTCTTCCTATGTTTTCCTCTAAGAATTTTATAATATCTATTCTTATGTTTGGGGCTTCCCTGGTGGCTCAGACGGTAAAGCGTCTGCCTGCAGTGCGGGAAACCTGGGTTCGATCCCTGGGTTGGGAAGATCCCCTGGAGAAGGAAATGGCAACCCACTCCAGTACTCTTGCCTGGAAAATTCCATGGACTGAGGAGCCTGGTGGGCTACAGTCCATGGGGTCACAAAGAGTCGGACACAACTGAGTGACTTAACTTTCACTTTCACTATTCTTACATTTAGAGTTTTAACCCATTGTTATTTTATTTTTGTGTATGATGTTAAAGAATGTTCTAATTTAATCCTTTTACAAGTAGCTGTCCAGTTTTCCCAGAACCATTTATCAAGGAGACTGTATTTTCTGCTTTGTGTATTCTTGCCTATTTCTTCATACATCAGTTGGTCATAGGTGTTTTGAGTTTTGGGTTTCCCAGGTGGTAATAGTGGTAAAGAACTTGTCCGTCAATGCAGGAGACCTAAGAGACGTAGGTTCAGTCCCTGGATTGGGAAGATCCTGTGGAGGAGGACACAGCAACCCAATCCAGTATTCTTGCCTGGAGGATCCCATGGACAGAGGTACCTGGCTGTCTACAGTCTATAGGGTCACAAAAAGAGTCAGACATGACTTAGCACATGTGAGTTTACTTCTGTTTTTTCCATCCTGTTCTATTGATCTATATTTCTGTCTATGTGACAGTACCATACTTTGTGCCAGTACTATTTTGATTACTGTAACTTTGTGATACAGTATGAAGTCAGGGAGCCTGATTCCTCCAGCTCCATTTTTCTTTCCAATGTTTGGTTTGGTTACTCAGGGTCTTTTGTGTTTCCATACATGTTTTAATTTTTTGTTGTTGTTGTTCTAGTTCTGTGAAAAATGGCATTCGTGTTTTCATATGGACTGTATTGAATCTATAGATTGCCTTGGATGGTATACTCATTTTGACAATATTGATTCTGCCCATCCAAGAACATGGTACATCTTTCCATCTTCAATTTCTTTCATCAGTGACTTATGGTTTTCAGAGTTCAGGTCTTTTGCCTCCTTAGGTAGATTTATTTATTCTTACATATTTTATTCTTCTTGATGTGATGGTAAATGGATTTGTTTCTTAAATTTCTCTTTCTGATTTTTTGTTGTTAATGCATAGGAATGTAATAGAGTTAATTTTGTATCCTGAAACTGTACCAAATTCATTAATGATCTCTAGTAGCTTTGTGGTAGCATCTTTAGGATATTCTACTTATAGTATCTTGTCATATGCAGTAACAGTTTTACTTCTTCTTTTTCAGGTTGAATTATTTCTTTATCTTCTCTGAATGCCATGGCTAAACTTTCAAAATTATGTTGACTAAAACTGGTGAGAGTGGACATTCTTGTCTTGTTCCTGATCTTAGAGGAAATGCTTTCACCTTTTCATTGCTGAATATGATGTTAACTGTGGGTTTGTCATACATAGCCTTTATTATATTGAGGTATATTCCACCTATGCCCACTTCCTGGAGAGTTTTTATCATATATAGCTACTGAATTTTTTTCAAAAGCTTTTCTGCATCTATTGAGATGATCTTATGGTTTTTTTTCTTTAACTTGTTGATGTGGTGTATCACACTGATTGATTTGTATATATTGAAGAATCCTTGCATCCCTGGGATAAATGCCACTTGATAATGATGTATGATCCTTTTAATCTGTTGTTGGTTTCAGTTTGATAGAATATTGTTGAGGATTTTTGCATCTATATTCATCACAGTTATTGACCTATAATTTTCTTTTCTGTGGTATCTTTGTCTGGTTTTTTTTTACCAGGGTGTTGGTGGCCTCATAGAATAAGTTTGGGAGTATTCTTGCTTCTGAAATTTCTTTGGAATAGTTTCATGAGGATAGATGTTAACTCTTCTCTAAACCTTTGATGGAATTTGCCCATGAAGCCATTTGGTCCTAGACTTTTTTTCTTGAAAGACCTTTGATCATACTTTCCATGTCAGTACATATGACTGGTCTGTTCATATTTTCTATCTCTTCCTGTTTCAGTCTTGGAAGGTTGTACCTTTCTAAGAATTTGTCCATTTCTTCCAAGTTGTCCATTTGGGGGACTTATAATTGCTCATAGTAGTCTCTTATGATCCTGTGTATTCCTGTGGTGTCTGTTGTAACCTCTTATTTTTCATTTCTAATGTGAATGATTTGAGTCCTCTCCCATTTTTCTTGATGAGTCTAGCCAAATGTTTATAATTTCGTTTATCTTTTCAAGGAACCAGCTTCTAGTTTCATTGATCTTTGCTATTGTTTTTTTGTTGTTGTTGTTGTTGTTTCTATTTCATTTATTTCTATTCTGTTCTTTATGATTTCTTTACTTTTACTAATTTCAGGTTTTCTTGCTCTTTAGTTATTTTTTGTACAAGGTTAGGTTGTTTATTTGTGATTTCTCTTGTTTCCTGAGGTAAGATTGTATTGATATACACTTTCCTGGTAGAATAGGTTTTGCTGCATCTCATAGGTTCCGGGTCGTTATGTTTTCATTGTCATTTGTCTCTAGATTTTCTTTTTTTTTTTTACTTCTTTAATTTCTTCAGTGCTCCATTGGTTGTTTAGTAGTATACTGTTTAGCCTCTAAGTGTTTTTATTTTTTATACTTTTTTCATGTAGTTTACTTTTCATCTCATGGAGTTGTGCTTGGAAAGGATGCTTTATATGATTTCAGTTTTCTTAAGTTTACCAGGTCTTGCTTTGTGGCCCAGCATGTGGTCAGTCATGGAGAATGTTCCATGTGTATTTGAGAAGAATTTGTGTTCTGCTGCTTCTGGATGGAATGCTTTATAAATATCAGCTTCTCAGGTGGCACAGTGGTAAAGAATCTGCCTGCCAAAGCAAGAGACATAGGTTCAATCCCTGGGTAGGAAGATCCCCTGGAGTAGGAAATGGCAACTCACTCCAGTATTCTTGCCTGGAAAATTCCATGGACAGAGGAGCCTAGTGGATTGCAGTCCATGGGCTCACAAAGACTTGAATACAACAGCACACACTTTATAAATATCAACTAAGTGTATCTGGTCTAATATGTTACATAAGGCTTGTGTTTGCTTATTGATCATCTGTCTGGATGATCTGTCCATTGATATAACTGAGGTGTTAACATCCTCCACAATTATTGTGTTACCATCGATTTGCCCGTTTGTGGCCATTAATATTTGTCTTATATATTGGCATGCTCCTATGTTGGGTGCATATATAATTACAGTTGTTATAAGAGCTTCATCTTGGATTGATCCCTTGATCACTATGTAGTGTTCTTCTTTGTCCGTTGTAACAGTCTTTATGTTAAAATCTATTTTGCCTAATGTGAGTATTGCTACTCCAATTTTCTTTAGATTTCCATTTTCATGGAATATTTTTTCTATCCCCTCACTTTCAGTCTGAATGTGTTCCTAGATATGAAGCGGGTTTCTCATAGACAGCATGTATATGGGTCTTTTATGTATCCATTCAGCTAGTGTATGTCTTTTGATTGGAGCACTTAATACATTTATATTTAATTATTGATATGTATGCTTCTACTGCCATTTTCTTAATTGTTTTGGATTTGTTTTTCTAGGTCTTTTTTCTTTCCTTCCTCTTTTGTTCTATTTTCTTATGGTTTGATGACTAAGTTTATAGTGTTGTGTTTGGATTCCTTTTGTGTGTGTGTGTGTGTGTGTGTGTACACATGCACACATCTAGTTAGTTTTTGGTTGTGCTGTTTCCATGAGGTTTTGATACAGTTGTCTGTATATGTATAAGGTTGTCTAGTGGTGCTGAATTCTCTTAGCTTTTGCTTGACTATAAAACTTTTGATTTCTCCATCGATTCTGAATGAGAGCCTTGCTGTGTAGAGTATTCTTGTTTGTAGGTTCTTCCTTTTCATCACTTTGAATTTATTGTGCCATTCCCTTCTGGCCTGCAGAGTTTCTGCTGAGCAGTCAACTAGTAACATTCTGGGGATTCCCTTGTATGTAATTGGTTGCTTTTGCCTTGTTGTTTTTGATATTTTTTCTTTGTCTTTAATTTTTGTGAATTTGATTACTATGTGTCTTGTCATGCTTATCCTTGGGTTTATCCTGCCTGGGTTTCTGCATTTCCTGGACTTTAGTGACTGTTTCCTTTCCCATGTTAGGGAAGTTTTCAACTATTATCTCTTCAAATAATTTTTCAAGTCCTTTCTGTCTCCTCCTTCTGGGACCCCTATCATGTGAATGTTGATGCATTTAATGTTGTCTCAGAGGTCTCTTAGACTGTCTTCATTTCTTTTCATTCTTTTCTCTTCTGTTCCACAACAGTGATTTCCACCACTGTGTCTTCCAGATCACTTATCCATTCTTTTGCCTCACTTATTTTGCTATTGATTCTTTCTACTGGTTTTTTCATTTCAGCTATTGTTCATCTATGTGTGTGTGTTCTTTTCTTCTTGGTCTTTATTAAACAGTTCTTACATCTTTTCAATCCTTGCCTCCATTCTTTTTCTGTATCCTGGATCACCTGCACTGTCAGTATTCTTAACTCTTTTAATCCTTGCCTCTCTCCACTTCACTTAGTTGTTTTTCTGGAGTTTTATCTTGTTCTTCATCTGGCACATAATCCTCTGCTGTCTCAATTTTTTCTTGTTGTTTTGTGATTGTGGTTTCTATTCCAAAGGCTGCAGAATTGTAGTTCTTCTTGTTTCTTCTGTCTGCCCCTCTGATGGGTGATGCTATCTAAGAGGCTTGTACAATTATAACTTTGTTTAAGAAATCAATTTATTAGCAGTTTTGTCTCATAAACTACTTTAGACACAAAAGAGACCAGAGATGTTTTTAAAGGATCCAGAGCTCTTACACAGAATATAGACATTAATATAGTGGCTTGCTGTTATGTAAGAAAACATATATTTATATGGATAAAAAATCTGCCGAAATGGAAAGTATTAGCTATGTGAAAGCAGTGAACTTACAGATGACTTTTCCTCTTTTGACATTCCAGAATTTCCATATTTTTTTTACTGAGTACAAAGTTTTTGAGTATTCTAAATAGTATTCTAATTCTAATAGTATCTTAAATAGCTTTTAAAAGCCATGCAACTCATACAGAACCCTGTTAAAGTACATAATTGTCTGTAGAACAAAGTTAAAACTTCTCAAATAAATATCCCCAAAGGGTATCTATTCCCAAATTGCTTTTCTTTTCAGCCCCTGTTTTCTTATACCTCATCTAGTCCAGTCCTATCCCTTATCCTTGACACAGATGCTACTAATTTATGTATTTTAGGAATTGAAACATATTTTTGCAGGGTTGTTTTCCTAGGTGCAAGAATTTGGTTCTTTTGGTCCCTTGTCTTGCTGAGTGTCATTGGGATCCTGGCTGCCTACACAACAATGCTGGTGGTGAGTAATGTTTCCTATTTCTCCCACCCGCTTCTTGAGTAGCCTCATGAGGTGCTCTTATCTGTGGTATGGTTCCCAGTTGGTGCTGGGAGCCCTCAGATCACTCTTAGCATAGTTTGGGTTTACATCAGCCCCTTGAATATTAGGGAGGAGGGATAGATTGCAGGGGGAAAGGCTTGTGCTGTTAGAAGGTATGTCTTTCTTCTTTGACCCTTTGAAAAGGAGGCAGGACATCCTTTTTCTCTTCCTCTGTTTCATGGCTTACTTTCTGGTTCACTCAGTATTGTCATTTTAGATGCTCACACCTTCACATGGCAGTACTTTTACACATTTAACTATTCATTTCATAGCGCATCTCCTGAGAATCAGTCTTTCTGGGCCTTACAAATTATCTAGTGTGTTACACCTGTTATACTGTGCAAGTGCTAGTCCCCTAGTCCAGGTGCAAAGTACATTTATTTTAGCAAGTATCTTTACACAGTAGAGACCCTGCCTGTTTCCTGACATAGTAATATCTGTAGTGTGAGAAATTCACACCAGACATAGCAGCGTCATGTAGTATGAGAAACTGAGGGCAAGCAGTAGCGGAATCTGTAGAAGTGGAACATTTATGGGAGACTAACGTTTAGGTTACTGGAGTTTTTCGGTACCCACTTACACATTGGACATATATATATCTTTCTCTGATTTCATAATTTCTTGTCCCCACTGATTTCTTATCTGATACTAAAAAACCCAACTCCCAAATCAGTTGACATTTGCATTAACTTTTCTTTCAGCAAAATATATTGATTATTGTATGAGCCATAAGTACTGAGGTTACAGAGATCAAAGACATGCAGTTTCTGTTTTTATTCAGGGCACTTCAAAGACAGAGGTATGAGAAATAAAGTTACAATAGTCCTTAATTCAATGAGTTTAGAATCTAGTAGGGAAGTAAGTCCTAGACAAAAATAACCAACACAGACAGAGCATTATAATTGTCATTAGAAGGCCTAAATAAAGTTAAGCCTGGGTTCTGAGAAGGAAGAGGCAACTTTCAGTCAAGAGGATTAAGTGAAACTCCTTGGAGGAGGTGGCAGAGGAGTGGGATCTTGAAAGGATGTTGGATTTAGACACATGTTTATGGGAGTGCAGAAGAAAGTCCAGACCATGGCAACATCATGACAAAGTCAGTAAGACAGAGATATATGGAGTGTGACTAGATAAGAGAGAAGAATCAGTACTGTTAGCATGTAGGGGATAGTGAATAAAAATGGGGAATATGGTTAAAACAATAGACTTGTGCTAGATTTTGTAAGGCCTGAAAAGTAGACTAAGATACTTGATATAAATCAGATTCTAATTAAGATTATCATTTTGAAAGTCATTGTGTGAAGGGTGTCTGTAGATAGAAATTAGTTAGAAATTTTTCTATTTAATGAGAAAAATGCAGATGAATGATGTATTTTGGGCAAGCATCTGGCCATTGAATTATACTACTCTCATACATGATCAAAATAAAACCAAGATGGACTTCCACTGTCCAATAAGCCATGTGTTTTTTAATAGGCTTCTCCTCTACCCTACCTGTTTTTGGATATAGTGGCAACAACAGAGGAGACCTAGATTCTATTTCTGCTTTAAGTTATTTTGTAACCTTGACCAAGTCACATAACTCTTCTAAGCCTCAATGTCTTGGTTCTAATGAGAATTATCATAATATTTAATGATATTTTATAGGGCTTGGTAATGTACAAATAAATGGCCGGTGACTCAGTCAGTAAAGAATCAGCCTGCAATGCCGGAGACCCAAATTTGATCCCTGGGTTAGAAATATCCCCTGGAGAAGTAAATGGCAACCCACTTCAGTATTCTTGCTTGGAACATCCCATGGATAGAGGATACTGGTGGCTATAGTCCATGGGGTCACAAGAGTTGTGTGCAACTTAACAACTAAACCACCACCAAAGTACAAATAAAATCATATCCATAAAATTATTTTTATAAAAAGGTGAGTGCCTTATGCATTCAAACTCTCCTTAATAACCTAAGAATTGGACGACTCCAGTTTTCAGTCTGTGTCTTCACACTGACTTGGTAATTACATAGATTCAAACCTAATTAAGGTTTGAATTAATTAGATTCAAACCTAATTAAGGTTTATTGACTAATACCAATGTTAACAGCAGTGGGTAACAGTTGTGACAATGGCACTAGTTCCTCAAAGAAGAGCTTAAAAAAAAAAAAAAACTATTTATTTATTTGGCTGTCTTTGGTTCTTGGTTGCATAGTTCAAGGTCTTTCACTGATGTGTATGAACTCTGTAGTTGTGGCGTATGGGCTAAGTTGCTCCTCTGCATGTGAGATCTTAGTTCCCCAGCCAGAGATCAAACCCTTGCATCACAAGGCAGATTCTTAACCACTGAGCCACAAATAAAGTCCCAAAAAAGAACTTTTAAATGACCCTTGGAAGGGCTGGCCCATGACCTCTGTTCTCTTACTAGTGTCTCTACCTAACACCAGGAATAAGCTCCATCACACGGAAAAGAATATTGGTAGAAACTCAGGAAGGATATAAATGTACTGATTGTTATAAAATCCCAGAGAAGATAATAAATTCTCTCTGGATTGCTGGTGAAAGTTACAGCTAGGAAGTAACATGTGAACTGTGTCTGATGGGTCCATGCATGGGAAGGGAGAGCTTTTTAGGCAGAGGAACAGCATGGCAAACTCTTAGATGATGAAAAGGGAAGGTGTAGCAAAGAGTGAATGTAATGCCAGACTGTGAAAGGAATTTTGAGTTCAATTTTGTGTAGCATCTTGGGTTTTTTCTCTTTCTTTGTTTCTTTTCAGGTACTTGGATTTTTGCTGTGTTGGGAAAAAAATGAACTATACCTGCACTGGTATCATAAGGTAGGACATCTGAATCTTCATAGGAGACCTGAGACAAGGACTGAATGTGCCTCTTGGCACTAAGTGTTAAATACAGAGCTTCCCTTTCTTTGTCTCCCTTAGAAACAAGAGACCTGCTTACACTGTTTCAACTGAAATCATTCAGTGTCTAACAGGTGGAACTGGCTTACTGACCAAGCTGAACCCAAACTTTATTTTTTCTCACTGCTGCTACTGCTACTACTAAGTCGCTTCAGTTGTGTCCAACTCTGTGTGACCCCATAGACGGCAGCCCACCAGGCTCCCCCGTACCTGGGATTCTCCAGTCAAGAAAACTGGAGTGGGTTGCCATTTCCTTCTCCATTTTTTTTTCTCACTACTCCATGTTAAACTCATTCTGTGATTCTGTTCTTCCCATTCCCATAAAATCCTGGGCAAACTCCATTATTTTCCCAGTCCTTCATAGTCACAGAACTTTCTTATTTCAGTCATTAAGAATTTTAGTTTATTGTAGTAGACCGAGCTTTCCTGATGGCTCAGTGGAAAAGAATTCTGCAATGAAGGAGACACAGGAGATGCAGGTTCAATTTCTAGGTCAAGAAGAGCCCCTGGAGGAGGGCATGGAAACCCACTCCAATATTCTTGCCTGAAGAATCCCCATGGACAGAAGAGCCTGCCAGACTACAGTCCATGGGGTCACAAAGAGTCAGACCCTGTTGTAACCTAAATGGGAAGGAAATCCAAAAAAGTGGGAATATGTGTATACATACAGCTGATTCCCTTTGCTGTACAATAGAAACTAATACAACATTGTAAAGCAACTATATTCTAATAAATTTTTTTAATAAATAAATTTAAAAATAAAATTTTACTAGCAGTAACAGAGGATCCATATCTGGTCGGAGGAAGCACGTATCACTGACCCAACATCTGAAGACATGCATCTCATTTCCAACACTGCCTCCCTCATTTTGTTCTGCCATGGGCTTGAGCATCTCTAGCATAGCCCCTTGCTATTTATAGGCTTTCAGGTATGGCTTTGATACCATTCCTTGTATTTCCTCAAATCCAGGAACATGTCAAACTCTGAGTGGTCTCCTTAAATTTCCTTTTACTCAAAAGGAAAGGATGAGCTGAAAATACAAATTTAAGGGTTAGAATGAATGGAAATCTAAATCACAAGATCATACAGAGAAACAGGAAATTGAAGAGTGAACATAATAGGCCTTACTGAGATCCTGTGGGTTTTGGAGTTGGGACACCATGAGCAGTTAGTCACTACCAAGATAACCTATGGATTAAACCATTCTAATCACTATTCCAGGCTTGTGTCTATTATAGAAACCATGCTTACGTTGCCTCTGGCAGTGAGTGCTGCTACTTGGCCTCTTCCTAGCAGAATCTCATCATTGTCTTTGAACTCAGGGAACCAGTTTCAATGGCAGCACTTCTCACCTTTATCCAGGCATAAAGGATGGCCACTACAGTGCTTTTCAAGGATGCTGGCACTTTCCTCACCAATGAGCTTTTCAGTGTCCTCTGAGACCTCCCACAGAGCATGATATAGAGTGGCTTAGCTCCGCATTCCAGTAAACTTTTCTCAATAAATCATTGGATTCTTTCTTCCATATTACACTAAGAAATTGCTGGTGCCCCAATTTTATAAAGCATGGGCTACTATTGAGCTGAAATTCCAATACTCTGGCCACCTGATGTGAAAAGCTGACTCATTTGAAAAGACCCTGATGCTGGGAAAGATTGAGGGCAGGAGGAGAAGGGGACGACAAGGGATGAGATGGTTGAATGGCATCACTGACTCAATGGACATGAGTTTGGGTAAACTCTGGAAGTTGGTGATGGACAGGGAGGCCTGGTGTGCTGCAGTTCATTGGGTAACAAAGAGTTGGACATGACTGAGTGACTGAACTGAACTGAACTATTGAGCCAAGGTTTCAGATACACAAACAGAACCACTCTGAGATGCATAATACCTGGATGCTGATACATTGACTTTAGAATCTCTGGTAAGTGCACATGTATCAATAAATTCAGCCTGGTTTAATATTACTTTATTTTCTCCTTGTCTAGCATCCTTAATATTACATTGTTTTTTCCTTGGCAAGCATCCTCAGAATCAATTCTGACACATATTCTACAGGATATATATATATATTTAACAAAGGATACATATATACAGGATATATACAGGATATATATTTAACAAAGCCATCATCTCTTCAGGTATTCTGTGATCTAATTCCAGTTACAAATGCGTAGCCAATGAGAAGTAGTGGAGCTGGTTGTTAGAGAAGTTGGAATACCTTTGGAAGATGACTAATTTGTGTGGACCTTTAAGCCCTTGGTCTTTAAGTCTTCTTGGCAAGGGAGTTTCTTTAGGGCTTGGAATTTCAGTGGGAAAGAGTAAACCTGGAAGGAAAGGGTTAGCAATCAGGCCTATAGTGTATTCCCTTCTACTTAAATGTGCTCAGAGAATAATGAATGACCTCAATTAAAACTCTTTATTTTAAAAAAATCTATATATAACTAATAACCCAACCTCCTAATAAACATACTAAAGATATTTATTGGCCAAAAGATAATGGAGAGTCCTTATCTATGGAAATTTCTAGGAGGATCTAAATAGGTGTATCTAGGTTGCTTACAATAAATAAACTTACCTGGAATTTATAGATTTGTAAGGTGGGAGGCATGGCTGGCTGAAGTTGTATAGTTAACAAAATATATTTTTTTAAAAAATGATGCACCATAACCCAAAAGATTCCTTCTGTGAAGAAATGTTTCCACATACTTTACTCAAAACACACCTCACAGTTTGAGTCCCAGACCAGAATATATCATATTATAGGAAAGACCTTTTTATGAATAGCTACTTTTGACAGATCTCCAAGGGAAACTGTTTTATCTGTACCTTATAATTGCCTTAAATCATTAGTAAAGCTTGATGTTGAATAAAATCACAGAATTACATGTGATTCAGGTGAGTCTCATTTGTCTATTAAAGTTTGTATTGTGATGTATTTGGTTTGCTAATAAGTTATTTAAGATTTTAATATCTGCATAGATCCATGTATAAAAGAGTTTGGACTGTCATTTTTGTTTCCTATAATGTCCTTGTTGAGTGTGAATATCAGTGGGTTTTTTTTTTTTTTTTTTTTGGCTTCAAGAAACAAGTTAGAGAAAATTCCCTCTTTATTCTTTGGAAGAGTTTTTTAAAGTTGAAATATTTCTTCCTTAAATATTTGAAAAATTAACCCTGAGGGCAGCAAGGCCTGGAGTTTCTTTTATAAGGTTTAATTACAGATTCAGTTACTTTCATAGATAAAGAATTATGGAGGAGTGGAAGCCAAGCACTGTCTAGAGGGCTACATACATATAGAAAACTATTTGAAGGGAAGCAGTTAAAGTTATGTATTCTTGGTCTCAATGTTCATTTCCTATGACTAAATATAGTTTTCTGGCCAGCAGGTTTTTTTCATCTGTTCACCAAATATTTATAGAAAGTTTATTATGTGTCAGACATTCAAAAGACAATAAATATATAATCATGAACATTATCCCTGATTTTGTGAAGCTTATAGTCTATTTGGGGAAAGCATACATTGAACAAAATATTGTTTACCTGAGATTGTATTGAGTCGTATTTTTAAAAAGTGAATATTTGTAATGGCTACTGTTGAAACTGAATGAGACATGCTAAGCAATGTTGAGGGCCAAGCTGACATGGAGATAATAAATCAGTAAAGGAATCAGACCACATAGCTGTGTAGGTTTGTTTTTTTGTGTTTTTTTTTTTTTTTTCTTTCTAACCATGGTGCACAAAAAAGACTTCACAGCAAAGAAGGTAGATTATTAGATCCATGGACTATTAAAGAATGGTTAGATTAAAAAAGATGAGGAAATTAGGTCCCTGAAACTGTGAGTACATGCATGGCAATCCACTCCAGTATTCTTGGCTGGAGAATCCCGTGGACAGAGGAGACTGGCAGGCTACAGTCCATAGGGTTGCAAAGAGTCGGACGTGACTGAAGTGACTTATCACACACTCATGCACATTTCCCAAAGACAGTTCTGATCCGAGCTTAGTGTCTAGAAGTCAAAGTGAAAGTTGCTCAGTTGTGTCCAACTCTTTGTGACCCCATGGACTATATAGTCCATGGAATTCTCCAGGCCAGAATACTGGAATGGGTAGCCTTTTCCCTTCTCCAGAGGATCTTCCAAACCCAGGGATCGAACCAAGGTGTCCTGCGTTATGGGCAGATTCTTTACCAGCTGAGCCACAAGGGAAGACCAAGAAAAATGGATAGCCTGTCCCTTCTCCAGCAGATCTTCCCAACCCAGGAATCGAACCGGGGTCTCCTTCATTGCAGGCAGATTATTTAACAACTGAGCTATCAGGGAAGCCCCAAAGAAGTCAAGATATTCTTTTTATTTCCCTAGATCATGGTTCTGATAGTGATTCTGCTTTGCTCATTTTTGATGTGGATTTTATTAACTTTTTGGAGAGAGAGATGGCTCACCATTGGGCTGTCACTGCAGGTAAGCACCATCCTTAGTTGTAGCCCTGTGTGTCCAGATGTGTTCAGCCTGACTTTTGGCTTTCTCTCAGGTCTTTGCTCCCTACATACACCTGAGCAGCATATCTGCGATGGTTTTGCTTTCCTGGCCTGTGGCCTTCTACTTGATCCATTTGGAAGGAGAAGGTATGTCCTAAGGGTGGAACTTTCCCTGATTCTTCCAGCTCTGACTTTAGCTAGTGTACTTTACTCAGCCAGACAAGGTTGGTAGACAGCCAGCACTGTAGCTTTTTGAAATTCATTTAGCTTGTTACTCAGGCATGCTTCTTCTGGTCGAACTCACAACCCTACATGGCCTGTCACAGCATTTCTCTGATCAGACAGGCCCTCTTCTAAAAAGGGATTCTGCTTCTAGAAAAATAAGAATTTTCTCTCTGTTGTTACACATTGACTGGGAATAGATTGAAGTAGTTGTGGGGAGGGTAGAGGGAATTTTAGTTTTATTTGACCAGTGATGGTACAAGTCAGAGTTCTTTTAGTTTATATTCAAATATTACTATTTTCAACTCTAGAACCAAGTGCAGATATCCCCTGAACACATCTTAGTACTTCAAAACAGTCCCCAGTGAAATATCATGGAAACAAACAAGAGTCAAGAGCTGTATATGAAACTATTTTGAGAATGGAATTCTCTCTCAGCACCCTAACTGAGAAACAGGAGGATCTTCTTCTATGTCTTTTTTTTTTACTGCTGGTTAAACAGGAAGTGCCTGCTTCCTGACTTGTGCAAGGATGCAGGAAAGAGAAAAACTCAATTGGTAGTGTTGTCATTGAGTGTACACGTGTGTATGTGTATGTGACCAGTGGATTTTAGGAAATGTTTCTGGGGGCAAGAACTTACAGGAAATGTTTCTGGGGGCAAGAACTTACAATGACTCTTTTGTTTTTCATTTCCTGAATTTTAGCTAGAATGAGAAGATACCAGAATACTAGTGAAAGAAGAAGAAACAAGTGGTGTACTATGCTCACAAAGTTGAGAGGTTAGAGCTGGCAGATCTAGATTTGAAAGCAACATAGGTGGTAATTTTTAAGTGTACAAATGGGTAAAATCCTCCAAAGTCTAAAATAGTATGTGTTGGGGAGTGGCCAGTGATAACAGGTATTATGGTCAGGCTGTATGTGTGTGTGTGTGTGTGTCTGTGTGTCTGTGTCTGTGTGTGTATTTAAGAGATGAATGAGGAGAAAGAGAGAAGTGTCTACTATTTACTGAGAACCTGTGATGAGTCAACCCTGGCATATTAATTACATGAGATAGATGTTAGTAGCAAAATAGTTCCATTTTTCAGAATGAGAAAAGTGAAGATCCGAAGAGGTTAAACAACATGTCTAAGGCACAAAATTAGAAAATAGTAGTCTCGCTTTGAACTTGGATTTCTTTAAACTAGTATCCCTTCTACTATCCCTCACTGCCTTCAGTACAGGGGCATTTTAGGCTGATCCTTAAGGGCTTGAGGACTTTCTCAGAACCAACCAAACTACTCCTCCTTCTGAGAAGTTATTCCTTAACATTCCCTCTCCTTCTACCTCTTATACAACTCATTCCCTTGTAAATTTGCATTTGCAATAATTTTGACTTAATAACACTTTTTATTTGAATAGTTCTTTACTTTCAAGTCACTGAAAGAATATGGGGATATGACAGAAACTGAGAGTAAATCAATGAGTCCATAGATTCAATGAACCCATGCAGTAGGCATTTACTGACTGTTGTTTTGGGGATAGTTATTTGCTTGGGATGGTTCTTTATTCCTCTTTTCTTTTTTGTCACCTTCTCCTTCCAACTTTTTCAGTTCTGCAAGTGGTTGTTGGATTGCCCTTCCTCCTTATCCTTTTATGTCTCTATGTGGTGCCATTTGGGACTTATTCTCCCTGTGTTCAGGAGAAGGATAAATTAGCACCCAAGCCGGACTTCTTTGGTCATAGAGGTGCACCCATGGTAGGTCTGAGCATGATGGATGTTGGTGAGTACAGATGTGCATGGGTGTGGGTGAGACAATGGCACATCAGATCCAGGAGCCCCTGGAGAAGTAAAGAGTTTGGCTTGAGATGACAGAAATAAGGAGTTAAATGTAAAGGTTGGACTTGAACCCAGGTCACCTAATTCTCAGTCTTTTTTTTTTTTTTATTGTACCCAATGACATTGCCTCAGATGAACCAAGTCCCCAAATCAGGTTCGGTAGAGTAGAATATAGGCAGATTCTTTGAAAAAAGAGCCAAGGGAGCCAAACTCTCCTTCCTAAAGTCTTGTCATTACTGGGTCCCCTCCCTACCGTACAAGGGATGTTGGCAGTAAAGACTGTGAGATTAAAGGCCTGATGTCCTTTTCTTACACAGCTGGGACCTGAGAATACCATAATGTCCTTTGAGAAAGCTGTTGAACAAGGGGCCCATGGACTGGAGAGTGATGTGCAAATAAGGTAGGAAAGAAGGGGCCAGGGTGGGAGGAGAAGAGACCAGTGCCATGGACAACTCCAGCCTGGCCTAGGCTGTAGAGAGGGCAAGCCCCTGGGAGTTTCTCCCATGTTCACATGGGACATCTGCCCATGACACACATACATGAACCACTTCTCCTTTACCAACCACACATCTGCAACCCCTACATGCTCATCACAGGCTCATAGATCACTCTGTGTAGTCTCCACACACAGCTCAAACTTGTACCCCCTACAAGCATGCTTATAACTCATTCCCATGCCCCACCTTAGCAACCTATTTAATTAACATTCCCTGGGTACCTACTATATTCCTACTATATCCTTCTTTTGAGTGCTGGGGAGAGGCAAATGAGTGAAATATAGTCCTGCCTAAGAGCTGTTCCCAGCCAGTGAAGGAAATAGGGCATGTTTACAAATAAACACAGTACAGGACCATGTGTGGTGAGGGCCGTCCAGAAAAGAGTAAGGCAAATGCAGTGGAGCCTCAGTGGAGGAGGGTGAGTACCCCTCCTACTCTGTGGAAAATGATCTTTGTGCTCAGAACTGTATTCGTGTTGCACCTTGAAGGAAAAATAGTATTTTCCCAAACAGAGATGGGGAATCTGGGTAGAGGCAATAGCTTAGCCAAAGGCATCCCAATGAGAAATAACTAGTTTGTGGATCAGTACATGATAAAGCCAGGATTAGAACTAGATTTCCTGATCCCAGACTAGGGTTGACATTATCTAACAGTGGTGTTACTCAGCTGTTTCATGCAGGATATTTTAAGCAGAACTGAAACTGGATGTTCTTCTAGAGCTTCTGGGTTCATTGTGCAAGTGCCTAGAGGTCGTGGCCTAATGTGGTCATGATGCTGAGCCAATGAGCTCCTGGCACATTGTCTTTCTCTCTTATCTTACTTGTGACTTCAACTTCGGTGTAGATGACCCTTCCAACCCTTCAGTTTCTCTGTGTCTTGATGTCTTCATTTCCCATTACCACTTCCTCCACATACCTCCACCATCCACATTGATGGTCATAATCTAGACTTAATCACTAATAAATATTGCTTATCAGTCATAGTCTAGCCAGAACAGGAATACCACAGCAGTAACTAGAACAGGAAAATCTAATATCAAGAATTACTAAGTAGTAAAATGGGGAAACAGTGGAAACAGTGAGAGACTTTATTTTGGGGGGCTCCAAAATCACTGCAGATGGTGATTGTACCCATGAAATTAAAAGATGCTTACTCCTTGGAAGGAAAGTTATGACCAACCTAGACAGCATATTAAAAGGCAGAGTAAGCCAGAAAGAAAAAGAGGGTGGGATGATTTGGGAGAATGGCATTGAAGTATGTATAATATCATATATGAAACGAGTCGCCAGTCCAGATTCGATGCACGATACTGGATGCTTGGGGCTGGTGCACTGGGATGACCCAGAGGGATGGTATGGGGAGGGAGGAGGGAGGAGGGTTCAGGATGGGGAACACATGTATGCCTGTGGCGGATTCATTTCGATATATGGCAGAACCAATACAATATTGTAAAGTTTAAAAATAAAATAAAAATAAAGAAAGAAAGAAAAAATAAATAAAAAGCAGAGACATTACTTTGTCAACAAAGGTCCATCTAGTCCAGGCTATGGTTTTTCCAGTGGTCATGTATGGATGTGAGAGTTGGACCATAAAAAGGGCAGAGCACCAAAGAATTGATGCTTTTGAACTGTGGTGTTGGAGAAGACTCTTGAGAGTCCCTTGGACTGCAAAGAGATCCAACCAGTCCATCCTAAAGGAGATCAGTCCTGGGTGTTCATTGGAAGGTCTGATATCGAAGCTGAAACTCCAATACTTTGGCCACCTGATGCAAAGAACTGACTCATTTGAAAAGACCCTGATGCTGGGAAAGACTGAGGGCAGGAGGAGAAGGGGTCAACAGAGGATGAGATGGTTGGATGGCATCACCAACTCAATGGACATGAGTTTGGGTGGACTGAGGGAGTTGATGATGGACAGGGAGGCCTGGCATGCTGCGGTTCATGGGGTCGCAAAGAGTTGGACATGACTGAGCAACTGAATTGAACTGAATTGAAAATGTTGTTAACTTCTAAAAGAGGAACACAAGACTGTGGAAATGCACAAACAGCAGCTACTAAAACTTCAGCACATTCCACCCTGTTCTCTCCAAGAATTAGAAATACGTAAAAGAAAAAAAAAGTTTAAAACTGGACAAAATTCACAAACCATCTGACAGAAGACTCTGAAAGGTGGAGATTTGGAGGTGGACTGGCTGGTTCATAATATTGAAGGAACTTCCTAGTAGGGAGCAAGTTTCCTGTTGGTTGTTTTGGTTTTTTCCTCATATACCCTGACATGAGCTCTGAAGAGACGTGCACCGAAACACCTACAGCTGCAGAGGGAAAAAGAAAATCTGCTTTTTCTAGCCAGAGAATTTGCAGTAGGATTGCCCAGAAGGCTATAAATGTTTTGACCATACCAGTCCTACTCAGGGGAACACCACACAAAAGCCCCTCCCCTCCCTATCACAGCTTGAGGCTGTGGCCCTGCAGGGTATAAGCAAACCCCTGTAACGATTTCTGCCCTGGTATAAGAAGTGGTACCCCTCTCCTTTCTCTGCCTACTTAAGAGTGAAGTACTGAGAGAAGTTTTCTAGAGAAAGTGACTTTTTTGTGCTAAATATATTTAACATAAAACTTTTCATTTTAACCATTTTTAAAGAAAATTTTGTTAGCATATAGTTGATTTACAATATTGTGTTAATTTCAGGTGTACAGAAAAATGAATCTGTTATACATATATCTACTCTTTTTGTTGTTGTTTAGTTACTATGTGGTGTCTGAATCTTTTGTGGCCCCATGGACTATAGACCAAGTACCTCTGTCCGTGGAATTTCCCAGGCAAGTACTGGAGTTGGTTGCCATTTCCTTCTCTAGGGTATCTTCCTGACCCAGGGATCAAACCTGCATCTCTTGCATTGCAGGCAGATTCTATACTGCTGAGCCACTGGGGAAGCCCAGTCTACTCTTCAGTGTACAGTTTAATGGCATTCAGTATATTCACCTTGTTTTACTACTATCACAACCGTCCATGTCTAGAACTTCTTCATCTTCTCAAACTGAAGCTCCATACCTATTAAATAATAACATAATCCATATGGCATACAAAATCTGTTTTGATCAGCTGTTTGTGTTACTTGTAAGGCTTCCAGTCAATAGAAGACTATTAGTAGTTAAGATACTGGGAGTTAAAAGTTACGTATGAATTTTGACTGTGCCCATAACACCCCATTGTTCAAGGGTCAACTGTAGTAAAAAAAAAAAAAAAAAAAATACTATCTATGAAAAATGTTCAAATAACCAAAAGAAAGCCAAAATGAGAAAACAGGGGAACAAAGTTGGAGCAACCAAACATCAAACTAGTATCAAAGTGGCAGACTTAAATTATAACATACCAACAAATATAATAAATATAAGTACTCTAAATATACAAATTAAGACATATACTGGTAGACTATATATATTAAAACATAATGCATTAAATACATATAGTACATAAACTATAAGCTGTGTACAATAAATTCACCTCAAATATAATGATATAGACAGGCTTTTCCCAAAACCTGGCTTAAAACTCAACATCCGAAAAACTAAGATCCTGGCATCTGTTCCCATATTTCATGGCAAATAGATGGGGAAAAAGTGGAAACAGTGACAGATTTTATTTTCATGGGCTCCTAAATCACTGCAGATGGTAATTGCAGCCACAAAATTAAAATTGCTTGCTCCTTGGAAGAAAAACTATCATAAAACAAGATAGCATCTTAAAAAGCAGAGACATCACTTTGCTAACAAAGGTCTGTATGGTCAAAGCTATGGTTTTTTCCAGTAGTCATGTATGGATGTGAGAGTTGGACCATAAACAAGGCTGAGTGCCAAAGAGCTGATGCTTTTGAACTGTGGTGCTGGAGAAGACTCTTAAGAGTCCCTTGGATAGCTGGAAGATCAAACCAGTCAATCCTAAAGGAAGTCAGTCCTGAATGTTCATTGGAAGGACTGATGCTGAAGCTGAAGCTCAAATACCACCTGACCACCTGATGCAAAGAGCTGACTCACTGGAAAAGACCTGATGCTGGGAAAGATTGAGGGCATGAGGAGAAGGGGATGACAGAGGACAAGATGGTTGGATGACATCAACAACTCCCATGAGTTTGAGCAAACTCCGGGAGATAGTGAAGGACAGGGAAACTTGGCATGCTGCAGTCCATCGGGTTGCAAAGAGTCAGACACAACTTAGCAACTGAACAACAACAAATAGGTTAAACTCAAAGGATGGAAAAATATACAAATAAAAGATGGAGTAGTTATATTAATATTTGACAAAGTAAACTTCAGAGCAGAGCAAACCACAATAAGCAGGGAACATTACATAATGATTAAAGTAAATTCATCAAGAGGACATAACAATTTTGAACGTGTGTGAACCCAAGAATAGAACTGCAATATACATGAAGCAAAAACTGACAAAACTAAAAGAAGAAATAGACAAACCTATAACTATAGTTGAGAACGATGACACCCTTCTCTTAGTAATTGATGTAAGACTAAACAGAAAACTATTAAATATGCAGAACAACAAGATGATGCTGGACTATGCCATCAGCCTACAGGATCAAAGTAACACTGATGGAACATTCAACGCAAGAACAGCAGAAGATATATTGTTTTCCAGTATCCACAAAACATATAATATAGACCATATCCTGGACCAAAAACAAAACAAAAACAAATTTAAAAGTACTGAAAACATACAGAATGAGTTCTCTGACCACAACAGAATCACACTAGAAATGAATCACAAAGTTAACAAGAAAATCTCCAAACACTTGGAAACTAAACAAATTCACTTCTAGATAATTCATGATTTAAAGAGAACATCTCTTGTATTACACATGTGATTTACAAAAATTTCCTTCCATTTTAAGTTCTCTTTCATTTTCTTGATGCCATCTGATTTTGACAAAAATGCAAGGCAATTCACTGACCACTGCCTCACACCAAATATATAAAAATTAACTCAAAATGGATCAGTGACATAAATATGAGAGGTAAAAGCATAGAATTCTTAGAAGAAAACACAAGGGTAAATCATGACTCTGGATTTGGTGGTGAGTCTTTCTATATGACACTAAAAGCATGAGCAACAAAAGGAAAAAATAGGTGAATTGGACTTCCTCCAAATTAAAACCTTTTGCTCATCAAAGGGCATTACCAATAAAAACAAAAGACAGATTACACAATTAGAGAAAATATTTGCAAATCGTACATCTGATAAGGATTTGTATTTTTAAATTTTTTTAAAATGTTTTGGATGGTGATATTCTATTTTATCCTATGACACTATTGCCACAAAATTGGCTTTACTATTTTGGCTTCAATAGGTATAAAAGAAAATGGATTACCATCTTCATTGCTATAATGTGTTAAGCATTAAGAGCAATGCCAAAGAATGTTCAACCTACCACACAGTTGCGCTTATTTCACATGCTAGCAAGGTTTCAGCAGTCCATGAATCAAGAACTTCCAGATCTACAAGCTGGGTTTCAGAGAGGCAGAGGAACCAGAGATCAAATTGTCAACATTGGGGCCCCCAAGATCAGTATCTAGTTTAATTGTTTCAGGTGGAAAGTATTCTTTGAGTTTCCATTTTTAAAGCATTTGGATTAAACAAAGAATAAAATACTGATGCCTACAGCAAAAAAAGAAAAAAAAATTGGCAAAGGACTTGAATGTATTTCTCTAGAAAATTTATGCAGTTGGCCAAAAGGCACATGGAAAGATACTCAACATCAGTAGTCACTGAAATTGAAAGTGAAATCGCTCAGTCGTGTCCTACTCTTTGCGACCCCATGGACTGTAGCCTACCAGGCTCCTCCCTCCATGGGATTCTCCAGGCAAGAATTCTGGAGTGGGTTGCCATTTCCTTCTCCAGGGGATCTTCCCTACCCAGGGATTGAACCCAGGTTTCCCGCATTGCAGGCAGACGCTTTAACCACTGAGCCACCAGAGAAGCCCCAAAGCCATTATCAGAAATCACTTCACACTATTATGACTATAGTTAAAAACATAGAAAATAACAAATGTTAGTATGGAAGTGGAGAAGTTGTAAACCATGTACATTGCTGGTGGAAGTCAAAGTGGTATAGTCACTATGGAAAACAGCTTCTAATTCCTTAAAAACCTTAACATGGAATTACTATATGAACTAGCAGTTATACTCCTAGGTGTGGGTATACATTTTTATATACAATGAAAAAGTAGAAACAGATACTCAGATAGATACTTAGATGCCAATGCTTATGGCAGCATTTTTCATAATAGCAAAAAGTTGGAAACAACCCAAGGATCCATTAGCAAATGAATGAATAAATAAAATGTGTGTGTGTGTGTGTGTGTGTGTGTGTGTGTACGTGTGTGTGATGGAATACTATTCAGCCATAAAAATTAATAAGGTTTCCAACAACAGGGATATTATAATACAGATGAACCTTGAAAACAATATGCTAAGGTGAAAGTAGCTAGAAATAAAAAAAGTATAATCCTGTGTGTATGAAATATCTAGAATAGGCAAATTCCTAGAGACGGAAAGTAAATTAAAACTACCAGTATTAGGGGAAGGGAGGAATGGTGAGTTACTTAATGGTTACAGAGTTTCTGTTTGTGCTAATAGAAAGTTTTGGAAACAGATAGTGGTGACGTTCCTATAACATTGTATATGCATGTAGTACCACTGAATTGAACACGAAAAATCGTTTTAATATGGCAACTTTTATGTTTTATATATTTTACCATAATGAATATAAGTGAAAAAAAAACTAAACAACAGAAGAAAAATAAATAGTACTAGAGAAATTGGACATCAGATACAATAAAAGTGACCCTCAACCTAAAGCTGGTGGTTTAGAGGAGAAAAAAGCACAAAAACTCAAAATTTACTAGGATTTAAATGCAAACTGTAGAATTATAAAATATTTAGAAAACCAAAGAGGGGGAGATCTCTGGGATTTAGGACTGGCAAAGTATTCTTAGACTTTATACCAAAAGCACCGTCCATGAAATGAAGAAAACTCATAAATGGGATCTCAAAGTAAAACACTTCTATTCTGTGAAACACTTCTATTCTATTCCTTGTGAGGAGAATAAAAAGAAAAGTATCAGATGAGAAGGCAGTATTTGTAAAATATGTATGTCACAAAAGACATATATCTAGAATATATAGGAAACTGTCCAACTCAACAGCACAAAAAATATTCTGAACAAATCCATTTAGAAAATGGACAAAATTAATAATCAGTCACTTTTCCTAAGAGAATACACAGATAGCTAATAGGCACATGAAAAAATATTCAACTTTAGCAGATATTAAAAAGATGAAAACTAAAACTAAAATCACTACTTACTGATCAGAATGGCTAAGTTTAACAAATAGTGATATCTTCTAATGATAGTAGATAAACCAGATCACTCACACATTACTGGAAGAAATGTAGAATGGTATAGCTGCTCTGATAAGTTTAGCACTTTCTTAAAATACCTAATACATACTTGCCATACAACCCAGAAATTACACTACTACTAATTTATTCCAGAGGGAGGGAAAATTTGATGTTAATACAAAAACCTTTACATTAATGTTCATAACAGTGTTGTTTATAATGGGCAACATCTGTACAACTCCATTTTCCTTCAAGAAGTTCAAGAGGTAAATGGTCAAATGTGGTGTATCCATACTATGGAATACTATGCAGTCCCTGAGATTCTCCAGGCCAGAATATTGAAGTGAGTAGCCGTTCCCTTCTTCTAGGGATCTTCCCAACTCAGGGATCAAACCCAGGTCTCCCGCATTGCAGGTGGATTCTTTACCAACTGAGCCACCAAGGAAGCCCAAGAATACTGGAGTGGGTAGCCTACCCCTTCTCCAGCAGATCTTCCTGACCCAGGAATTGAACTGGGGTGTCCTGTCTTATAGGCAGATTCTTTACCAGATGAGCTTCCAGGGAAGCCCCAGTAGAATACTGCTCAGCAATAAAAAAGAAAAAAAAAAATGGGCAAAGGACTTGAATGTATTTCTCTAGAAAATTTATGCAGTTGGCCAAAAGGCCACCTATACCTATTGATACATGCAGCAATTTGGATGGATAAGTCTCGTGGGAATTGTGCTGCATGAAAAAAGCCAGTCTCTAAAGGTTGCATACTGTATGCTGTCTTTCTTATATAACTTTCAAAATCATAAAATTAAATGATTGAAAATACATCAGTGATTGCCTGGGATGAACAGGGGGAAAGAACATGATGTCTGTGGCTATAAATGATAAAAGATTGTTCTCATATCTTTACAGCTTTGCATATTGACTCTGGTGGTTGTCACCTGAATCTGTCTATGTGGTAAAATGAGCACATACACATTTAAGTGCATGTAAAACTAATGAAATCTGAATAAGGTCAGTGATTTTATCAATGTCAGTTTCCTTGTAATATTGTACTATATACAAGATGTTACTGTTGGAGAAAACTCACAGTATTATTTCTTACAAACCCAAGTAAATCTACATATATCTCAAAATAGAAATTTTTAAACAGACAAGAATGCCATCAGTTTAAAAAAACGACAATCTGATTCTAAAATTTATATGCAAAGACAGAGGAACTAGGATACCTACCCCAAAACTGACAAAGAATAAAGTTAGAGGACTCACGCTATGTGATTTCAAGACATACTGTCTAGCTACATTAATCTGAACAGTGTAGTAATGGAGGAGAATCAGACACGCAAATTAATTGAGCAGAATAGGGAATCCAGAAATAGATTCCAGTACATAAACCCATATGTTTATTTTTTACAAAGGCTCAAGATAAATGAAGTAAAGACAGTCTTTCTAATAAATGGAATTGGGACATATAAACTTCCATTATAGGGGTGGGAGTAGTAGAGAACCTCCTCCTTTAACTCGTATCTTGCTGGATTTATGTGAAAAAGTGTTCTGCCTATGTTTTCTCTATAAGTCTAACATTTTAAATATCGTTTTTTAGATATTTTGCAAAATAGTTAATGACCTTTTTAGTTAATTAAATACTTTACATGTTTTAAACTGGGGTTATGAATTTTAAATATTTTCTTTTTTTAGGTACTCCAGTGGTCTGATTTCAGTCTTTTCAAAATACTTTTAAGTAATTCATATAAGTCTAACAATTTAAATGAATTACTAGATAGACTTAAATGTTTTTATATCTTTTAAATCACTTTATAAATATAGTGAGATTTTAATTTATAATCATATTCTAGGTCAGTTGATCTATTTCACATTTTAAACTGGAGTTACAAAGGTAACCTAAGCCAAGATATAAATTTACCTGAAATACTAAATGCCCAACGATTTCTTAAGCACAGTACTAATAACAGGAATGTTTTAAATGTACGTAAATTAAACTCTTCATCTTTCCACTTTGAGACATATTTATTCACCTAGAAAACAAATGTTATCTGTGTTGGTTTCCCAAGTAAATATATTGTGGTGGCATTTTTTATTTAAATTTTTTTTTAATTTACAATATTGTATTGGTTTTGCCATCCAACATGAGTCCACCATGGGTGTACATGTGTTCCCCATCCTGAATCCCCCTCCCACCTCCCTCTCCATACCATCCCTCTGGGTCATCACAGTGCACCAGCCCCAAGCAACCTGTATCATGCATCAAATCTGGACTGGCGATTCGCCTCACATATGATATTATACAGGTTTCAATGCCTTTTTCCCAAATCACCCCACCCTCGCCCTCTCCCATAGAGTCCAAAAGACTGTTCTATACATCAGTGTCTCTTTTGCTGTCTGGTATACAGGGTTATTGTTACCATCTTTCTAAATTCCATATATATGCGTTAGTATACTGTATTGGCGTTTTTCTTTCTGGCTTACTTCACTCTGTATAATAGGCTCCAGTTTCATCCACCTCATTAGAACTGATTCAAATGTATTCTTTTTAATGGCAGAGTAATAACTCCATTGTGTATATGTACCACAGCTTTCTTATCCATTCATCTGCTGATGGGCATCTAGGTTGCTTCCATGTCCTGGCTATTGTAACAGTGCTGCGATGAACACTGGGGTACATGTATCTCTTTCGATTCTGGTTTCCTTAGGGTGTATGAACAGCAGTGGGATTGCTGGGTCATATGGCAGTTCTATTTCCAGTTTTTTAAGGCATCTCCACACTGTTCTCCATAGTGGCTGTACTAGTTTGCATTCCCACCAGCAGTGTAAGAGGGTTCCCTTTTCTCCACACCCTCTCCAGCATTTATTGCTTGTAGACTTTTGGATCGCAGCCATTCTGACTGGCATGAAATGGTACCTCATTGTGGTTTTGATTTGCATTTCTCTGATAATGAGTGATGTTGAGCATCTTTTCATGTGTTTGTTAGCCATCTGTATGTCTTCTTTGGAGAAATGTCTGTTTAGTTCTTTGGCCCATTTTTTGATTGGGTCATTTATTTTTCTGGAATTGAGCTGCAGGAGTTGCTTGTATATTTTTGAGATTAATTCTTTGTCAGTTGCATCATTTGCTATTATTTTCTCACATTCTGAAGGCTGTCTTTTCACCTTGCTTATAGTTTCTTTTGTTGTGCAGAAGCTTTTAATTTTAATTAGGTCCCATTTGTTTATTTTTGCTTTTATTTCCAATATTCTGGGAGGTGGGTCATAGAGGATCCTGCTGTGATGTATGTCAGAGAGTGTTTTGCCTATGTTCTCCTCTAGGAGTTTTACAGTTTCTGGTCTTATGTTTAGATCTTTAATCCATTTTGAGTTTATTTTTGTGTATGGTGTTAGGAAGTGTTCTAGTTTCATTCTTTTACAAGTGATTGACCAGTTTTCCCAGCATCACTTGCTAAAGAGATTGTCTTTAATCCATTGTATATTCTTGCCTCCTTTGTCAAAGATAAGGTGTCCATATGTGCGTGGATTAATCTCTGGGCTTTCTATTTTGTTCCATTGATCTATATTTCTGTCTTTGTGCCAGTACCATACTGTCTTGATGACTGTGGCTTTATAGTAGAGCCTGAAGTCAGGTAGGTTGATTCCTCCAGTTCCATTCTTCTTTCTCAACATTGCTTTGGCTATTAGAGGTTTTTTGTATTTCCATGCAAATTGTGAAATTATTTGTTCTAACTCTGTGAAAAATACCATTGGTAGCTTGACAGGGATTGCATTTAATATATAGATTGCTTTGGGTAGTATACTCATTTTCACTATATTGATTCTTCTGATCCATGAACAGTATATTTCTCCATTTATTAGTGTCCTCTTTGATTTCTTTCACCTGTGTTTTATAGTTTTCTATATATAGGCCTTTAGTTTCTTTAGGTAGATATATTCCTAAGTATTTTATTCTTTTCATTGCAATGGTGAATGGAATTGTTTCCTTAATTTCTCTTTCTATTTTCTCATTATTAGTGTGTAGGAATGCAAGGGATTTCTGTGTGTTGGTTTTATATCCTGCAACTTTACTATAGTCATTGATTAGCTCTAGTAATTTTCTGGTGGAGTCTTTAGGGTTTTCTATGTAGAGGATCATGTCATCTGCAAACAGTGAGAGTTTTACTTCTTCTTTTCCAATTTGGATTCCTTTTATTTCTTTTTCTGCTCTGATTGCTGTGGCCAAAACTTCCAAAACTATGTTGAATAGTAGTGGTGGAAGTGAGCACCCTTGTCTTGTTCCTGACTTTAGGGGAAATGCTTTCAGTTTTTCACCATTGAGGATAATGTTTTCTGTGGGTTTGTCATATATAGCTTTTATTATGTTGAGGTATGTTCCTTCTATTCCTGCTTTCTGGAGGGTTTTTATCATAAATGGATGTTGAATTTTGTCAAAGGCTTTCTCTGCATCTATTGAGATGATCATATGACTTTTATTTTTCAATTTGTTAATGTGGTGTATTACATTGATTGATTTGTGGATATTGAAGAATCCTTGCATCCCTGGGATAAAGCCCACTTGGTCATGGTGTATGATCTTTTTAATGTGTTGTTGGATTCTGATTGCTAGAATTTTGTTAAGGATTTTTGCATTTATGTTCATCAGTGATATTGGCCTGTAGTTTTTTTTTCTTTTTTTTTGTGGGATCTTTGTCAGGTTTTGGTATTAGGGTGATGGTGGCCTCATAGAATGAGTTTGGAAGTTTATCTTCCTCTGCAATTTTCTGGAAGAGTTTGAGTAGGATAGGTGTTAGCTCTTCTCTAAATTTTTGGTATAATTCAGCTGTGAAGCCATCAGGACCTGGGCTTTTGTTTGATGGAAGATTTCTGATTACAGTTTCAATTTCTGTGCTTGTGATGGGTCTGTTAAGATTTTCTATTTCTTCCTGGTTCAGTTTTGGAAAGTTGTACTTTTGTAAGAATTTGTCCATTTCTTCCAAGTTGTCCATTTTATTGGCATATAATTGCTGATAGTAGTCTCTTATGATCCTTTGTATTTCTGTGTTGTCTGTTGTGATCTCTCCATTTTCATTTCTAATTTTATTGATTTGATTTTTCTCCCTTTGTTTCTTGATGAGTCTGGCTAATGGTTTGTCAATTTTATTTATCCTCTCAAAGAACCAGCTTTTGGCTTTGTTGATTTTTGCTATGGTCTCTTTTGTTTCTTTTGCATTTATTTCTGCCCTAATTTTTAAGATTTCTTTCCTTCTACTAACCCTGGGGTTCTTCATTTCTTCCTTTTCTAGTTGCTTTAGGTGTAGGGTTAGGTTATTTATTTGACTTTTTTCTTGTTTCTTTAGATATGCCTGTGTTGCTATGAACTTTCCCCTTAGGACTGCTTTTAAAGTGTCCCACAGGTTTTGAGTTGTTATGTTTTCATTTTCATTAGTTTCTATGCATATTTTGATTTCTTCTGTGATTTGTTGGTTATTCAGCAGCGTGTTGTTCAGCCTCCATATGTTGGAATTTTTAATAGTTTTTCTTCTGTAATTGAGATCTAATCTTACTGCACTGTGGTCAGAAAAGATGCTTGGAATGATTTCAATTTTTTTTTTTTAATTTATCAAGGCTAGATTTATGGCCCAGGATGTGATCTATCCTGGAGAAGGTTCCATGTGCGCTTGAGAAAAAGGTGAAATTGATTGTTTTGGGGTGAAATGTCCTATAGATAACAATTAAGTCTAACTGGTCTATTGTATCATTTAAAGTTTGTGTTTCCTTGTTATTTTCTGTTTAGTTGATGTATCCATAGGTGTGAGTGGGGTATTAAAGTCTCCCACTATCGTCTTAACCATTTTTAAATGTATGGTTTAGTTGTAACATATATTATTTATCTGGAATTGAGCTGCTGGAGCTGCTTATATATTTTTGAGATTAATTCTTTGTCAGTTGTTTAATTTGGAATTTAGAAAGATGGTAACGATGACCTTATATGCAAGACAGCAAAAGAGACACAGATGTAAAGAACAGTCTTTTGGACTCTGTGGGAGAAGGCTAGGGTGGGATGATTTGAGAGAATAACATTGAAACATATATATTATCATATGTGAAACAGATCGCCAGTCCAGGTTTGATGCATAGGACAGGGTGCTCAGGGCTGGTGCACTGGGATGACCCTGAGGGGTGGGATGGAGAGGGAGGTTGGAAGGGGGTTCAGGATGGGGAACACATGTACACCTATGGCTGATTCATGTCAATGTATGGCAAAAACCACTACAACATTGTAGAGTAATTAGCCTCCAATTAAAATAAATTAATTAGTTTTTAAAATTTTTTAACTTAAATAAAAATAAATAAAACATATATTATTTATAATATTGCCTAAACTTCAACTGTTTATCTCCAAAACTCTTTTTATCTAGTAAAACTGAAAGTCTGTACCCATTAAATGATACTTCCCAATGCCTCCTCCTCCTCAGCCCCAGACCCTGGCAATCCCATTCTGCTTTCTTCCTTTATGATTTTGACTACTTCATGTAAGTGGAATCATACAGTACTTTTTGTATGTTACTGGCTTATATCACTTAGCTTAACGTCTTGAAAGTTCATTCACGTTGTAGCATATTGCAGGATTTTCATCCTAAAAAGGATGAATGATATTCCTCTGTATGTATATACTACATTTGGCTTCTCCATTCATCAGTTGATGGACACTTGTTGCTTCCAATTTTAGCTATGGTGAATAATGTAGTCATAAACATGGGTACATACATACCTCATTGAGATACTGCTTTCAGTCTTTTGAGTGTATACCTAGAAGTGAGATGGCTGGGTCATATGGTAATTCTGTTGTTAATTTTTTGAGGAATTGCCATTACCCTTTTCCAAAGTGGCTGTACCACCTTGAGTTCCCACCAACAGTATACAAGTGTTCCGGTTT
Organism: Bos indicus; assembly: GCF_029378745.1. Classification (NCBI taxonomy): domain Eukaryota; kingdom Metazoa; phylum Chordata; class Mammalia; order Artiodactyla; family Bovidae; genus Bos; species Bos indicus. Next base: position 57,183,108 of record NC_091774.1, on the reverse strand, counting down.
CTCCACATTCTCACCAATAACAAACAAACCTTTTTGCTTTCTGCTTTTTTGATAGGAGCCATCTTAATCTTTGTGAGGTGGCATCTCATTATAATTTTGATTTGCATTTCCCCGGTGATTGGTAATGTTGAGCTTCTTTTCATATAATTATTAGCCAGTCAAATCTTCTTTAGACAGATTTGTAGTCAAGTCCTCTGCCCATTTTTGAATCAGGTTGTTTGTTTTTTTTGTTGCTGAGATTTAGGAGTTCTCTTTATATTCTGGACATTAATCCCTTACCACAAATATTATTTGCAAATATTTTCTTGTAGTTTATTGGTTGCCTTTTTAGGTTGTAAGTAGTATATCTCGATGTATAAATTCTTGATTTTCATGAAGCCAATTTGTCTGATTTTTGTTTGTTTTTGCCTCTACCTTTGTCATCATAGAAAAAAAAATCATTGCCAAATCCAATGTCATGATTTTCCCCTATATTTTCATCTAAGTTTTTGTATATGGTATTAAGTAAGGGCCCAGTTTCATTCTTTTCATGTGAATGTCCAGTTTTCCCAGAACAATTTCGGAAAAGATGTCTTTTCCCTGTTGAATGGCCTTAGCACTCTTGTCAAAAATCATTTGACCATATGTGTGAGGCTTTGTTTCCGGCCTCTTTATTAATTTGTCTTTATGCCAGTACCACACTATTTTAATTACTGTTGCTTCATACTACTTTTTAAAATCAGGAAGTGTGAGTCCTCTACTTTTGTTCTTCTTTTTTAAGATTCTTCTGGCTGTTGGGGATTCCTTGTGATTCCTTATGAATTTTAGGTTGAATTTTTCTATTTCTTAAAAGAAATGTTATTGAGATTTTGTCAATAGATTGCACTGAATCTGTAAGATTGCTTTGGATAGTATTGACATCATAACAATGTGAAGTCTTCCAGTCTATAAACATGGGCTTATCTCCATTTATACATGTCTTCTAACCTTAATTTCAATAATGTTTTCTAGACTTCACTATATACATCTTTCACCTCCTTGTTTAATTCTTATGTACTTTATTCTTTTACTAAATGGATGCTAATGCAGTTGCTTTTCTAATTTCCTTTTCTGATTGTTCAAATCCTTGTTCTGATTGTTCAAATTTCCTTTTCTGATTGTTCAAATGTAGAAATGCAACTGACTTTTGTGTGTTGACTTTGTATCCTGCTGCTTCACTGAATTCATTCATTGGTTTTCTTTTGTATATGTGTAATCTTAGAATTTTCTGTACATAAGATCATATCATCTAAAAACAGAAGTAATTTTATTTATTCCTTCTCAATCTGTATGCATTTTATTTCCCTAAGTTGCCTAATTCCTATGGCTAGAATTTCCAGAACTATTATGAACAGGGGTCCTCAAAGCAGACATCCTTGCCTAGTCCTAATCATAGAGGAAAAGTTTTCAGTCTTTTTCCACTGAATACAGTGTTCACTCTGGATTTTTCATATATGTCTTTATATTGGGGTAGTTTCCTTCTATTTTTTTTTTTTCTTTTTAAAAATATTTATTTACTTGGCTGTATCTGAAAGAGGGAGTACCAGACCACCTGACATGCCTCTTGAGAAACCTATATGCGGGTCAGGAAGGAACAGTTCAAACTGGACACGGAACAACAGACTGGTTCCAGTAGGGAAAGGAGTACGTCAAGGCTGTATATTGTCACCCTGCTTATTTAACTTATATGCAGAGTACATCGTGAGAAACACTGGGCTGGAGGAAGCACAAGCTGGAATCAAGATTGCCGGGAGAAATATCAGTCACCTCAGATATGCAGATGACACCACCCTTATGGCAGAAAGTGAAGAGGAACTAAAGAGCCTCTTGATGAAAGTGAAAGAGGAGAGTGAAAAAGTTGGCTTAAAGTTCAACATTCAGAAAACTAAGATCATGACATCTGGTCCCATCACTTCATGGCAAATAGATGGGAAACAGTGGAAACAGTGGCTGACTTTATTTTTCTGGCTCCAAAATCACTACAGATGGTGATTGCAGCCATAAAATTAAAAGACGCTTACTCCTTGGAAGGAAAGTTATGACCAACCTAGACAGCATATTAAAAAGCAGAGACATTATTTTGCCAACAAAGGTCCATCTAGTCAAGGCTATGGTTTTTCCAGTAGTCATGTACATATGTGAAAGTTGGACTATAAAGAAAGCTGAGCACCAAAGAATTGATGCTTTTGAACTGTGGTGTTGGAGAAGACTCTTGAGAGTCCCTTGGACTGCAAGGAGATCCAACCAATCCATCCTAAAGATCAGTCCTGGGTGTTCTTTGGTAGGACTGATGTTGAAGCTGAAACTCCAGTACTTTGGCCACCTGATGTGAAGAGCTGACTCATTTGAAAAGACCCTGATGCTGGGAAAGATTGAGGGCAGGAGGAGAAGGGGACGACAGAGGATGAGATAGCTGGATGGCATCACCAACTCGATGGACGTGAGTTTGAGTGAACTCCGGGAGTTGGTGATGGACAGGGAGACCTGGCATGCTGCAGTTCATGGGGTCACAAAGAGTCCAACACGACTGAGCAACTGAACTGAACTGAACTGAACCAGGTCTTAATTGTGGCATGCAATATCTTTGATCTTCATTGCAGCATGCAGTATCCCCAGTTACCATGTCCCAGATACTTTGTTGCAGCATATGAACTCCCAATCACAGCATGCAGGATCTAGCTCCTGAACCCAGGATCAAAATCCAGCCCCCTGCATTGAGAACACAGAGTCCCAGCCACCAGACCACCAGTGAAGTCCCAGGAGTAGTTTCCTTCTATTTCTAGTCTGTTTAGTGTTTTTATCATTAAAGGGTGTAGAATTTTGTCATATGCTTTTTCTGCATCAATTGGGATGTTCATTTTTTCCCCTTTTTTCTATCAATGTGGTATATGATGTTGATGGATTTTGATATGTTGAACTATCCTTGCATGTCAGAATAAATTCCACTTGGTCATGGTCTATATTCCTACTATTATACTACTAAATTCTATTTGCTTGTATTTTGTTGAGTTTTGGATCACTGTTCCTAAGGGATATTGATCTGTAATTTCCTTTTTTGTAGTGCTTGTCTAGCTTTGGTGTCTGGGTTACCTTATTAGACTCTTCACTTTTCTGCAATCTTTTTTTATTCTCTTCCTCAGACTCAATAACCCATATTGTCCTATTTTCAAGGTCACTGATTCTTTCTTCTGCCTGGTTTAATTTGCCTTTAAATCCCTCTAGTCAATTTTTTTATTCACTTCTTCATTTTAGCTCCAAAATTTCTTTCTGCTCTCTTTTTAGGTTTTTTTAATCTCTTTATTAATATGTCCATTTTATTCATATATAGCTTTTTTAACTTTATCTACAACTTCCTTTAGTTCTTTGAGTATCTTTAATATTTAATGTATTTAGTGTATCTTATATCAGCTCTTTTTCAGGGACAGTTTCTGTTGATTTATTTTTTGCCTTTGAATGGGCTGTACGTTCCTATTTTTTGTGTCTTACAATTTTGGAAGAATTGAAAACCTGACAGATTGTATTATAATAATTCTTAATGTGGGTATGTGTATGTGTACTCTTATATTTATCTTTCTTTGTATGCATTAATATTCTTGGATATATTGGTGCATAATTTTTATAAAGTTTTGGAGATTTTTTTAAAACTTTCATTTCCTCAGACTTTTTTTTCTGTTTTTCCTCTTCTCTTAGGATTCCAATCACACATATATATTTTGGATAAATTCTATTCCTACATCTGAAAATTCAGTGATATTTACATCATCTATAATACCTAATCTGATAATAATTTCATCCAATGAAATTTTCATTTCAGTTATTATTCAATAGCAAAATTCAGTTATTGAATTTTCATTTCCATGAAACTTTTTCATTTCAGCTCTGGAATTTCCCTTTATTTTTTATTTTTACAATTATGTCTCCATTATGTTCATATTTTCCTTTACATCTGTTTTATACATCACTTATATGTATATTTTGTATCATTTAACATCCTTATTTATTAATTTTACCATCTCTTTCCTTTCCAAGTTTGCCATTATTGGGTAATTTATCCTGGCTATAGGTACATTTTTCTCCTTCCTTGCCTGTCATATAAATTTTGTTTACATGTTGGACTTTGTGATTTTACCATGCTGGGTAGTAAATTTTCTTCTCCTTGAAAGAATTTTAGACTTTTTGTAGCATGCAGTTGATTGAAGATTCTTTGGAGGCTTGCTTTTTTTAATATAAATTTATTTATTTTAATCGGAGGCTAATTACTTTACAATATTGTAGTGGTTTTGCCATACATTGACATGCTTTAAAGTCTTTTTGTGGAAGTTCTAAAGTCATTCTAGTTTTAAATTATCCCCGTTTCAGAAGTATAGCTCTCTGTAGTCTCTAGAGAATGCCTGAGTTATTATTGAGATCTGTGCACTCTCACTGGATGGAACTTGAATCATTCACACACCCAGTAGAAGCTGTCCAAACTGTCTTAGAATTTTCTGGTAATTTTTCTCAAAGTTGCTCTTAGCAGGCTTCAAAGAATTTTACTCCACAAGGGTATCCTTTGATATTTATTCATATATTGAAGGAAAATCTTTACATATTTCCCTAACAGTCTTCTTTTCAGCATAGCTCAATCTCCTGTGGAACTCTTATCCACAAAGTCTAGCTGTCTTGACCTCTCCTTCATCTAGTTTTTTTCTCATTTCAGCACAATTTCTGGGTCACTTTTAGGTTTTTCTTAGTACCACAGTCCAGTATTCACTTGCAAGAAGAAAGCCTGTAGAATGGTAGAGGCTGTTTATTTGTTTACCTTTTCTCCAAAACCATCATGCTGTGCTTATTGTTGTCCATTGACTGAAAAAGTTATTTCCGTATTTTGTCCAGTTGTAAATTGTTTATGGGAAGGATGCTAAGTTTCAACCCTATTACTCTCTGATAGCCATTACAAAGTTCTCTTCTTAGGTATTTTAATGAGAAAATAACAGAGAGTCTCATAAAAGTAGAGATTCTTCAAGGAAAACTTCAGAAAACAAAATTAGGATCTTTTCTAATGATACGACCTGATGTGAAGTGTCTAGGACAAGAAGTACTCACTCATGGCAGGTGCCTGGCTGGAAAATGGGTCAGAGAAACATAGGGAGATTGTCTGGGTGCCTACTTTCCATGACTCTGAAGACCACAGAGCATCGCCCCATCCTCACCCCATTCACTTTACTCTAAAGTCACTACTCTACCTATCTTCCTCTCCATTCTAAAAAGTTCATGGATAGAGAAGTTATTTTTTCATCATAAACATTATTATTACACACCAGAAAATGCCGATCCCTAGGGCATTAAAATATTGACATCAACTATGAATTGCTTGTATCTTGGACTGCAAGGAGACCCAACCAGTCCATTCTAAAGGAGATCAGTCCTGGGTGTTCATTGGAAGGACTAATGCTAAAGCTGAAACTCCAATACTTTGGCCACCTCATGCAAAGAGTTGACTCATTTAAAGAGACCCTGATGCTGGGAGGGATTGGGGGCAGGAGGAGAGGGGGATGACGGAAGATGAGATGGCTGGATGGCATCACCGACTCAATGGACATGAGTTTGAGTAAACTCCAGGAGTCGGTGATGGACAGGGAGGCCTGGCATGCTGCGATTCATGGTGTCGCAGAGTCCTACACGACTGAGCAACTGAACTAAACTGAACTTGCTGAGATTGGGTAGGAGTAAGACTTGTGACCTTGGTGGACTTTCTGAGAACCCTGTCTACCAAGAGGACTGAATTCAATTTACTGACCCTTTCTCTTACTTTTCCCCTTTGCATATAGCCTGGATGAGGTGCCTTTCCTCATGCATGATTATGACCTGAGAAGAACAACCAATATCTTGGAAGTCATGCCAAATGCCTCCGATGAACAGAGTAGCTTTTTTTATTGGGATTTCCTGTCAACTCTGAATGCAGGCAAATGGTTTGCAGATTCATGGGTAAGACACATTCCCCAGGTCAAAAAATCTGCATTTACTCCCTCTTGTATGGTCATATGCTGCTCCTGGAGATAAGTACACTGTGTACAGTGTAATTTTGATGCAAGTGTGAATGAGTCTACTTGAGAGAGTTGGAGAACATTTCATGCAAAGGTATCATTTGAACTAAAATAAGATCATTACTAAGAGGAACCATAGGCATTGATGAATTGATGGTGGTTTGTTTCAGAGATTATAGTATACTGGAGCAAGAGGAGATATATTTCTGTCTGTCTGTGTGTCTATGAATGTGTAAGAAAGAAGGGAAGGAGAGATAGGGAGGAGATGGGAGAAACAGATAGAATAATCAGGAAAATATGTTATGAGGAGACTATAGCATTGCTTAAATAACAAGTTCGAGAGTTTAGAATTATCCTAAATATTTTAAATAGGTAAAACAAAAGGTCAAATTTGCATGTGATAAAAGTCAAGCCTGCCTTCTCAAGAAAGTTAAAACCAAACTTACATTTTCTAGGTTATCATATGTCCAGAGGGAATCTACATGAATTCGGTTTTATCAATCAGATGTACTCATTTTGAGTCTTTGATTTTGACAACAAATATCTGAGCAGGCATACAGCAAGCATTCATATTGCTAGCACCTGTGGCAGCAGAGCTAAGATAGTTGGGGGCAGCTGTAGTAATAGCTCTCTTATCAGTTAATTGTGTAATTAGGAAAACAATTTTCAAATACTTTTGATTATGTACTAGGTGGAATGGAATTTTATTTATCTCTAATGTTAATCTAGAGGATCCATTTAATCTTTTTTCATGTTAAAATAGTGAGAAGTAAAGAGCTATGTGAGGGTAAATTTATCCACTTCAAATGTATTCTGTTAACTAGTGTTAATACTAGGAATAGCTAAAGATTGATTTGTAATGACTGTATCACCTCAGAATACTTATTACCATATGAGTACATAACCTATAAGCACTATTTCCATATATGAAGGTAGTGGGATCAATCTGATAGCCCAAGTGTCTATATGTAAGCTCTGTACATGTCTCATCATACATGAATAAATAGACGCATAGAAACTAGAGATGCTTTATTAAAATACATTTACTGGTTTAGTTAGTCATAGGTGATGTTTTGCCTAATGTGTGTTCCAGATGAATAGGCTGTTATTGTATCTGTTGTGTAACATATGGCTGGTAAAAGTCTCCATGGTAAGTGGTGTGATTAGATATGTTATTGTAGTAAATTTTGGTGGCTTCTTTTAGGATTAACAGTTTTTTCTTAGCATATTTAGATGATATGTTTGAAATGCTTTGTTTTGCTATTGCTTTAGCTACTGAGGAGTATCCTGAAGCCTCAGGTTCAAATATGGTTATCTAAGCAGCTTTATTTTTAGGTTTGTTTGTGTTTTCTTTACTTGCATACTGTATGTTTACTGGTGGTCAATGTGGTGATAGCACATAATTTTAAATATTTGAATGTTTGGATAATTTTCTGAAGAAAAATTGGTTTTCTTTGTGAAAAGTACTCTGGGTTTCTCTTCATTTGGATAGGTATAATTATGGATTGATATGGTGGTGAGTTGATGATTATTTGTTAGTACATTTGTTTTTCTTGAGATTAAGTGTGAAAATTAAGTAGTTAATCTGATCAGTAATGAAATAAGAATAGATACAAAAATTCTGGGAGTTGTCTCTGGAAGCTTAAGCTGAGTTCCTGTTTATCCAGTAAAACCCCTTTGTGTGGAACATTTTTATATCCTTTTGTGAAAGTATAAATCTCAAAATTACAGAGATGTAATTCTCATGCATATAGACAGTAAGCAGAGTACAATTTTTATTTAGCATATTCATGTGGGAACAAGCAGGATGACAAACCCCACTCAAAAGAAAAGTGAGAAACCAACATGCAAATACTCAGTGCAACAAAGAAATACTAAAATTGCATTGCTAAGTTGGATACAAATCTAGTGTATTGTTTTGGTTAATATACTTTGTGACAATAAAGTTTACTTTTAGAGTTCTCTTCTCTATCAAAACTCATTTGCATCTCTACCACACAAAAATCTTTTCCTCTTTTATCAGTTTTCTAGAAGTCAACATCTAACTTTACATAGTCTGTCCCTAATTAATAATAAATAATTCAAAGAAAGATACATTCCCTTGAGAGATGACATTTAGGTGTGCCTGGTAAGAAAAAAAATGTGCTACCATAATACTGGAGGGTTCAACAAGCCTTGTTTCTGAGTTTTAAATAATTAATTCCCCTCTTGTGATCATGAATAAACTCTATGGACTATTTAGAGGCTGTTCTCATTGTGATTTGTGTTATTTGTCTTTATTGATTTACATCAGTGCAGTTAAAATGGTTGATTACTACACATAAGGTTCCTTGTTGTATAATCAGCAAATCTAGAGTCAGATTGTGTTGTACAACTACTAAGGCTATTAAATGAGGTTCTGACTAGAGAATATATAAGGAGTCTAGAATTTCACTTTTAATAGTCCCTGTCATTCCAGAGCTCTTTTTCTCACTACTACTTTAAAAGTTAGAAGTTCACTTGAACCAGGTTTCACATCTATAGCTACAAATATGTGCAAATTTCTCTTTCCTTTTCCTGCTAGTCATTGATCTTTCTTACCTGTAATGCTGAAACAATGTACAACGTCTTGACACAGTGTACAAGAGTCATGCCTGACTCTTTGCAACCCCATGGACTATACAGTCCATGGAATTCTCCAGGCCAGAATACTGAAGTGAGTAGCCTTTCCCTTCTCCACAGGATCTTCCCAACCCAGGGATCGAATACAGGTCTCCTGCATTGCAGGCAGATTCTTTACCAGCTGAGCCACCAGGGAAGCCCCCGTGTACAACAGGGGACACCAGATAGTTTGCCTAGGAAGGTTCATAGGCATTGGTTCCAAATACTGATCACATATGTGTCCTTAGTTGGGCCTGGTGACTTGTCATATTCGAGTAAATGACATTTATTCTCAGATATGATCCTTCAGATATGACCTTTACAACACAATCAGTTTTTCCAGTTATATCCCAGTGTAAAGGGGCACATATTTTTATTCAGTTTATGCAAATAACTGCATTGCCCTGAAACACAGTGACTCAGTAAAGAGAATTTGTACCTAAATTCAGAGGAGTGGTGAGAACAAGTTATTAAATATTGGGTTGGCCAAACAGCTCCTTAAGCTGTTAAGTAAAAATGAAAGACGTTTTTTCATTTTCACCAAGGAGTTTATTAAACAACGTATTCACCATTTTGTTCCACCACCTTCTGCCATTTTTCTGGCAACTTCATAATTCTCTCTTCAAAACATTTTATCTTTGTCAGCAAAAAACTATTCCAGGTGCCTTGTACAATCTTTCGGGAAACTGAAATTTTTTCCACTAAGAGAATTTTGTAAAGACCAAAATCAACAGAAATCCAAAGATGCAATGTCTGATGAATATGGCAGTTGAATCAGAACTTTCCAACCAAACCGTAACAGTTTTTGCCCGATCATCAGAGAAACATGCAGGCTTGCATTACCCTGATGGAAGATTATTTTCTGCTGACTAATTCTGGATACTTTTCATTGAATGCTGCTTTCAGTTGGTCTGAGAGCAATACTTGTTGGAATTAGTCGTTTGGTCTTCCTGAATGAGCTCATAATAGAGGACTCCCTTCCAATCCCACCATATACACATCATCACCTTCTGTGGATGAGGACCAGGTGTGGTTGGTGGTGGTTCATTTTGCTTGCCCCACAATCACTTCTGTTCCACACTATTGTACAATATCCACTTTTCATCACCAATCACAATTTGTTTTAAAAATGAAATGTTTTCATTATGTTTAAGTAGAGAATCACATGCAGAAATACTTTCAAGTCCTTTTTCACTTAACTTACGTGGAACCCAAACATCAAAGCAATAAACATAACCAAGCTAGTACAAATGATCTTTAACACCTGATTTGGTTATTTTGAGTATGTCAACTATCTCCCTTGTATTATAACTTTGATTGTTCTCAATTAATGTCTCGATTTGGTCACTATCAATTTCAACTGGTCTCCAGTCTGTTTAGAAATCTCCAGCACTGAACTTCACAAACTACTTTTGACATGTTCCATCAGTCACAGCACCGTCTCCATACACTGCACAAATCTTTTTTTGTATTTCAGTTGTGTTTTGCCTTTCTTGAAATAATTAAGCATAATATGCTGAAAATTTTGCTTTTTTATTCCATCTTCTGTATTAAAAATACACAATTGCTGTATGATTCAGGGAGCTCAGATTCAGTGCTCTGTAATAACCTAGAGGGATAGAATGGGGTGAGAGTGGAAGGGAAGTTCAAGAGGGAAGGGACCTATGTATACCTTTGACTGACCCATGTTGCTATACAGCATAAATCAACATAAAAAATATCATTATGAAGCATTAAAGATGAAATAAAATAGCAAATTGGAGAACAAAAATTCTCCAATTTTGATAAGTTTTTTAAAAGTTTTTAAATAGTCTAACAATTTTTCTCATTTGAAAAGACCCTGATGCTGGAAAAGATTGAAGGTGGGAGGAGAAGGAGACAACAGAGGATGAGATGGTTGGATGGTGTAACCAGCTCAATGGACATGAGTTTGAGTAAGCTCTGGGAGTTGTAATGGACAGAGAAGCCTGGCATGCTACAGTCCATGGGATCACAAAAAGTCAGACACAACTGAGTGACTGAACTGAACTGAACAACAGTTGTCACAATAGAATCTAACAAAATTGTTTCAAATGAAGTTAGACAGCTAAGTGCTTCTAGAACCGTCTTACGGGAAAAAATGAATGAACCTTTTGGCCAACCCAATATTTATGATGTTATGTATTGTTGATGTTTTAACCCTTTTATCATTACATCATGACTTTCTTTGTCCCTTGTTACCATTTTGCCCTAAAGTTTATTTTGTTGGGCATAAGTATAACTACACTTGCTTTCTCTTGATTATCATTTGCATGGAGTATCATCTTCAGTCCCTTCATTTTGAGTCTGTGTGTATCTTTAGAACTGAAACAAGTGTCCTGAAGACACCATACAGTTCAGTCTTATTTTTTAATCCATCCCACCACTCTGTGCCTTCTGATTGGTGAGTTCAATCCATTTACATTTAAGATGATTGTTGATATATAAGAACTTACCACTGCAAATTTATCTTTTGTTTTCTGGTTGTTCCGTATCTCCATTGTTTCTTTTTTCTTGTGTTTCTGTCTTACTTTGTAAATCAGTGATTTTCCGTGATTGTTTGCTGAGTTTTCCTCTTTATGTTTACTATCTGTGTTCTAGATTTTTGTTTTCTGAGTATCATGGGGTTTGCATAGGACATCTTTCTCATAGATTAAGTAGTTTTTTTTCCTGTTGATAGCAATTTTTCTTAATTTGCTGTCCTCTCTTTTTATATTTTCTCTGTAGAAATTATCTCTCTTTATTCTATGAGTTTGTTGCCACATTGTAGTAGCTATAGTTATTTATGAAGCTCCTTCCTTTAACCTTTATATGATCGTTTAATGTTTAACACTTTGTTCTAAACTAGAGTTACAGTTTTCTACATTACTGAGAGCTATGTATATTTTTATCTTTTCCTTGGAAGAACTCCTGTCAATATTTCTTGTGAGGCAGATCTAGTGCTGAGGAACTCCTTAATCTTTGTCTGGGAGAACCTGAATTTCTCCTATCTAAAGAATAACTTTGTTGGATAGAGTATTCTGGACAAACAGTTTTTATCTTTCAGTGCTTTCAATATGTCACTCCACTCTTTTCTGGCCTACAGAGTTTTCCTGGTAATCTAATGGGGATTCCTTTGGGCAATACTGAACTTTTCCCCCTAGTTTCTTTTTTTTACCATGGACCCTGACACCTCCCTTATAATGTGTCTTGGAGAAGGTCATTTTGCATTGAGATAAGGTGATCTCTGAGCTTTATGGAATTGTATGGCCAGATTTAGGAAGTTCCCAGCCATTACTTCTTTACATAAGTGCTCGGCCACCTTTTCCCTTCTCTTATTCTAGTATACCCATTATCTGTATTTTGGCTTTCTTAATGAATCTGATACTGCGTGTAGTGTTTCTTAACTATTTTAGAAATATTAGCTCTCTCTCCTTTTCCACCTGAAGCATTGGTAGATTTCTTTCTTCCAGCTCATTTATTCTATCTTCCATTTCTGTATTTCAAATGCTGTCTCATGCATTCTTCATCATATCTGTTGAGTTCTTAAATTCCAGAATTTGGATTTGGTTTTTTTTTAGAATTGAAAACTTCCCAAAAGCTAAAACAAACAAACCAAAAAAAAAAAAAAAAAACCCACACCTCTAAATAACCCATAGAAAAAAGGGGAGAAATCTCAGAGAAAATTGCATATGTTTTCAGTTCAGTTCAGTTCAGTCACTCAGTCGTGTCCAACTCTTTGCCACCCCATGAATTGCAGCACGCCAGGCCTCCCTGTCCATCACCAACTCCCGGAGTTCACCCAGACTCACATCTGTCGAGTCAGTGATGCCATCCAGCCATCTCATCCTCTGTCGTCCCCTTCTCCTCCTGCCCCCAATCCCTCCCAGCATCAGAGTCTTTTCTAATGAGTCAACTCTTTGCATGAGGTGGCCAAAGTACTGGAGTTTCAGCTTTAGCATCATTCCTTCCAAAGAAATCCCAGGGCTGATCTCCTTCAGAATGGACTGGCTGGATCTCCTTGCAGTCCAAGGGACTCTCAAGAGTCTTCTCTAACACCACACTTCAGAAGCATCAATTCTTCAGCGCTCAGCCTTCTTCACAGTCCAATTCTCACATCCATACATGACCACAGGAAAAACCATAGCCTTGACTAGACAGATCTTTGTTGGCAAAGTAATGTATCTGCTTTTGAATATGCTATCTAGGTTGGTCATAACTTTCCTTCCAAGGAGTAAGCGTCTTTTAATTTCATGGCTGCAGTCACCATCTGCAGTGATTTTGGAGCCCCCAAAAATAAAGTCTGACACTGTTTCCACTGTTTCTCCATCTATTTCCCATGAAGTGATGGGACTGGATGCCATGATCTTCGTTCTGAATGTTGAGCTTTAAGTTAACTTTTTCACTCTCCACTTTCACTTTCATCAAGAGGTTTTTGAGTTCCTCTTCACTTTCTGCCATAAGGGTGGTGTCATCTGCATATCTGAGGTTATTGATATTTCTCCCAGCAATCTTGATTCCAGCTTGTGTTTCTTCCAGTCCAGCGTTTCTCATGATGTACTCTGCATATAAGTTAAATAAGCAGGGTGACAATATACGGCCTTGACGTACTCCTTTTTCTATGTGGAACCAGTCTGTTGTTCCATGTCCAGTTCTAACTGTTGCTTCCTGACCTGCATACAGATTTCTCAAGAGGCAGGTCAGGTGGTCTGGTATTCCCATCTCTTTCAGAATTTTCCACAGTTTATTGTGATCCACACAGTCAAAGGCTTTGGCATAGTCAATAAAGCAGAAATAGATGTTTTTCTGGAATTCTCTTGCTTTTTCGATGATCCAGTGGATGTTGGCAATTTGATCTCTGGTTCCTCTGCCTTTTCTAAACCCAGCTTGAACATCAGGAAGTTCACAGTTCACATATTGCTGAAGCCTGGCTTGGAGAATTTTGAGCATTACTTTACTAGCATGTGAGATGAGTGCAATTGTGCAGTAGTTTGAGCATTCTTTGGCATTGCCTTTCTTTGGGATTGAATTTAAAAAAAAAAAAAATGAGCAGAGCTTCCCTGGTGATCCTGTGGCCAATGCAGGGGACAAAGGTTTGATCCTTTTGTGGGTCCGAGGAGATCCCACATGCCACAGAGCAACTAAGTACATGTACCGCAACTACTGAGCCCATGCCCCTAGAGCACATACTCAACAATGAGAAGCCACCGCAGTAAGAAGCTTGCACACTGCAAAGAAGGGTAGCCCCCAATTGTGTAGCTAGAGAAAGCCCACACACAGTAATGAAAACTCAGCACAATGAAAAATGCATAAATTTTTTAAAAAATTGGTGGAATGCAACTATGGCAGTGACTGGAGAAAAACTCCTGGGATTATCTGCTTATGTTAGGAAAGAAACATTTGATTTTGTTACAAATCAAAAATGTAAGCTTCCTCTTTAATAAGCTAGAAAAAGAGCAAATTTAACTTGAGGTAAACAGAAGAGAAAAAAAAATAAAAAGCACAAATCAGTGAAATGGAAACAGAGAAATAGAAAACATCAATGAAACAAAAGTTTATTCTTTAGAGATCAACATCTAGTCAATTGACCAAGACAAAAAGAAAATCCACAAATTTCAAACATTAGGAATGAAAGAATGTTCATCAATTCAGACCCTCCAGTCATTAACAAAGGTAATAATGAAAGTGAATAGTGGAGCTGGCTCAAATTGGCTCATAAGAACTAAATAGATTTCAGAGCTTTCAGAACCAGTTGTTAATCCAGTTGTAAAATTAGACATGGTTGTAGTATTTAAGTCCATGTGCATAAATCTGCCAATTTAGATGAAATGGAACAATTCTTTGTATCATGAAAATTCAATTAACAATCAAATTTTTAAAAAGAGAATTTGAGCCAAACTGAAGATTATAACCAGGAAACAGACTCTCAAAAGCTCTGAGAACTGTTCTAGTAGTTGACATTCAAGGCATAGTCATATAGGTTTTCAAGACAAAAGATCATACATCACAGTGACATGCTGACCTCTCTCGTCTAGGCCGACAACATGCCATCCAGACTAAGGAAGACCCAGAACTTAGGGACCACATGAGCCACAACCACAGCCACATGGGCAAACACCGAAAACACCTAGGAGGCCAGGCAATGCGGGTAGCGTGCATCACCACAGGGTCAACTTGGACAGCTGTCACCCAGGGTACTCTGGGAAAGTTGGTATGAGGCATTACCACTAAGAGAGGAACCAGAGTTTCTGCCCAACTATCGACCTTGATAAACTGTGGACCTTAGTCAGTGAGCTGCTGCTGCTAAGTCACTTCAGTCGTGTCCAACTCTGTGTGACCCCATTGACGGCAGCCCCCCCAGGCTCTGCCATCCCTGGGATTCTCCAGGCAAGAACACTGGAGTGGGGTGCCATTGCCTTCTCCGAGTCAGTGAGCAGACCCAAGTAAATGCTGCCAAGAACAAGACTGGTACTGCTCTTATTACTCATATGGTGTGATCTATTTACTACAAAGTTCTGGGGAAGGGAAAGCTCCCAGAGCAGCCTGTCATCATGAAAGCCAAATTCTTCAGCAGAAGAGCTGAGAAGATTAAGCATGTAGATGGGGCTTGTTTCCTGGTGGCTTAAAGGCACATGCTGGGGAATTAATTAAATGTTAACAAGTGCTTTTCAAAAAAAAAAAAAAAATGACATGCTGACATTTTACATAACATTCACCAAAGATAAATAGACCAGATAAGCACATATAAAGTGAGCAGAAAGTCATCATGAACCCTTGCAGAGTTGAAAAAGAATGCTAATCTTTTAAGACATCACATTAGTAGCATCAGAAAAAAAGTAAAAATCAATATTTCCAGTAAAGCAGTCATTCCCATCTTTGAGATCTTGTTGATGTTCAAGGCAGAAGCACATTGCACATTGAAGGGGTGGGGTGGGGGGAAGGAGGGCCAAAGGACAGAGAAAGAGCATTTTATCCTTAAAATTGCCTGTCCTGCCTTGAAATATAAATTTTTTCTTTTGAAAAACTCAATAAGAAATACATAAAGAAACTGACATTGTAGGGTAAAAACTTTCAACAGAAAATTCCAGATGCAGGTGTGCTCACTGGTGAATTCTATGGTTGTTGTACAAGAAAAAAATTATACTGATTCCACAAATAATCTTCTAGAAAATCCAACAAGCGAGCATAATTCCTAGTGTAATTTGATCAGCCCAGTATTTCTCTGATAAAAAACAAAGGCATTTTCACGAACCTCAGGACTGATATCCCTCATGAATATAGATTGAAATAACCTCAACAAAATCCAACAACGTGTAAAAAGAGCATATCTTAATCAAAGGAGTTTTATCATGAGAACACACAGTTGGTGCTTACAGTTTAAAAATGATTCTTATCATGTTAACATACATGAAGAAAGTCATATAATTTCAATACATGCAGATCACTTGATATAATTCAGTTCTGTTTTTCATTTAAAAAAACTCTTTGTAAACTAAAAACTAGAGACTTTCTTAATTTGATAGAGGTAATAGCTGTCATTATACTAATGGTGAAAGACTGAATTAATTCATTTTCCATAAGACCTGGAAAAAGAAAGTATGTCTTACCACTCAAGTCAACATTATATTGAGCCCGCACCAGTACAATAGGGAGGAAACAGGTATAAGTGTTGGAAAGGAAGAAATAAAACTATTTCTATTTGCAGAGGACCTGATGCTGGGAGGGATTGGGGGCAGGAGGAAAAGGGGACGTCAGAGGATGAGATGGCTGGATGGCATCACCAACTCGATGGACGTGAGTTTGAGTGAACTCCGGGAGTTGGTGATGGACAGGGAGGCCTGGCGTGCTGCGATTCATGGGGTTGCAAAGAGTCAGACACAACTGAGCGACTGACTGACTGAACTGAACTGATCATATAAAATCCCTAGAAATCTACAGCAACATCCAAGGACTGAGTTTAGTTTGAACACAGAATACAAGGTCAATATTTAAAGAAAAAACAAACCTCAAATACCTTAATCTAATCAGAGGTGACAATATACAGCTTTGACATACTCCTTTCCCAATTTTGAACCAGTGTGTTGTTCCATATCTGTTTCTAACTGTTGCTTCTTGACCTGAATACAGGTTTCTCAGGAGGCGGGTAAGGTGGTTTGCTATTCCCATCTCTTGAAGAGTATTCCACAGTTGTTGTGAATCATACAGTCAAAGGCTTTAGTGTAGTCAGTGAAGCAGAGTTTCAGATGTTTTTCTGGAATTCCCTTGCTTTTTCTGTAACCCAACAGATGTTGATATCGGATCTCTGGTTTTCCTCTACCTTTTCTAAATCCAGTTTGAACCTCTGAAATTTTTCAGTTCATGTATTGTTGAAGCCTAGCTTGGAGGATTTTGAGCGTGACCTTGCTAGCATGTGAAATGAGTGCAATTGTGCAGTAGTTTGAACATTCTTTGGCATTGCCCTTGTTTGGATTGGAATGAAGTCTGACTTTTTCCAGTCCTGTAGCCACTGCTGAGTTTTCCAAATCTGCTGGCATATTGAGTGCAGCACTTTAGCAACATCATCTTTTAGGATTTGAAGTAGCTCATCTGGAATTCCATCACCTCCACTAGCTTTGTTCGTTGTAATGCTTCATGTTCAGAGAACATGAAACAGGATAATTATTAAAAATTCTATACCTAGGCATATTGCATTCAAATTACAGAAAATCAAACACAAAAAATTCTCTAAAGTCAGCCAGGAGGAAAAATATCCTTACATATTGAAGAGCAAAGATAAGAATTACATCAGACTTCCCATCAGTCTTGAAACCACACATACAAGAAAAAAGTGGACTATTTATAATTGCAAAAACCATCAAAAGAAGTTCTTCAGAGAGAAGGAAAACAATATAGGTGAGAAACTCAAATCTCCATAGAAAAAGAAAGAGCATCAGAAAAGGAATGTGTAACTCCTAAATGAAATTTTTTATTTAGTATAAAACTTCTAATAGAATATATAGTATAAAATTGTGGTAACCTTGGATTACATAAAGAGTTTTTGGAATATCAAAAGCATCATCTTTAAAAGAAAACTGGATAAATTAGATGTCATAAAAATGAAAAACTTTTGCTCTGTGAAAGACATTGTTGATATTTCAAGACAAGGAAAAGGGTAAAAGTGATATACAGCATGATATATCTAATTGTATTATCCTTGCTTGTAAGTTCTACAGTCAGGTTTGCATCGTGAAAGAGACAAGTTTTGATATTTTGCTGAAGAATAGCACATAATTTGGGATGTAAAAAACTTAATTTTTCTGAATTTATGTCCTATGTTTGGAAGATAACATAAAATGTTATGGTATATAGGTCATTTAATTTTGGAGAGTTAGGTATCTAAGAACGGACAATAATTCTAGTTTTGTTATCAACCATACTGATAAACACTTTTAAAATAAAAATAGCAGAACATAACAATTATAAGGAAAATGAATTCCTTAAAAAGTGAAAAACATTTGTTTTTGTTATCTAAAAATAATAAAGGACATGCCAAAGTAAGGGCATGCAATAACGAAGCACAAGTTATTTGAGGGAAATATGGGACCTTTGCTAAGTGGACAGATGATGACCCACAATGTAAGTAAAGGTTCAGTCCATATTTTAAGGAGAAGACCAAATAGTCAAAGATCCATTTGGCATTTTAACAAAGATAAAATTGAATTATAGTCATACAATAATGTAACGTTTGTCAGCAGAAATTCAAAAGCCCTTTAACTATCTTTTTAAATGAGTTAAACTGAACTAACTTTGTCCAAATTTTGATCCATTTAATTGCTTCTTACCACACGCATTATTTGCAGATATTACAAACCAAAGCAAATATATCAACAGTTCTCCTCCCTCAAATCTTATTTAATTTATTGTACACACTCACTTGTCTTTAATTATATTTTGTTTCACATTCTAGAACAACCAAATACTTTTAGCTCTTTCACTAAAAACACTGTTTAGTTCAGTTGAATAGTCTTATTCTAGCATGATACATATGTATAGTGGGAAATAATACACCCAAGGAAAGAATCTTAGCATCCGGGCTGAATTTTAATCCTGCAGTTGTTCACTGTTGAGTTGAATGACTGGATGTGTCACTTGTAGTTTACCTATTAGTTGAATAATTGTACTTGTCATTTTTTAAGCTTTAGTTTTCTCATTTTTAGTATATGCTGTGGTCAAATTAAATAGTGCATTTGTTGTTGGTTGTGGTTTTTGTTTTTTTTGTTTTTGGTTTTTTTTTTGCAAATTGCCTCTTACTGATACCATAGTCCAACTGTAAAAAGAGCCCAAAATAATTTTCAGTGACCACTGTCATGAAACATGTTTTATTTGTCTGTGTATCTTACCTCCCTTACTAAACTGAATATTTTGAAAACAGAATTTGTGTTTTAGGAGCACACAGAGTATGCTTTCTGAATGAATGATTGTCTAGTATCCAGGGCTTAGTAAGCAAATCTTACACTCCTTTCTTCTTAACAGTGTCATTGGAAATGTACAGTTAATGTCATTGGTAAGTTAAATTTCCTGAAACACTGCATTCCTAGTAGCATCCACTGCCGCAAAACCGAGGCGATGCAAGTCCTTTTGATTACATTTAATAAACCCCTCCCTTATCAAGTCACAGTTCAGTTCAGTTCAGTTCAGTCACTCAGTCATGTCCGAATCTTTGCAGCCCCATGGACCACAGCATGCCAGGCCTCCCTGTCCATCACCAATTCCCAGATTCAAGCCACAGTTGGTCTTTAATCCAGTACAACATGAAGTGTTGGCAGTGATGCTGGTTGGACAAAAATAAATCCAGGGCTTCACTATTTTCCATAACTACTCAGGCTAAGAAATTTAAACAGTTATAGTGTACACCTAAGGCTTGGGTTGTGTCTTTTATCACATCAGCCAAAGTGAAATGCACATTTTTTAAATCACTTCAAATATTCACTTCCTGGTGGTGGGATCCATATCCTTAGAGGGCTGTTTCCTAGGAAATATGCTATTCCTTCATATGCTTTATAAGCAGATCTTGTTTACTGAGAGTTTGGAGAGTCCTGCAGTTGCAGAGATCTAACTGACCTACAGAACATCTAATCCTGCCATGGGTTACATTCAAAAAGCCTGATTTCTACATAGTTAAAGAACACAGGAGTTATATGAGAAAAATACTGTCAACTTTGATAAACTTTAATAAAGTATATTTTCCTTGAGAATTGTCATGACAGTCATTCAACTATTACACCACAAGTTCATTTTTATCTTCTTCTAGGTCAGGGATGTTTCTTTTCATTTAGGTACTACTTACTGGCGGCTCAGAGGTTAAAGCATCTGCCTGCGATGCGGGAGAGCTGGGTTCAATCCCTGGGTTGGGAAGATCCCCTGGAGAAGGAAACGGCAACCCACTCCAGTATTCTTGCCTGGAAAATCCCATGGACAGAGAAGCCTGGTGGGCTATACTCCACGGGGTTGCAAAGAGTCAGACATGACTGAGCGACTTCACTTTCACTACAAAAATAATCGTTATCAATAAAATTTCAAGCTGTCTGCACTAGTAACATCTTGGAGGAACTTAGAGTGATGATTGTGTAGCAAAGCTTAGAGTTAGGCAAATTATTATTTTTAGTAAGAGAAACATGATCAGCTAAATCAAAAGTATATAACCTTAGGACTTCCCTGGTATTCCAATGGTTAAGAATTCACCTGCCAATGAAGGGGGAAAGGGCTTGATCCCCAGTTTTGGAAGATTCCTCATGCTGCAGGGCAACTAAACCCATGTGCCACAACTACTGATCCACATGCTGTAACTGCTGAAGCCAGCATGCCCTAAAGCCCATGCTCTACAGATGAGGCCATCACAATGAGAAGCTTGTGCACTGCAACTGAATAGCTCACATGCAGCCTAATTAAATAAATTCTTTAAAAGTGTATCAGATCAGATCAGATCAGTCTCTCAGTCGTGTCCGACTCTTTGCGACCCCATGAATCGCAGCACGCCAGGCCTCCCTGTCCATCACCAACTCCTGGAGTTCACTCAAAATCACATCCATCAAGTCAGTGATGCCATCCAGCCATCTCATCCTCTGTTGTCCCCTTCTCCTCTTGCCCCCAATCCCTCCCAGCATCAGAGTCTTTTCCAATGACTTAACTCTTCGCATGAGGTGGCCAAAGTACTGGAGTTTCAGCTTTAGCATCATTCCTTCCAAAGAAATCCCAGGGCTGACCTCCTTCAGAATGGACTGGTTGGATCTCCTTGCAGTCCAAGGGACTCTCAAGAGTCTTCTCTAACACCACAGTTCAAAAGCATCAATTCTTCAGCACTCAGCCTTCTTCACAGTCCAATTCTCACATCCGTACATGACCACAGGAAAAACCATAGCCTTGACTAGATGAACCTTTGTTGGCAAAGTAATGTCTCTGCTTTTAAATATGCTATCTAGGTTGGTCATAACTTTCCTTCCAAGGAGTAAGCGTCTTTTAATTTCATGGCTGCAATCACCATCTGTAGTGATTTTGGAGCCCAGAAAAATAAAGTCTGACACTGTTTCCCCATCTACTTCCCATGAAGTGATGGGACCAGATGACATGATCTTCGTTTTCTGAATGTTGAGCTTTAAGCCAACTTTTTCACTCTCCACTTTCACTTTCATCAAGAGGCTTTTGAGTTCCTCTTCACTTTCTGCCATAAGGGTGGTGTCATCTGCGTATCTGAGGTTATTGATATTTCTCCCAGCAATCCTGATTCCAGCTTGTGTTTCTTCCAGTCCAGCGTTTCTCATGATGTACTCTGCATATAAGTTAAATAAACAGGGTGACAATATACAGCCTTGACATACTCCTTTTCCTATTTGGAACCAGTCTGTTGTTCCATGTCCAGTTAAAAGTGTATAGCCTTAAGTAAATAAAAAGAAAATATGGCCAGAAAGATACGGAATGAAAGCATTCAAAGGAGAGTCTAGAATTTAACAAGAGAATCTTTTCCCATTGCTCTTTGAGGAAAGCTGTTCTACTTCATGAAGCTGTTTGCTCATGCCAGGGATCTAGGGTCAACTGCTGACTTCCTGTGGTACTCTAAGTAACCTGAGTTTATAGTCTCTAATGAGTGTAACTTTCCAATTGTTGTCAGATGGGGGTTGTAATTTTAGTTGGGAAATGTGTATCCAAGGATCAAGTCCTTCTACTTTAATAGCTCTGTTGGAGTTAAGAGTATTCAGTATGGTCGTCTTCGGTGATGTTCAATGGCAGTCTCTCTATGAGCTGTTCTCTATACACTGGACTTCACTGCTGCGATGGTTGGCAAGCAAAAGCAACCTGTTCTGTTAATGATTCGACTGAGATATATTGCTTTACCCCTTATAATATTTACCTAAAAGAGTTTTGGTAAATTTTAGCTGAAAAGTTTTGAAGCTAGAGTAGAGATATTTCCAAAATGTAGGCCTGCAAGTGGCTAATTGACAGAAGATAATCTAGGGTTCCATGAGATGGTGAAATACAGGGGAGACTGGCATGCTGCAGTCCATGGGGTCGCAAAGAGTTGGACACAACTTACCAACTGAACAGCAGTAACGCCAAATCTAGGATTACCTGGTGGGAAAGAACACAAAGCCTAAGAGAAAAAAGAGTGGTCCTTAAGGGTATGGATTGTCAAGAGTATCTGACAGTTTGGCTGATTTCAGTTTTTACATATCATGTATTCTTCCCACTTTTCTAGAGTATCTGTGTGTTTAAGGACAGGAAATTTTTTTAGTATGGAGCTAAAGCTGAAACTCCAGTACTTTGGCCACCTCATGCAAAGAGTTGACTCATTGGAAAAGACTCTGATGCTGGGAGGGATTGGGGGCAGGAGGAGAAGGGGATGACAGAGCATGAGATGGCTGGATGGCATCACTGACTCGATGGACATGAGTTTGAGTGAACTCCGGGAGTTGGTGATGGACAGGAAGGCCTGGCGTGCTGCAATTCATGGGGTTGCAAAGAGTCGGACATGACTGAGCAACTGAACTGAAGCTTTACCTAATTCAAAGTAAAACTTCCAATAAAATGTTTCCACCTATCACTGGATAGCTCAGTTGGAATGGCTTAGGTACAGAACACAAACATGTAACAGTTTTTTAAGCCATTTTAAGTTGCAGTGAAATTATTTGGGACACTCCCAAAATAAACACACAATTACTAGTACAAATTCATAATGCACAGAGGGAAGAAATTGTACAAAATCTATTTGGACATCCTCAAAGGATCCTTTGGGCAAGGTGCCTTTCATATCTGACTTTTATAGTTTTTTCTAGGATTGTGTTGGTTATAGATGAGGAAAGAACTGCTCATATCTTCTGATGACTTGGAAAGTTACCCCATAAATGTTCATTTAATACTGTAGTCAATTTGGACTTACCTGGTGGCCCAGTGGTAAGAATTCTCCTACCAATTCTGGGGACGTGGGTTCAACCCCTGGTCTGGGAAGATTCTGTGGCAACTAAGCCATGCACCACAACTGCTGAAGCCCAGGTGCTCCAGAACCCATGCTCCACAACAGTGGAAGCCACTGCAATGAGAAGTCTGTGCTCTGCAACCAGAGAGTAGCCCCCACTCGCTCCAGCTAGAGAAAGCTCATCCTCAAAGACCCAGCACAGTCAATATAGATATAGATATGTGTATGTATATATACATACATACATACTGTAGTCAGTTTATCCCTACTGTGGTGAGTTATGTCTTGGAAGATTTGAAGAAATACCCATTTGAGTTTAATTGGTACTACCAGGTTGCCATCATAAATCTCAAAACCTAAGTAGTTCTAGTGTTTCATTTCAGAACTGGGAGTCAAATGCTATACATCAATGTGATGGAATTTGTGAACTCCATAGACTGATCTGTCTTCTGTGAAAGAGGCCCTTGTCAAGGACTTTAGTCAGAGCATTCTTGTAGTTTGATGACCTGCAGAAACCTTTCCTCTAATGTCTCATCTTACTGGCTATGTGCCCAGTCACTCAGTCATGTCCGACTGTTTGTGACCCCATGGACTGGATGGAGCCTGCCAGGCTCCTCTGTCCATGGAATTCTCCAGGCAAGAATACTGGAGTGGATGGCCATTTCCTCCTCCAGGGGTTCTTCCCAACCCAGGGACTGAACGTGTGTCTCCTGCACTGTTGGGTGGATTCTTTACCAATTGAGCCACCTGGGAAGCCTCTTACAGGCTATGAGTAGATGATTAGTGTTGCCAAGACTCCATTTTTTCCCCTGAGGCAAAGATAAAAAGCCTTACTCCTAGATCAAGGAATAGGCATTAATAAACAATGAGTCTTTGATGTCTGTTAACTTGTTAATAGATTAGACCAAATTTAGATTTGACCTCCTGTTTTGTATACTTTTAAAGAGAAAGATTTATGGTTATCTGGAAGATCAAGAAGGTGAGCAAGTTCAGCAAAGATGAACGTTGAATAAATATTTTGAGATCACGTAAGGTCTTTTTGGTTTCTTTTTTTTGAGAATGGTTCCAGGATGTCTGATTAAGTCAAATCACATGGACACATTTCATAAATGCTTCCTTCTTTAATCTTAAAGAACCAGTTAATCTCAGAAATCATCTTTAGTGATTTAGTGGTTGACCCTTGATAATTTTGAAACATTTGCAATCTCCCATTGCATTTTATCCCTCCTTAGCCAATAGATCATGGCGTAGATCAGGAGCTGGCAAACTACAGTCTGTTGTCCAGTTCAGTTCACTAGCTGTTCTGTACAGCCTGCAAACTAAAAATGGTTTTTGTATTTTTAAATCATTGGAAACAATCAAAAGAGTAATATTTCAAGATGTGTAAAACTCATATAAAAGCCAAGTTTTAGTTTTAGTTCAATCTATAAAGTTTTATTGGAACACAGCTATGCTTATTCACTTATGAACAGTTTACGGCTGTTTTTGCACTGTAATAGTTCAATAGTTGAGACAGAGCTGTGACTCACACAAAGTAAAAATAATATTTGTATCTGCTCCTTCACACATAAGTTTGCTGAACCCTGGATAATGAACTATTATTTTATAGAGTTAAGTTTATCCTTAGATGTTTTATTAATAAAATCATAGATTCAATCTTAAGAATTTCAAGGTGGGTTACTGCATAGCCTTAAGATCTTGGTTTAAGACTTAAGTAGAATGACTCTTCAGAAAACCTGAAACATAACTTTCCAGACAAATTGTTGATTTTGCCCTGGTCAGGGCAGGCAGTGTTGATGATCTTCACCAGATAAGACACAATGAAAGTAAATATAGAACCAGAAAGAGTACATTTGGGTTACACAAACTAGAAAATGAGATATAACTTTTTGGTTAAGAACTCACAGATAGTGAATGAATTTATATCCTCCACTGTCTCAGTTTTTGGGTTTAAAAAAAATCATAAAATAGATACATTTGCTTGGACTAATACAAGATATAGTTAAACATTGTTTTATTAAGTCTGTTGTTTAGTTAGATCTTCCTTAAATTCAGCATTAGGATTTTAGGCAAAATTTCAACCGAGTCAGTGTAAACTCTTATGGATTTTACTTTGATTATTCTAGATCTTTTCTCTTCAGGAATTCTCCTACCATGACCATTTATTTATTTATTTATTTATTGAATCAATATACTAGTGTCTATAGCTACAATTTGATAATGTGCAGTCGAAATTGGAAAAGGAATACGTCAAGACTGTATATTGTCACCCTGCTTATTTAACTTATACACAGAGTACATCATGAGAAATGCCGGGCTGGAGGAAGCACAAGCTGAAATCAAAATTGCTGAGAGAAATATCAATAACCTCAGACATGCAGATGACACCACACTTATGGTAGAAAGTGAAGAAGAACTAGAGAGCCTCTTGATGAAAGTGAAAGAGGAGAGTGAAAAAGTTGGCTTAAAACTCAACATTCAGAAAACTAAGATCACGGCATCTGGTCCCATCACTTCATGGCAAATAGATGGGGAAACAGTGAAAACAGTGACAGACTTTATTTTGGGGGGCTCCAAAATCACTGCACATGGTGACTGCAGCCATAAAATTAAAAGACACTTGCTCCTTGGAAGAAAAGTTATGACCAACTTAGGCAGCATATTAAAAAGCAGAGACCTTACTTTGCCAACAAAAGTCCGTCTAGTCAAGGCTATGGTTTTTCCAGCGGTCAGGTATGGATGTGAGAGTTGGACTGTGAAGAAAGCTGAGCGCAGAAGCATTGATGCTTTTGAACTGTGGTGTTGGAGAAGACTCTTTAGAGTCCCTTGGACTGCAGGAAGATCCAACCAGTCCATCCTAAAAGAAATCAGTCCTGAATATTCATTGGAAGGACTGATACTGAAGCTGAAACTCCAATACTTTGGCCACCTGATGCAAAAAACTAACTCACTTGAAAAGACCCTGATGCTGGGAAAGATTGAAGGTGGTAGGAGAAGGGAACAACAGAGGATGAGATGGTTGGATGATATCACCAACTCAATGGACATGCGTTTGAGTAAACTCCGGTAGTTGGTGATCGACAGGGAAGCCTGGCATGCTGCAGTTCATGGTGTCGCAAAGAGTCGAACACGACTGAGCGACTGAACTGAACTGACTGAGAGTAAGGAATGATCCAGAATTTGTGAAGTTTGAAGCTTATGTAATTTTTTTTTTAATGAAAATAAATAAATGGGCTTCCCTGATAGTTCAGTTGGTAAGAGTGCGCCTGCAATGCAGGAGACCCTGGTTCAATTCCTGCGTTGGGAAGATCCCCTGGAGAAGGGATAGGCTACCCACTCCAGTATTCTTGTGCTTCCCTTGTGGCTCAGCTAGTAAAGAATCTGCCTGCAATGCAGGAGACCTGGGTTTGATCCCTGGCTGGAGAAGTGAGAGACTACCTACTCCAGTATTCTGGCCCTGGAGAATTCCATGGGCTGTATAGTCCATAGGATCTCAAAGAGCAACTGAACTAACTAAACTGTAGAATTTTCTTCAGCTCCTGATACTAATTTGTCTGTGGTGCCTTTATTCTAGCTGTTCTTTTTCAAAAAAGATTCCTAACATAAACATTTTAGGAAAGTGCTATAGAGAAGAAATGAGTGTTATATGACAATAGTCTCAAAATAACAGTTATAGGTTGGTAAATAGAAACGGACTTAATATTGTTAGAAATTCTCTCTGCATGAATAGTGTTAGTACTCTGAGCAACCTGGTTTACTTCCGTAGTGGGATTAATAGTAAAAGTAGTGGTACCTGTTATGGATAAGAAAATGATATTATTGTTCATTTATGTTTACAGCTGGTTCTCAAAATTATCTGTTGAGTGGTAATCTTTCCCTCTAAGTGGCATCACTAAGAAGATTTTACATAATTGTCCTTTTTTAAAACTGAAGATTTATTGACATAAAATATTATATTAGTTTCAAGTGGACAACATGGTGATTTGATATTTTTATATATTACATAATGATCACTACAATAAGTCTGCTTACATCTGTTACCATACAGAGTTATTATGATATTATTGACTATATTTCCTTTGCTGTACATTATATTTCTCTGACCTGTATATTTTATAACTGGAAGTTTGTACCTCGTTGTTGTTTAGTTGCCCAGTCATATCCGATTCTTTGTGACCCCCTGGACTACAGCATGCCAGGCCTCCTTGTCCCTCACCATCTCCTAAAGTTTGCCCAAGTTCATATCCATTACATCGGTGATGTCATCCAACCTTCTCATCCTCTGACGCCCTCTTCTCCTGCCCTCAGTCTTTCCCAGCATCAGGGACTTTTGTACCTCTTAATCTTCCCTATTTTAGCCATCACTCCTTCCCTTTAGCAGTCACTACTTCATTCTCTGTATCTATGATGTTCTGTTTTGTTATATTTGTTTTGTTTTACTTTTTTAAAATTTATTTTTTTTATTGAAGGATAATTGCTTTACAAAATTTCGTTGTTTTCTGCCAAACCTCAAAATGAATCAGCCATAGGTATACATATATCCCCTCCCTTTTGAACCTCCCTCCTACTTCCCTCCCCATCCCACACCTCTAGGTTGATACAGAGCCCCTGTTTTAGTTTCCTGATCCATACAGCAAATTCCCATTCGCTATTTTACATATGGCAATGTAAGTTTCCATGTTACTCTTTCCATACATCTCACCCTCTCCTCCCCTCTCCCCCTGTCCATAAGTCTATTCTCTGTCTGTTTCTCCATTGCTGCCCTGTAAATAAATTCATCAGTACCATTTGTCTACATTACATATATATGTGTTAGAATACAATATTTATCTTTCTCTTTCTGACTTACTTCACTCTGTGTAATAGGTTCTAGATTCATCCACCTCATTAGAAGTGACTCAAATGCATTCCTTTTTGTGGCTGAGTAATATTCCATTGTGTATATGTGCCACAACTTCTTTACCCATTCATCTGTCGATGGACATCTAGGTTGCTTCCATGTTCTAGCTATTGTAAACAGTGCTGCAATGAACAATGGGATACATGTGTCTTTTTCCATTTTGGCTTCCTCAGGGTATATGCCTAGGGGTGGGATTGCTGGGTCATATGGTGGTTTTATTCCTAGTTTTTTAGGGAATCTCCATACCATCCTCCATAGCTGGTCCAGCCTCTGGCTATTCTCCAAAATTCCTTGCCCCAGCCATTTAAGAGATAACTACTCCGAATAACCTTGGAGAAGAACAGGCCCCCTTAAGACAGTAACTTTCCACATACATGCCTATATATACTTATTCTTCCTGGATAAGTGCAGCAACTCACTAATCTGACTGCTGCCCCTTCTCGCTTCATTAAAGGTGATTTGTTCTTGTAAAGTGCCAGTCTCGTTCTTTTTCTGAACCTCGCCTTCTCTAACTCCCTTACCTTACAGGGATCGTTTCCCAGCATGATTGGATATGTGGCTTAGGGGCTTCTCGGGCTGGTTCTGACCTGGCAGTGGGCAGGGCTAGGTCCTGGAGCAGCTGGCTGGATAGCCTGGTCAGGGAGTTTCCTGGGGATGGTAATGGCTTAGAAGCCTGGTGGGCAGGCTATGCCCTGGAACCAATACATGAGAGGGAGGCATCCAAAATGGTGCTGTCCAGCACCAAAGCTTCTGCGGTAGAAGTAGATCCCAAATGCAGCTGCTGCCAGCGTCAGTGTTCCCAGGGTGAGACCCAACTTCCTACCGCCTCTCCAGCGGCTCTGCCAAGATTGGCAAGTAAGTCTGACTAGGATCCTTTCAAATTATTGTCTTTGTGGTGAGTCTCAGAGCATGTGAGGTTTTTGTGGGCGCCCTGAAAGAGCAGAGTATCTATTTCCTTTAACCTCCCTGCTCTCTAGTATACAAACACTGCAGGCCTTCAAAGCCAGACATTCTGGAGGCTCTTTTCCCAGTACAGGACCCTTGAGCCAGACAGTCTTATGTGGGGCTCAGACTATTTGCTTCTTGGGGAAAATATTCTGCAATTATTATCCTTCCTTTTGTGAATTGCCTCCCTGAAGTATGGATCTTCACCCTACCGTGTCTCTAGCTTCCTTTTTTATATCTGGAGTTGTGAAAATATTTTCTATTAGTCTTCAGGTGGTTCTCAAAGATACTTGCTCTTTCAGTGGTTGTAATTTTGGTATGCCCTTGGGAGAAGGAGAGCTCAGGGCTTTTCTACCATGCCATTTTGGTCACAACCCTAATTGTCCTGTTTCTTAACCAATTGATACACTGGATCATCTAGCAGCCCTTCTACTTATAATTTCTCTAAGCCTAAGCATAGAGAACTGAAAACCTTTTAATAGTGTTTTTTACTTGAGGAACAAGATGTTTTTGTGGAGAACTTAAGTTTGTTTTCATTCTATCTTGTTACTTACTGGAGATTTTTTAAAATACTAAGCTACAGGTTACAGATAGTCTAAACTGGCTTTGACTCATTCCAGCTTGGGACTTCCCTGGTGTCTCAGCAGTAAAGAACCCACCTGCAATAGAAGATATGGCAAAAGCCACAAGTTCGATTGCTGGGTCAGGAAGATCCCCTGGAGAAAGAAATGGCAACCCACTCGAGTATTCTTGCCTGGAAAATCCCATGACAGCCCATGGAGTCTCAAAAGAGTCAGACAAAACTTGTTGGCTAAACAACAACAGCATTCCAGCTTATTTTAAATATTTTAAAAAATGAGCCTTCATTAACTTAAGCTATTACTTCTTTTTTTTGTTTTATTTTATTTTTAAACTTTACATAATTGTATTAGTTTTGCCAAATATCAAAATGAATCCACCTTCTTAAAACATACTCAGATCTAGTTTTAAGCTCTCCTGTTAATCTTGATGATTTTTACTACTTTAATTTTTTGTCCAAGTTATTCTTAAAAGGAAAGGCTTCATGAATGTCCTTGTATAGAGCATTTCCTAGTCCTTTTGCCATTTAGGGGCATTTTAGAAATTATGCATAAATGAATTATTTAAATCCTATCTTGATCTTTGCCCATCCAGTTTTTCCACAACAATTAAGTGAATCATTTGGTCTAGAACAGGTAGAGTCTAACAAAAATCTTGAATTCTGAAGCAGATTTCTCTTTTCATGATGATTAAGAAAACCCTTAATTATTAACTTCTGCTCATGTCTAAACTATAGTTTCATTCAACACTGATATTCTGCCGTGTGGATATTATGAAATATGATTCTTTCTTTCTTGAGAAAAAAGTGAGAAAGGGTAGCTTTCTTAGGGTATAGGGGAATAAGAAGAAATACAAAGGGTGGAATTAGATTGAAGATAAATTTATGTCGAGAAAAAGATTGCTTTAGTCTTGAAAAAATGTGAGGTAGCTACTGCTTCCTTCTCCTGAGAAAGAACCTTCTATCATTGACTTCACCAACAAGTGATCTGAAATTGAAAAATGATGGTAAAAGTAGCTGTCTAGTAAGTTCAATATAGGCAATATATATATGGACTGGGCTTCCCTGATAGCTCAGTTGGTAAAAAATCCACCTGCAATGCAGGAGACCCTGGTTCGATTCCTGGGTCAGGAAGATCCACTGGAGAAGGGATAGGCTACCCACTCCAGTATTCTTGGGCTTCCCTTGTGGCTCAGCTGGTAAAGAATCCACTTGCAATGCAGGAGACCTGGGTTCGATCCCTGGGTTGGGAAGATCCCCTGGAGAAGGGAAAGGCTACCCACTCCAGTATTCCAGCCTGGAGTATTCCACAGACTATGTAGTTCATGGGGTCCCAAAGAGTCAGACACGACTGAGTGACTTTCACTTTCACTTCACATATATGGACTGAGGTATAAGATGTAATGCTGTGTTTAAAAAAAAAAAAAAATGGCATTTCCTGCTGTGAAAAAGTTATACTCAGTAGAAGCAGTAGAGTGAGGGAACTATTGTGAATTATGCAATATTCTGTGTACCAGACATGCTCCTAAACCCAGAAAATATCTTATCATATTTAATAATCAAAGTAATCATGAGAAATACACAGATCATTCCTCCCCTTTCCCATTTTATACTTTGGACAATAAAGATTTTGAGAATCTAAGTGGTTTTATCGAGGTTACAAACCAACAGCATATGAAGCCAGAATTTTAATATGACTTCAAAAGTATACAAGTAAGTATAGAGAACAGAATTAAAGAGGCATAAAAATGAAACATCTTGGGTGTTAACCACTTACTGAAATGGGAAACCACTTCAGTATTCTTGCCTTGAGAACCCCATGAACAGTAGGAAAAGGCAAAAAGATAGGATACTGAAAGATGAACTCCCCAGGTCAGTAGATGCCCAATATGCTCCTGGAGGAGAGTGGTAACTCCAGAAAGAATGTAACTCCAGAAAGAATGAAGAGACGGAGCCAAAGCGAAAACAACACCCAGTTTTTGATGTGGCTGGTGATGGAAGTAAAGTCCAATGCTGTAAAGAACAATATTGCATAGGAACCTGGAATGTTAGGTCCATGAATCAAGGCAAATTGGAAGTGGTCAAACAGGAGATGGCAAGAGTGAACATTGACATTGTAGGAATCAGCGAACTAAGATGGACTGGAATGGGTGAATTTAACTCAGATGACCATTATATGTACTACTGTGGGCAAGAATCCCTTAGAAGAAATGGAGTAGCCCTCATAGTCAACAAGTGTCCAAAATACAGTACTTGGGTGCAATCTCAAAAATGACAGAATGATTTCTATTCGTTTCCAAGGCAAACCATTCAATATCACAGTACTCCAAGTCTGTGCCCCCAACCAGTAATGTTGAAGAAGGCAAAGTTGAATGGTTCTATGAAGACCTACAAAACCTTCTAGAACTAACGCCCAAATAAGATGTCCTTTTCATCATAGGGGACTGGAATGCAAAAGTAGGAAGTCAAGAGATACCTGAAGTAACAGGCAAATTTGTCCTTTGAGTACAAAATGAAGCAGGACAAAGGCTAACAGAGTTTTGCCAAGAGAACACACTGGTCATAGCAAACACCCTCTTCCAACAACACAAGAGATGACTCTACATATGGACATTACCAGATGGTTAAAACCAAAATCAGATTGATTATATTCTTTGCAGTCAAAGATGGAGAAGCTCTATACAGTCAGCAAAAACAAGACCAGGAGTTGACTGTGGCTCAGATCATGAACTCCTTATTGCCAAATTCAGACTGAAATTGAAGAAAGTAGGGAAAAATCACTAGACCATTCAGGTATGACCTGAATAAAATCCCTTATGATTATACAGTGAAACTGACAAATAGATTCAAGGGGTTGGATCTGATAGACAGAGTGCCTCAAGAACTATGGATGGAGGTTTGTGACATTGTACAGGAGGCAGGGATCAAGACCATCCCCAAGAAAAAGAAATGCAAAAAGGCAAAATAGCTGTCTGAAGAAGTCTTATAAATGGCTGAGAAAAGAAGAGAAGCTAAAGGCAAAGCAGAAAAGAAAAGATATACCCATTTGAATGCAGAGTTCCAAAGAATAGCAAGGAGAGATAAGACAGCCTTCCTCAGTGATCAGTGCAAAGAAATAGAGGAAAACAATAGAATGGGAAAGACTAGAGATCTTGTCAAGAAAATTAGAGATACCAAGGGAACATTTCATGCAAAGATGGGCACAATAAAGGACAGAAATGGTAGGGACCTAACAGAAGCAGAAGATATTAAGAAGAGGTGGCAAGAATACACAGAAGAACTGTACAAGAAATATCTTCATGACCCAGATAATCACAATTGTGTGATCACTCACACTCACCAGAGCCAGACATCCTGGAATGTGAAGTCAAGTGGGCCTTAGGAAGCATCACTACGAACAAAGCTAGGGGAAATCATGGAATTCCTGCTGAGCTATTTCAAATCCTAAAAGGTGATGCTGTGAAAGTGCTGCACTCAATATGCCAGCAAATTTGGAAAATTCAGCATTGGCCATAGGACTGGAAAAGGTCAGTTTTCATTCCGATCCCAAAGAAAGGCAATGCCAAAGAATGTTCAAACTACCACACAATTGCACTCATCTCAAAAGGCTAGCAAAATAATGCTCAAAATTCTCCAAGCCAGGCTTCAACAGTACATGAACCATGAACTTCCAGATGTTCAAGCTGGATTTAGAAAAGGCAGAGGAACCAGAGATCAAATTTCTAACATCCATTGGATCATCAAGAAAGCAAGAGAGTTCCAGAAAAGCATCTACTTCTGCTTTATTGAGTATGCCAAAGCTTTTGACTGTGTGGCTCACAATAAACTGGAAAATTCTTCAAGAGATGGGAATACCAGACCACCTTACCTGCCTCCTGAGAAATCTGTATGCAGGTCAGGAAGCAACAGTTAGTACCAGACATGGAGAAATGGACTCGTTCCAAATCAGGAAAGGAGTATGTCAAGGCTGTGTATTGTCACCCTGCTTATATAACTTATATGCAGAGTACATCATGAAAAATGCCACACTGGATGAAGCACAAGCTGAAATCAAGCTACCAGGAGAAATATCAATAACCTCAGATACACAGATTATACCACCCCTATGGCAGAAAGCAAAGAGGAGCTAAAGAGCCTCTTGTTGAAAGTGAAAGAGGAGAGTGAAAAAGTTGGCTTAAAATTCAACATTCAACAAAAGAAGATCATGGCATCCAGCCCCATCACTTCATGGCAAATAGATGGGGAACCAATGGAAACAGTGAGAGACTTTATTTTTGGGGGCTCCAAAATCACTCCAGATGGTGACTGCAGCCATAAAATTAAAAGACGCTTGCTCCTTGGAAGAAAAGTTATGACCAACCTAGACAGCATATTAAAAAGCAGAGACATTACTTTGCCAACAAAGGTCCACCTAGTCAAGGCTATGATTTTTCCAATAGTCATGTATGGATGTGAGTATTGGACTATAAATAAAGCTGAGCACTGAAGAATTGATGCTCTTGAATTGTGGTGTTGGAGAAGACTCTTGAGTCCCTTGGGCTGCAAGGAGATCCAACCAGTCTATCCTAAAGGAAATAAGTCCTGAATATTCATTGGAAGGACTGATGCTGAAGCTAAAACTCCAATACTTAGGCCACCTGATGAGAAGAACTGACTCATTGAAAAAGACCCTGATGCTGACCAAGATTGAAGGCAGGAGGAGAAGGGGACAACAGAGAATGAGATGGTTGAATGGCATCACTGATTCAATGGGTATGAGTTTGAGCAAGCTCCACGAGTTGGTGATGAACAGGGAAGCATGGTGTGCTGCAGTCCATGGGGTCTCAAAGAGTTGGACACGACTGAGTGACTGAACTGAACTGAACTGAAAAATGAACCATTGGAGTTTAATGCCACCAAAGTCTCTTTAGTTCAGAATTATTTAAGGAAGTCTTCATGAAGAAGGTAGCATTTGAACTAAGCTTTGCAAATAGAAGAAAGGATTTTAACAGGTTAGTATGGCAAGAAAGATCCCTTGAAGGAGGAAATGGCAACCCACTCCAATATTTTTGCCAGGAAAATCCAAAGGACAGAAGACCCTGGAGGACTGTGTTACAATCCATGGAGTTGCAAAGAGTTAGACACGACTAAACACATACACAGACAGCAAAGAAGGCAAGTAAGTGATAGAGCTGGGATTGAGTCCAATTCAGCTTGAAACTGAAGTCCTTTTTTTTACACTACACATAACTAGAACAGTGAGAGAAAATGTGGGAAACCAGTAAAACTAAAACTGAATTATATTACCTTGAGTTTAAAAAAAAGGTTGAAAAGGAAGCTCAGGAGGAAAATAGGAAGGTCCTTCAGTTCAAATACAGCAGATTCTGTTACAGAATAAATCATTGAAAATACCATCACTACCTATGGAGATTACATTTCATTTCTCCTCTTGGCTACTCTTACCTCTGGACAGTATTTCAGAAGATTTGGTGGGCTGAATAGTAGTGGACCAACACGAAGGTAGGGCTTGGTGTGGGGCTAAAAGCATGAGAATTGGAAAATACTTTTGATAGCAGCTAATGTTTTCTCTGATATACTTATTTTTAGATCAAACCATTTTTTGGTATGAAACCTCTATCAGAGGCTGATAGGGAAAGAGCGAGAAATCAGAAGATTCCAAAACTAAGTGAATTATTGGAAATTGCACGGAAGGCAAAAAAAAAGGTGATATTTGATCTTTATACTCCTCCACGATCACATCCTTCCAGATCATCGTATATCCGCCTTGTAGTAAGCGTGATCCTTGACTCTAAGATTGAGCAACATCTGGTACGTCTATCTCAGTATTTATGGTAGAGGTTGGGAAGTGGGTAGCATAGCATTTGAACCTGAACTACCTTGTAATCTTCCCCGGAATGGTTCTACTCCTGTATAAAATGGAGTTGGCTGCTTATATAGCTACTGGGTTGGCCAAAAATTCCTTCAGTTTTTAAGTAAAAATAAAAGACACATTTTATTTTTACCAAGAGGTTTATTGAGCAACATATCCACTGTTTTGTTTCACTACAAAAGAGCTAAAGGTGCATGCTCAGTCGTGTCCGACTCTTCGCCACTCCATGGACTATGACCCGCTGGGTTCTTCTCTCCGTGGAATTTTCCAGGCAAGAGTACTAGAGTGGGTTGCCATTTCCTACTCCAAGGGATCTTCCCAACCAAGAGATCAAACCTGTGTCTCTTGCATCTCCTGCATTGGCAGGTGGTTTCTTTACCACTGTGCCACCTGGGAGGCCTTATCTTTTGCCACTTTTCAAGCAACTTCATAATTTAATCTTCCAAAAATTTCTTATCTTTTGGGGCAGAACTGTTCCAGGTACCATTTACAGCATTCCAGGGAATAGAAATTTTTTCCATTAAGAGAATTTTGTAAATACCAAAATAAATGGAAATCCAAAGATGCAATGTCTGGTAATACAGCAGATGAATCAGAACTTCCCAGCTAAGCTGTAACAGTTTTTGCCTGGTCATCAAAGAAACATGAGATTTTGCA
Organism: Bos indicus; assembly: GCF_029378745.1. Lineage (NCBI taxonomy): Eukaryota > Metazoa > Chordata > Mammalia > Artiodactyla > Bovidae > Bos > Bos indicus. Next base: position 57,147,036 of record NC_091774.1, on the reverse strand, counting down.
TTATTCTGATGAAAGATTATTCATTTTCTTCTGACTAATTCTGGTTGCCTGTTGTTGAGTGCTGCTTTCAGTTGGTCTAATTGGGAGCAGTACTTGCAGAATTAATCATTTGGTTCTGGAAGGAGCTCATAATAGAGAACCCCCGTGCCCCCTCCCAATCCCACCAGACACATCATCACCTTCTTTGAATGCAGACTGGCCTTTGGTGTGCTTAGTGATAATTCATTTTGCTTGCCCCATAGTATCTTCAATTCCACATTATTGTACAGTATCCAGTTATCATCACCTGTCACAACATGTTTTAAAAACAACATTTTCATTATGTTTCAGTAGAAAATCGCTTGCAAAAATACCTTCAAGAAGGTTTTTTTTTCCCTTAATTTATGTGGAACCCAAACATCAAAGCAATTAACATAACCATGGTGGTGCAAATGATTTTCAACACTTGATTTGGATATTTTGAGTATGTTGGCTATTCCCATGTGGTATAACATTGATTGTTCTCAATTAATACCTCAATTTGATCACTATCAGCTTCAACTGGTCTTTATGACCATGGAGCATCATCCAGCGAGAAATCTCCAGCATGAAACTTCACAAACCACTTTTGACATGCTCCATCAGTTACAGCACCTTCTCCATACACTGCACAAATCTTTTTTTTTTTTTTTTTTGCATTTCAGTTGTGTTTTTACTTTTCTTGAAAAAATAAAGCCTAATATGTCAAAAATGTGATTTTTTTCTTTCTTCTTCAACATTAAAATCCTCCAATTTTGATGTTTTTTTAATGCACACTAATATTTCAGCTGTCACAATACAATCTAATAAAATTGTCTCAAATGAAGTTAAAGACAAGTAAGTGCTGCTCAAGCCATCTTACAGGAAAAAAAAAGAAAAGAACAAAATTTTTGGTCAACCCAATATATGTGATAGTCTATGAATGAGCCAGTTAAATTTGTATCAGTAGGGAAAACATTGAGGCTGTTTGCTATTGCAAATCAAATGTCACCACTGTGTTGAAAGGGAATGTGTGTAATAGCTATATGATGTGACTTGCACCATGATCAACATACATCTCTTAGAGAAAGGGCCTTAGAGAAAGGGAACGCTAAGACTTTCATTATCAGCTTTCATTTATGATATAGAAAGTTCTTATTTTAGCAGAAAACTTATTCATCATGTTTTCCAGAAAGCTCTGCATTTTGGCAGTCAGTCATTCCACATATCTTTAATTCTCAGAATATGGAAGAATGCCATGAATGAAACAAATATCTGTCATTTTGCAAATAGAACTCTTTCCACAGATGAGTCATAATAGCATTTCCTGTTGACAGGAAATTACTCTTCTCAAAGATGATTTGTATCATTATCAGCCCAAGGAGATGTTTGTGATTCCAACCCCTCCTCCACACCTACCACCTACTCATCCACTTTAGCTAGTGTAGTGATACAGTGAACCCTTGGCCCCACGATGTTAACTGGGAAAACTCAGCTCCAGAATAACCCTGGTGAAAGCCCCATTACAGTTCACTAGACCATATTAGGCCAGGTTGACTCTTTCATCAAGGACTAGAATCTCTGCTCCCTATAAACTGTTACTCATGCTGGAATGAGACTTCTCCCATTCTACATGAGGCTGTTTGTACCTAGACAGCTGATTATCCACTGAAAGAATTACTGTTTCTCCTTGCAGATTATTTGGTTACCAGGTTCTGAGAGGGATTACGTCAGGAGCAAAGCTCCTGGTTTTCAGCACATTGGCCGGTTATTCACCATCGAAAGACTTACAAAAGAAAAGATCACTAGAATAAACGTTGACTACAAGAACTTGTTCTACAATGGGTTGAAGTAAGTGTTTAACCACACCTCTCTTGGTGTGTGTTGCCTTTCTTGCACAAAATCTGCATCCCAGCCAAGCTACTGGGATTTCTCCTCCCATCTCAAGAATTTCTGTCTGTGGCTATCTTTGTGAAATTCCCTATTTTCCTCTTCTTACCTTTCCCTCCCTGTCTGCCAAAAAACATTTATTAAGGGTAGACTCTGTTCCTGGAACACAGTCTTTAGCCCCTACTCCTGTCCTCCAATCTCTCATCATTTAACCCACTTTTGTGTATTCTTGGTGTTTTTCTTTTTAAATAATGTAAGTGTTTGAAAAGTCAGAACTCAAAAAGTTGTTGATATCCCCTGCCATTACCAGAGAGATTCCAGTACCTTATAAATGGCTTTGTGATCCAGATATCAAGATCTCTTATAGTGTAAAAAAAATTATTAAACATCAAATTTATAAATATTATAATTAGAGATACATTTTCAGAATTAAAAGTACCTGGGAATAAAATAACTTTTTCAAATTTATTAATCACTGCTTACATTAATCCCTATACCGTTCCTGTTGAAAGTGATTTTTTTCAGATAACTCTAAATGCTGCAAAAACAAAGTATCCTTAGAGATAGAGATGTAGCTATAATTATGAGTATAGATGTAGATATAATTATAGATATATATCCAAAATCCCCCTTGGCCAATAAAAATTCCCCTAGTTACTTTTCTGTATTTCAAGCCTTGAACTACGCTGTTGTATTCACCTAGATACCAATAAAAGGTATTGCCGATTTATTACACTCCACTTGAATTAATATTATTCCACAGTATAAAGTACAGAATATTAAGTCCTTCAGTGCAGTTCAGTCGCTCAGTCGTGTCTGACTCTTTGCGACCCCATGAATCGCAGCACGCCAGGCCTCCCTGTCCATCACCAACGCCTGAGTTCACTCAAACTCATGTCCATCAAGTCAGCGATGCCATCCAGCCATCTCATCCTCTGTTGTCCCTTTCTCCTCCTGCCCCCAATCCCTCCCAGCATCAGGGTCTTTTCCAAGGAGTCAACTCTTCACATAAGGTGGCCAAAGTATTGGAGTTTCAGCTTCATCATCAGTCCTTCCAATGAACACCCAGGATTGATCTCCTTTAGGATGGACTGGTTGGATCTCCTTGCAGTCCAAGGGACTCTCAACAGTCTTCTCCAACACCACAGTTCAAAAGCATCAATTCTTTGGCGCTCAGCTTTCTTCACAGTCCAACTTTCACATCCATACATGACCACTGCAAAAACCATAGCCTTGACTAGACAGACCTTTGTTGGCAAAGTAATATCTCTGCTTTTCAATATGCTATCTAGGTTGGTCATAACTTTCCTTCCAAGGAGTAAGCACCTTTTAATTTCATGGCTGCAATCACCATCTGCAGTAATTTTGGAGCCCCCAAAAAAATAGTCTGACACTGTTTCCACTGTTTCTCCATCTGTCTGCCATGAAGTGATGGGACCAGATGCCATGATCTTAGTTTTCTGAATGTTGAGCTTTAAGCCAACTTTTTCACTCTCCACTTTCACTTTCATCAAGAGGCTTTTTAGTTCCTCTTCACTTTCTGCCATAAGGGTGGTGTCATCTGCATATCTGAGGTTATTGATATTAAGTCCTTCCGTTCAGTTCAGTCGCTCAGTCATGTCTGACTCTTTGCGACCCAATGAATCGCAGCACGCCAGGCCTCCCTGCCCATCACCAACTCCCAGAGTTCACTCAGATTCATGTCCATCGAGTCAGTGATGCCATCCAGCCATCTCATCCTCTGTCGTCCCCTTCTCCTCCTGCCCCCAATCCCTCCCAGCATCAGAGTCTTTTCCAATGAGTCAACTCTTCGCATGAGGTGGCCAAAGTACTGGAGTTTCAGCTTTAGCATCATTCCTTCCAAAGAAATCCCAGGGCTGACCTCCTTCAGAATGGACTGGTTGGTTCTCCTTGCAGTCCAAGGGACTTTCAAGAGTCTTCTCCAACACCACACTTCAAAAGCATCAATTCTTCGGCACTCAGCCTTCTTCACAGTCCAACTCTCACATCCATATATGACCACAGGAAAAACCATAGCCTTGACTAGATGGACCTTTGTTGGCAAAGTAATGTCTCTGCTTTTCAATATGCTATCTAGGTTGGTCATAACTTTCCTTCCAAGGAGTAAGCATCTTTTAATTTCATGGCTGCAGTCACCATCTGCAGTGATTTTGGAGCCCAGAAAAATAAAGTCTGACACTGTTTCCACTGTTTCCCCCTCTGTTTCCCATGAAGTGATGGGACCAGATGCCATGATCTTCGTTTTCTGAATGTTGAGCTTTAAGCCAACTTTTTCACTCTCCACTTTCACTTTCATAATTCCATTTACTACCTTCTGCCATTTGTGCTATTGTTCTTATAAATGATATTTAATAATACTTTATTTTTAACCCCCAGAATATACTTTATTATATTTTTTAAATAGTCTAGAATATTTTTCAGATTGAACTTTTTATTTTGAGGTGGTTGCATGTTAACATGTAAGGAATAATAGGAAATAGTCCTGTACCTTACCCAGTTTACTCCAGTGGTAAAACTTGCAACATTTTGGTATGATATCAAGACCAAGATACTGAAATGGATGCAATCCACCAATCTTATTCAAATTTCCCCAACTTATATTCATTTTTGTGTGTTTTTCTGTATTAATATATATAGATCTATGTGCAGTTTTATCATATGTGTGTTTGTGGATTCAACATCACAACCAAGATATAGGCTTGTTTAGTCACCAGACGTATTCCTTTTGTTGCCCTCTGATAACCACATTCCCCTTCCTTGCATATCCAACTCACCTCAAACCCTAACTTCCTCAATGAATAATCTTTTCTGCACTTCTGAAATTTTGTCGTATTAAGAAAAATATATAGAAGAATCATAGAGTGTGCAACCTGTTGTGACTGGCTTTTTTCCACTCAGTGTAATTCCTTTTGAGATTCATAAAGACTGTTTCATGTGTCAGCAGCTGGTTCTTTTTCATTGCTGAATAGTATTCCATTGTATGAATGCACTAAACTTTAATTATTCACCAACTGAAGGATATCTGATTGTTTCATCAATTTATGAGCTATTTTTCATAAATGTGAATATTTGTGTATAGGTTTTCATGTGAACACAATTTTTTAACTAAGAGTTAATAGCTTATTCAGACTTTGCTCTCTTTATTTTTTATTTTTGGCTGTGCTGGGTTTTTCTTGCTGCACAGGCTTTTCTCTAGTTGCAGTGAGTGGGGGCCACTCTGTAGTTGCAGTGTGTGGGCTTCTCACTGAGGTGGCTCCTCTCATTGCAGAGCGTGGACTCGGGGCTGTGGGCTTCAGTGGTTGTGGCACACGGGCTCAGTGGTTGCAGCTCCCAGACTCTAGAGCACAAGCCCAAGAGTTGCAGCACACGAGCTTAGTTGCTCTATGGCATGTGGGATCTTCCCAGACCAGGCATCAGAGCCATGTTTTGGGTTTGCCAGGTAGATTCTTTACCTCTGAGCCACCAGGGAAGCCCTTCTCTCTCTTTAAAAACTTTTAATTATGTTAAAATACACTTAAAATTTACTTTTGTGATAATTTTTAAATATACAACTTTGTGACTTTAATATGCATTCATTACATAGTTCAGCAGTCACCACCATCACCTACTTAACATTTTTTATCTTGCAAACTCAAATTCTGTTCTCATTAAGCAATGAGTTCCCATCATACTCTGCCTCCAGCCTCTGGAAACCACCATTTTACTTTATATCTTTATGATTTTGATTCATATAAGTGAAATTATATAGTATTCATCTTTTTTGATTGGTTTATTTCTTTTAAGATGAAGTCCTCAAGATTCATCCATGTTGAACTCATCCACTGAAGAATATATTACTTTTTAACTGAATAATAATTCATTGTGTGTAAATGCCACTATTTGCTTAGCCTTTTGTCAATAGATGGGCACTTGGGTTGCTTTCACATTTCAGTTATTGTGAATAAAGCTGCTGTGAAAATGGGGGTACAAGTATCTCTTCAAGACCCTGCTTTCATTTCTTTTGGGTATATACTAGGAAGTGGAATTGCTGAATTATATGGTAATTCTAATTTTAATTTTTTGAGACACCACCGTACTATTTTTTACAACTCTAAAAACAGAAGGACACAAATGCTCCAGTTCCTTCACATTAACACATCCTATTGATTCCTGGTTTTCTAATGTCGCCATAATGGGTTCGTATTAGTTCTTCTTGAAATGTTTGATGGAATTCACCAGTGAAGATATTGGATCCAGGGCTTTTCTTTGTTGGAAGAGTTTTAGTTAATAATTCAATCTCCTTATTGATTGTAGATCTATTCACATTTTCTAATTCCTCATGATAAGTTGTGGTAGGTTTGTTGCTTCTAGGAATTTTTCCATTTCACCTAGGCTACCTAATTTATTGGGATACAATTGCTCATATTGCTCATATCCTTTATAATCCTTTTAATTCTATAAATCCTGTAATAGTATGTTCACTTTCATTTCTGACTTCAGTAATTTGGGTCTTTTCTCTTTATCTTATTAGTTCAGTTCAGTTCAGTCGCTCAGTCATGTTGGACTCTTTGCAACCCATGAATCACAGCACGCCAGGCCTCCCTGTCCATCACCAACTCCCGGAGTTCACTCAAACTCATGTCCATCGAGTCGGTGATGCCATCCAGCCATGTCATCCTCTGTCGTCCCCTTCTCCTCCTGCCCCCAAGCCCTCCCAGCATCAGGGTCTTTTCCAATGAGTCAACTTTTCACATGAGGTGGCCAAAGTATTGGAGTTTCAGCTTCATCATCAGTCCTTCCAATGTACACCCAGGACTGATCTCCTTTAGGATGGACTGGTTGGATCTCCTTGCAGTCCAAGGGACTCTCAAGAGTCTTCTCCAACACCACACTTCAAAAGCATCAATTCTTCAGCACTCAGCTTTCTTCACAGTCCAACTTTCACATCCATACATGACCACTGCAAAAACCATAGCCTCGACTAGACAGACCTTTGTTGGCAAAGTAATATCTCTGCTTTTAAATATGCTATCTAGGTTGATCATAACTTTCCTTCCAAGGAGTAAGCGTCTTTTAATTTCATGGCTGCAATCACCACCTGCAGTGATTTTGAAGCCCAAAAAAATAAAGTCTGACACTGTTTCCACTGTTTCCCCATCTGTTTCCCATGAAGTGATGGGACCAGATGCCATGATCTTCGTTTTCTGAATGTTGAGCTTTAAGCCAAGTTTTCACTCTCCTCTTTCACTTTCATCAAGAGGCTTTTGAGTTCCTCTTCACTTTCTGCCATAAGGGTAGTGTCATCTGCATATCTGAGGTTATTGATATTTCTCCGGGCAATCTTGATTCCAGCTTGTGCTTCTTCCAGCCCAGCATTTCTCCTGATGTACTCTGCATATAAGTTAAATAAGCAGGGTGACAAAATACAGCCTTGACATACTCCTTTTTCTATTTGGAACCAGTCTGCTGTTCCATGTCCAGTTCTAACTGTCAAAACTAGTGGAGGTGATGGAATTCCAGTTGAGCTATTTCAAATCCTGGAAAATGATGCTGTGAAAGTGCTGCACGCAATATGCCAGCAAATTTGGAAAACTCAGCAGTGGCCACAGGACTGGAAAAGGTCAGTTTTCATTCCAATCCCAAAGAAAGACAATGCCAAAGAATGCTCAAACTGCTGCACAACTGCACTCATCTCACATGCTAGTAAAGTAATGCTCAAAATTCTGCAAGCCAGGCTTCAGCAGTACATGAACCATGAACTTCCAGATGTTCAAGCTGGTTTTACAAAAGGCAGAGGAACCAGAGATCAAATTGCCAACATCCACTGGATCATCAAAAAAGCAAGAGAGTTCCAGAAAAACATCTATTTCTGCTTTATTGACTATGCCAAAGCCTTTGACTGTGTGGATCACAATAAACTGTGGAAAATTCTTCAAGAGATGGGAATACCAGACCACCTGACCTGCCTCTTGAGAAACCTGTATGCAGGTCAGGAAGCAACAGTTAGAACTGGACATGGAACAACAGACTGGTTAGTACCTCTAGCTAAAAATTTACTAATTTTGTTGATATTTTCAGAGAACTAACTTTTGGTTTCTTTGTTGGTTTTCTGTTCTGTTTTGTGTTTGCACTAATCTTTATTATTTTCTTCCTTTTACTATGTTGGGTCAATTTGTTCTTCTTTTTCTAGTTTCCTAAGTTGTAAAGATATGTTGTTGATATGAAATCTTTCTTGGTTTTGAAATTTTTCTTCCACTTTTATTCAAATATACATATAGCACTATAAGTTTAAGCTGTACAGCATAATGTTTTACTTACAAATATCATTAAATGATTATCACAAGAAGTTCAGTGAACATCCATCATCTCATATAGATGCATAACTGGAGAAATAGAAAGAAGTTTTTTTTACTTAATAACTTTCACATATAACATACAGCAGCATTAATTATATTTATCATATTGCACATTATATCCTTAATACTGTTTCTTTTTTTAAATTTTTTTAATTGAAGTATGATTTATTTACAATGTTGTGTTAGTTTCAGGTGTACAACAAATTGATTCATATATATATTTAATTTTTCCTATTCTTTTCCATTATAGTTTGTTCAGTTCAGTTCAGTCACTCAGTTGTGTCCAACTCTTTGCGACCCCATGAATCGCAGCACGCCAGGCCTCCCTGTCCATCACCAACTCCCGGAGTTCACTCAAACTCATGTCCATTGAGTCGGTAATGCCATCCAGCCATCTCATCCTCTGTCGTCCCCTTCTCCTCCTGCCCCCAATCCCTCCCAGCATCAGAGTCTTTTCCAATGAGTCAACTCTTTGTATGAGGTGGCCAAAGTACTGGAGTTTCAAATTATTAAATGTAGTTCCCTGTGCTATACAGAAGTTCCTTGTTTATTTTGTATTTGATATTGTTTATATTTTAATTTATACCTTAATTTATCCCTTGATTTAACTCTTAATTTATCCCTCCCTGTATTTCCCCTTAGGCAACTATAAGTTTGTTTTTTATGTCTGAGAATCTATTTCTGTTTTGTAAAAAAAATTATTTGTATCATTTTCTCAGATTCCATATAAGTAGTATGATATTTGTCTTTTGCCATCTGGCTTACTTCACATAATAGGTTCATCCATGTGCGGCAAATGGCATTATTTCATTCTTTTTATGGCTGAGTAATATTCCATTGTGTGTGTGCGCGCATGCACACACGCACACCGTATCTTCTTTATCCTTTCATCTGTCAGTGGACGTATAGGTTGCCTCCATGTGTTGGCTATTGCTAATAGTGCTGTTCTGACCATTGGGGTACATGCATCTTTTGAATTAGACTTTTCTTTGTATATATACCCAAGTGGGATTGCTGGAGCATATGGTAACTATTTTTGTTTTTTAAGGAACCTCAATACTATTCTCCCTAGCAGTTATACCAATTTACATTCCCACTGAGAGAGCAGAAGTGTTCCCTTTTCTCCATATCTTCTCCAGCATTTATTATTTGTGTATTTTTTTTAATGATGGCCATTCTGACTGGTATGAAATGATGCCTCATTGTATTTTCCATTTGCATTACTCTAATAATTAGTGATGTTGAGCATCTTTTCATGTGCTTTTTGGCCACCTGTATGTCTTCTTTGGAGAAATATCTATTCAGATCTGATACCCATTTTTTCATTGAGTTGTTTGTTTTTTGCTATTGAGCTGCATGGGCTGTTTGTATATTTTGGAGTTTAACCCCTTGTCAGTCACTTCATTTGCAAATATTTTCACCCATTCTGTGGGTTGTCCTTTCATTTTGTTTATGGTTTCCTTTGCCGTGCAAAAGCTTTTAAGTTTTAATTAGGTCCCATTTGTTTTTATTTTCATTACTCCAGGAGATGGATCAAAAAAGATCTTATTATGATTTATATCACAGAGTGTTCTACCTATGTATTCCTTTAAGACTTTTATAATAGGTGGTCTTACATTTAGGTCTTTAATCCGTTTTGAGTTTATTTTTGTGTATGGTGTTAGAGACTGTTCTAATTTCATTCTTTTGCATATAGCTGTCTAGTTTTTGCAGCACCACTTTTTGAAGAGACTACCTTTTCTCCCTTGTATAGTCTTGCCTCCTTTGTTGTAGACTAATTGATCGTAAGTGTGTGGGTTTATTTTTGTTCTTTCTATCCCAGTCCCATTTATCTCCATGTCTATTTTTGTGCCAGCACTATACTGTTCTGTTTGCATAGCTTTTAAGTATAGCTTGAAGTCAGGGACTATGATTCCTCGAGCCCCTTTCTTCTTTCTCAAGGTTGTTTTAGTTATTTGGGGTCTTTTGTGTTTTCATACACATTATTGACCAGGGAATTTTTGCCAAAGCCAAAACCTATGGCTGGCAACTTGTTATGTAAGTAAATATTGATACATCTCCCGTCAATAACATTTGGGTAACAAAAAACTTAATACATCTCTAGTCAATAATTTGTTCACAATATTTCTTCTATTCCAAGAACACAGTTTACCTTTCCATCTATTTTGCATCATCTTTCATTTCTTTTATCAACATCTTACAGTTTTCAGAGTACAGGTCTTTTGCCTCCTTAGGTAGGTTAATTCCTAGGTATTTTATTGTTTTTGATGCAATGGCAAGTGGGGTTGTTTCCTTAATTTCTCTTTCTGATATTTTGTTGTTACAGTATAGAAGTGCAATAGGTTTATACACATTAATTTTGCATTTTTCAACTTCACTGAATTCATTGATAGAGAGATAGGTACTTGTTAGTAATAACAACTTGATTCATATGAGTTTTCTCCTCAGTCATCTTAAATCATGCTTAGGAAGAATCTACCTATATGTTATGCAACAGCAAGGCATGCTGAGCAAGAGATGCCATTCTCGCCTTCTTGGATTTTTATCTTCTAAAGCAGATGCTCTAAATGCTTGAGAAGTCATGAACAAATAGGCAGAACTAGATGTTTGAACTTGAGCCTAAATATTATTTCTGAAGCAGAATTTTAAGACAGTCTGTGGAGGCCACCCAGGAGAAGGCAATGGCACCCCACTCCAGTACTCTTGCCTGGAAAATCCCATGGACGGAGAAGCCTGGTAGGCTGCAGACCATGGGGTCGCTAAAAGTCGGACATGACTGAGCGACTTTCACTCTTTACTTTCATGCATTGGAGAAGGAAACAGCAATCCACTCAGGTGTTCTTGCTTGGAGAATCCCAGGGACGGGGGAGCCTGGTGGGCTACCATCTATGGGGTCGCATAGAGTCGGACACGACTGAAGCGACTCAGCAGCAGCAGTAGTTTTCTGGTAGTGTCTTTAGTATTTTCTATTTTATCATGTCATCTATGGAGTCAGTTTTACTTCTTCTTTTCCAATTTGAATTCATTTTATTTCTTTTCTTCTGTGATTTCTGTGGCTAGGACTTCCAAAACTATGTTGAATAAAAGTGATAAGTGTGGGCCTTCTTGTCTTGTTCCTGATCTGATTTTAGAGGAAGTGCTTTCAGCTTTTTAACTCTGAGTATGATCTTAGCTGTGAGTTTGTCATATATGTGGCCTTTATTATGCTGACTGTTCCCTGTTTGCCCACTTTCTGTAGAGTTTTTATCATAAATGGATATTTAAATTTATCAAAAGCTTTTTCCACATCTATTGAAATGATCATATGGGTTTTATTCTTCAGTTTGTTAATGTGGTATTTCACATTGATCAATTTGATAATACTGAAAACTTGTAGTCTTGGGATAGATCCCACTTGATCATGGTATATGAGCTTTTAAATATATTGTTGGATTTGGTTTCCTCATATTTTGTTGAGGATTTTTGCATCTATGTTCTTCTGTGACATTGATGATATTATTTGGAAGGAACACTTCTGAATTCATTGTGTGAGGCCACCGTCACTCTGATACCAAAAGCAGAGATATCACAAAAAAGAAAATTACAGGCCCACATTACTGATGAACATAGATGCAATAATCCTCTTATGTTTTAAATGTAAGAATTTATAACTATGCATTTCCCCCTTAGCATCACCTTTGCTGCATCCCTTGAGTTTTTGTGTGTTCATTTTCATTCATCTCCATATATTTTTTTCATTTCCCTTGCAATTTCTTTCTTTATCCTTTAGTTACTTGAAAGTGTAATAATACTATCTTTTATACTTGCCCTTATATTTACTTTTATTGAGGATTTTTTGTCTCCCTTAGACTTAAGTCCCACAAATATGTGAATTTTCCAATTTTCCTTTTGTTAGACTTCTGACTTCATTGTGTTTGATTGGATATAATTTGTGACCTAACATATCTAAAGTGAGAGTCGTCACACATGCACTTGAGAAGAATGTGTATGGGCTTATTGGATTGAGTGTTCTGTCTCTTAGATATAGTTTATTGTGTTAAGTCCTCTGTTTCCTTATCTTCTGTCTAACTGTTCTATTTATCATTGAGAATGAGATATTAAAATCTCCAACTGTTATTATACAGCTTCAATTTAGTCAGTGTTTACTTTGTAAATTTTACTGGTCTATCATTAGGCACGTAAATGTTTATGATTAATATATCTTCTTGCTATGTTGAAACTTGTATTAATATATAATATCCTCCTTTGTCACATGTAAACTTTTTTACATAGTCCCTGTTTTATCTGATATTAATATAGCCACCCATGCTCTTTTTAGTTACTATTTGCATAGAATAACTTTTCTGTCCTTTCACTTGCAATCTGTCTGTGCATTTGGATCTTAAATGAGTCTCTCGTGGACAGCATAAACATGGGTCATATGTTTTTATGCATTCTGACAATCTCTGATTGGAGAGTTTAATCTATTTATATTTTAAAAATTACTGAAAATGGGGAAGATTATTGTCATGTTGTTAACTGCTGTCATTTTTTTTAATATTGTTTCTGTCATCTGTTACTTTAATTTGTTATTTCTATATACCTTATCAGAGAAGGCAATGGCAACCCACTCCAGTACTCTTGCCTGGAAAATTCCATGGACGGAGGAGCCTGGTGGGCTGCAATCCATGGGCTCGCGAAGAGTCGGGCATGACTGAGCGACTTCACTTTCACTTCTTTCATGCATTGGAGAAGGAAATGGCAACCCACCCCAGTGTTCTTGCCTGGAGAATCCCAGGGATGGCGGAGCCTGGTGGGCTGCCATCTATGGGGTCGCACAGTCAGACATGACTGAAGCGACTTAGCAGCAGCAGCAGCATATACTTTATAATTTTTCCTTTATTTTCTTCCTTACTGTTTTCTTTTGTGTTTAGTTGTTTTTTGTAGTGAACTGCTTAAATCCTTTTCTCATTTCTTTTTTTATATTTTTTTATACCTAATTATTTTGTGTTACCATGGGAATTACACTTACCATCCTAAAGTTATGACACTGTGGTTGAATTTATACAAGCTTAAATTCAGTAACATGCAATAACTCTTCTTTATGACTCCAATCCTTCCATTTTCACTTTTTGGTGTCAGAAAATTTCATTTTTATATACTGTATGTGTCAAACATAAACTAATAATTCCTCTAAATAGAAGTGTCTCAAATTATGTAGAAGACCACATGTGAAGTTGATAAAGTTATAAAATTATTAGCTTTTAGACTAATAATTCTGGTTTTTTCCTATAGATCTTTTGCTAAATTATGTATAAAATAAAAGACTATAATTACACACCATTGTTACAATAATACTATCTTTTATCGTTGCCCTTGTATTTACTTTCATTGAGATCCTTTTATCTCCCTTAGACTTTGCGCTACTGTCTCTTGACTTTATTTCACCTTGGAGGACTCTCTTGAGTTTTTCCTACAGGGCTGATCTAGTGCCCATGAACTCCTTCAGCTTTCGTTTACCTGCTGCTGCTGCTGCTGCTGCTACTGCTAAGTCGCTTCAGTCGTGTCCGACTCTGTGCGACCCCATAGACAGCAGCCCACCAGGCTCCCCCGTCCCTGGGATTCTCCAGGCAAGAACACTGGAGTGGGTTGCCATTTCCTTTTCCAATGCATAAAGTGAAAGTGAAATCGCTCGGTCGTGTCCGACTCTTCGCGACCCCATGGACTGCAGCCCACCAGGCTCCTCTGTCCATGGGATTTTCCAGGCAAGAGTACTGGAGTGGGGTGCTGGGATATCTTAATTTCCTTCTGTGCCTGTGAATCTCCAACAAGACAAATGCTTCAAGATTCTTTCTTTGCCTTTGGCTTTTGGAACTTTGATTATATACTGTGTCACAGGGAGGATCTCTTTGAGTTCATCTTACTTAGAGTTGATTGGATATTTATATTCATATCTTCCATCACCTTTGGGCAGGCTTCAGCCATTATTTCTTCAGATATTCTCTCTGCTCCTTTCTCTCTCCTTTTGGGACCTAAAAATGCATATATTGACTTGCTGAATGGTGTCCCACAGATATCTTAGGCTCTGTTCCATTTTCATCAATCTTTTTTTGCTTCTTTTCCACAGAATCATTAATATCTATTGATTCATCTTCTAGTTCACTAATTATTTCTTCTGTCTGGTCAAATCTGCCTTTGGATTTTAATATTCAGTTTTTCATTTCATTTATTGTGGTTTTCAGCTCTAGAGTTGGGAGTGGTATTTTCTAGGCTTTCTGTCTATTAATGTTTCTGTTTTCTTCATTTTTAAAAAAATTATATATCTTCTTTTAATTCTTTGAGTATCTTCAAGATGGTTTTTTAAAACTCTTCATCTAGTATATCTGAAATCAGCTCTTTTCCAGGGACAGTTCTTGTTGATTTATTTATTTTTCCTTTGAATGAAACCGTACTCTCTTGTTTCTTTGTACACTTTGTGATTTTTTTCTTAAAAACTGGACACTGAATGTAATAATCTGGTAACTCTTGAAATCAGAATCTTCTTCTCCAGGGTTTTCTGGGTTTTGCTATCTGTTTGTTTGGGGTTTGTTTGTTTGTTTTTTGTTGTTGTTGTTGTTGTCTCTGTACCAAAACTTAAGGTCTTCTAGGTCTCTAATATGCCTTTCCCTGGCATATGTGATCACTTCATAATTTTCCCCATATATGTTGCATGTCTTAATCTTTAATGTCTGGCTCCAAAAAGGGGGGAAAGAGATAAATGAATGGTGGGGAAGAAAGAGCACTGAACCTTTAAATCCACTGGAAGTCATTTTAGTGGAAAGGGAAGATATTTGCTTCAGTGAGGGGGGAGCCATGGTGAGGAAAGCAACAATAATACTGTATTCATTTTCTGTGCACGTCTGTAGCCAGAAGCAGCAATCACTGATCAGAGCACAGCTCCCCAGTAATTGGAAGATGGTGACTGTTTTGCCCCCTGTGACTCTTATAAGCTGTGTGCAAGCTGCTCTAGAAATGTGGGCACAGCTGCCTGTCATGGAGCTGGGAGTCTGGAAATGGTAACTGCTACTGTCATAGTTGCTGAAACTGACCAATGTTAACTATAGCTTACCATCTAAAATGTCCCTGAAAGTTGTAAGACTACAATAGATGCCATAGTACCAAAATATTAATAGTTGCATTAGATTTTGCCAGTGTTATTGTCCAGGATGGGATCAGGTTCCTGGTGCTTCTTTTTCTGCCATCTTCCCTGAATTGCCTGCTGTGAATATAAGTTGTTACTTCTATGAGGTTAATGGCTAAGAATGCAATTGCTGGAGTATGGTAGTTTTCAAAGTTTTCTAAGAAACTTTGTAAGTTTTATTTAGTTTTATAAGAAACTTCCAAACATTTTCAGAGGGCCTGTACTGTTTTATATCCCACCAGCAATGTATGATGACCCAGGGCTCTACATCCTTGCAGTTTATGGCATTGTCATTTTTTACTGTAGCCATTCTGATAGGTATGTAGTGATATCACACTGTGGTTTTAATTTTCATTCTCTGACACATAATGATACTGAAGATCTTATTATGTTCTTAGTTGCCTTGGTAAATAGATGGGAAAACAATGGAAACAGTGACAGACTATTTTCTTAGGTTCCAAAGTCACTGCAGATGGTGACAGCAGTCATGAAATTAAAAGACGCTTCTCTTTCTGCCATAAAGATGGTGTCATCTGCATATCTGAGGTTATTGATATTTCTCCCAGCAATCTTGATTCCAGCCTGTGCTTCACACAGTCCAGCATTTCGCATGATGCACTCTGCATATAAGTTAAATAAGCAGGGTGACAATATACAGCCTTGATGTACTCCTTTCCCAACTTGGAACCAGTGCATTGTTCCATGTCCAGTTCTTGCTGTTGCTTCTTGACCTGCATACAGACTTCTCAGGAGGCAGGTAAGGTGGTCTGATATTCCCATCTCTTAAAGAATTTTCCACAGTTTGTTGTGATCCACACAGTCAAAGGCTTTGGTATAGTCAATAAAGCAGAAATAGATGTTTTTCTGGAACTCTGTTGCTTTTTCTGTGATCCAATGGATGTTGGCAATTTGATCTCTGGTTGTTCTGCCTTTTCTAAAACCAGCTTGAACATCTGTAAGTTCTCAGTTCACGTCCTGTTGAAGACTTGCTTGGAGAATTTTGAGCCTTACTTTGCTAGCATGTGAGATGAGTGCAATTGTGCAGTAGTTTGAAAGTCTAGATGAATAGATGAATGAGTCCTCTTCCCAATATGCCAGTATTGGCCCAGTGGGGAGTAAGTTTCTAATGCCTTAAGTTTGAGTAGAAGGATATACGCTCATCTTCTGCAAAAACTTCAAAATTGCAACTAACCACTGAACAACCATCGACAGGAGGATTTTGGATCCCACCAAAAAAAGATACCCCACATCAAAGGGCAAATGAGAAACCCCAACAAGATGGTTGGAGGGGCAAAATCATGTTTAGAATCAAACCCCATAGCCACCAGAGATGCTCAGAGGACTCAAGCAAAACCTTGTGTGTATCAGGACCCAGGGACCCCACAAGAGATAGAGCCAGACCTGCCTTTGAGTGTTTGAGTGTCTCCTGCAAGGGCATGGGTCAGCAGTGGCCTGCCACAGGGACAGGGGCTCTGGCTGCAGCAGACCTGGGAGACGTGGCATGTGGCATAAGTCCTCTTGGAGGAGGTCGCCATTAGCCCCACTGCAGAGCCACCAAGCAGACGACCCATAAACCGGAGAACAATTATACCAAAGAAGTTCTCATACTGTTGCAAAAGTTCTAGAGCTCACAACAGATTTCCCAACCTGGGGATCCAACAAAGGTACTGAGAATTCCCAGGGAATTTGACTCAAGACCAGTGGGATTTGATTGCAGGACTCCCACAGGACTGGGGAAATGGATTCTTGGAGGGCACAAACAAAACCTTGTGCACACCAGGACCCAGGAGAAAGGACCCCACAAAAGACTGAGCCAGACTTGCCTATGAGTGTCCAGGAGTCTCCAGCAGAGGCGCGGGTTGACCGTGGCCTGCCACGGGCTCAGGGTCACTGAATACAACAGTCCTGGGAGCCATGCATGCTGGCATAAGCCCTTTTGAAGGAGGTTGCCATTACCCCTACCATAGTTTGACCTCGGGCCAAACTACTGAGAGAGAACACAGCCCCACCCATCAATAGAAAATTGGATTAAAGATTTACTGAGCATGGCCCCTCCCTCAGCCAGTCCCTCCCATCAGGAAGATTCCACAAACCTCTTATCCTTATCCATCAGAGAGCAGACAGAATGAAAACCACCATGAAAACCACCACAGTTACAGAAAACTAACCAAACTGATCACATGGATCACATCCTTGTCTAATTCAATGAAACTATGAGCCATGCCATCGTGTAGGGCCACCCAAGATGGAGAGGTCATGGTGGAGAGTTCTGACAAAACGTGGATAGATATAATCCTTTGTTGGATGTTCTGTTTGCAAATATTTTGTCCCAGTCTATTTCTGGTCTGTAGCATATCCTTAAGAATCTTCCACAGAACAAAAGTTCTACATTTCTTGTTAAGTCTAACATCATTTTCTCATTTATGTGTCATGCTTTTACTGTCAAGTCTAAGAGTTCTCTGTCTAGCCCATAGGTCTCAATTTTTCCTGAAAGCTTTGTAGTTTTACATTATGTATTTGTCTGTGATCCGTTTGAGTCCATTTTTATATGAAGTATGTGGTGTAAGTTGAGGTTTTCTGGGGTTTTTGCCTACATATGCCTGTCCTATAGCTCTAGTACCATTTGTTGAAAAACTCTTATCCCATTGAATTGCTTTTACACCTTTGTCAAAAGTCATTTTGACGTATTCTTATGGGTCTATTTCTGGGTTTAAAATTGTGTCCCACGGTTCCATATGTCTGTTCCTTCCCTAATACCACACTCTCTTGATTACTGTAGCTATATATAGTAAGGTTTAATATTAAGTAGAGTGATGCTTTCTCACTTTATTCTTTTTCAATAAAGTTTTAGTTAATTTTGAGCTGTGCCTTTTGACATACGTTTTGGAGTCAGTCAAATTAATTGTATAAAAAAAAAAAAAACCTTGGTGATATTTTGGTAGAAATTGCATTAACCTATAGATCAGTTTGAGGAGAATTTTGTGATGCTAAGTCTTCCAATTCATAAATACATGTCTCTTCACTTCTTAAATATTCTTTGATTACCTTCATCAATAGTTTGTAGTTTATGGCTTACAGATCCTATGTTTGTTTTGTTAATACCTGTGTATTTACATTTCTTTGGGGGTAATTGTTAATGGTACATTATGTTTCAGTTTATATAGGTTCATTATTAATATATAGAAATTGTGAATGGTCTTTGCGTGTTGATTCCAAAAAGTTTTAAAAGGTAGCTTTTTACTACTGTATCCTTATTTCTGTTTTTTGTCTTTATCTTTAAGTGATCTGTAGAATTATCTTAGAGACAATTCTAAGACATTAGAGTTGTCTTAGTTACCCAATATGGGTAAGTAATTGCAAGCACTCCTTTGAAAGTGGTAGTATTATTTTTATCTTACAGTTTTTACACTGAGCCTAAGAACTTGTGAAGCTAGTACAAGGCAAAGATAGATTCAAATGCAGACTTGCAGAGAGCTGTTCCAATATGCTATGCCATTTCAAGGTTACAACAAAAAAATTTTCAAGGGATTTACCTGCTGTAGTTTGTGAGAGGTTTTCCAAAAAATGACAACTTGACTAGAATTACTAGATGTTCTTCTACTTTCTTTCTGACTCTTCAGTTCAGTTCAGTTCAGTTGCTCAGTCGTGTCTGACTCTTTGCGACCTCATGAATTGCAGCACGCCAGGCCTCCCTGTCCATCACCAACTTCCAGAGTTTACCCAAACTCATGTCCATTGAGTTGGTGATGCCATCCAGCCATCTCATCCTCTGTCGTCCCCTTCTCCTCCTGCCCTCAATCTTTCCCAGCATCAGGGGCTTTTCAAATGAGTCAGCTCTTCACATCAGGTGGCCAAAGTATTGGAGTTTCAGCTTCAACATCAGTCCTACCAATGAATATTCAGGACTGATCTCCTTTAGGGTGGACTGGCTGGATCTCCTTGCCTCTTTAGACAGTGCACAAATACTTACTGGCATTTAGTGCACAG
The DNA here is from genome assembly GCF_029378745.1 of Bos indicus. Classification (NCBI taxonomy): domain Eukaryota; kingdom Metazoa; phylum Chordata; class Mammalia; order Artiodactyla; family Bovidae; genus Bos; species Bos indicus. The sequence goes on along the minus strand of NC_091774.1, from coordinate 57,127,647 downwards.
GGAAATTTGGGTTCCATTTCTCCTACTAAGTGCTTTTAAAAAAGTCTTTATTTTTGAAGTGTAAATATTTACCAGATCAACATTCATTTCTTTATTTCTTCAGTTAACTACTTATGAAGCAAGTACTGGATATGCAGAGACAAGTAACACAAAGTGTTTGCTTTTAATTTGCTACAGTCAGGTGAAGAAGACTGATAGGAAAAAAGATAAATAGAGTAAAGGGTGGTAAGTGCTCTGATGGAAGTAAGCACATTTGCTACACAATAGTGTACTGCAGCTGGCACATAGCAGCTTATGGGAGAAAAATTGGAGGAATATTTACACCATGAATTGAAATTGACAAATTCTGACAGGGCTTTCCTTTTTCCTCCCTGTCTCCCTTCTTTCCCTCCTTTTTTGTCTTAGGGCATGTAGTTTACTAAAACACTACTATTACTGTTGACATAGAAAACAAGCTTATGGTTACCAAAGGAAAAGGGAGAGGGATAAATTAGAAGTTTGGGATTAAAATAAACACACTACTATAAATAAAATAGATAACCGACAAGGACCTAGAGTGTAGCACAGGAAACTAGTCAACATCTTACAATAATCTACAATGAAGAAGTTTCTAAAAAAGAATAGATATAGATTTAGATAGAGGTATATGGTTTTTCCTGTGGTCATGTATGGATGTGAGAGTTGGACTGTGAAGAAGGCTGAGCGCCAAAGAATTGATGCTTTTGAACTGTGGTGTTGGAGAAGACTCTTGAGAGTCCCTTGGACTGCAAGGAGATCCAACCAGTCCATTCTGAAGGAGATCAGCCCTGGGATTTCTTTGGAAGGAATGATGCTAAAGCTGAAACTCCAGTACTTTGGCCACCTCATGCGAAGAGTTGACTCATTGGAAAAGACTCTGATGCTGGGAGGGATTGGGGGCAGGAGGAGAAGGGGACAACAGAGGATGAGATGGTTGGATGGCATCACTAACTCGATGGACGTGAGTCTGGGTGAACTCCAGGAGTTGGTGATGGACAGGGAGGCCTGGCGTGCTGCGATTCATGGGGTCACAAAGAGTTGGACATAACTGAGCGACTGAACTGAACTGAACTGTATATATGTATAATTGAATTGCTTTGCTATAAACCTGAAACTGACACGTTGTAAATCAACTATATTTCAATAAAAATTTTAAAAATCAAAAAAGAATAAAATACTACTGTTGGTACAGGAGTAAAGGTATTAAGCCTAGAGCTTTATCCTCATTGCAACATGAGCTAATTCAGCATGTCATATCATAAGTTGTCACATGACCAGGTGTTTCCAGTGATTTAAGCAACAACCTTTCACGACATGGTGGCTGTTTCCCTTTTAGATGTGAGAGTGAGATTAAGTCTAAATCTCCTGTGGGTTCTTTTTCTTCCCAGAGAATATAAAGCAGCTAACATCACCATCAACGTATACCTCGTGAATGAACCTTGGCTCTTCTCACTGGCCTGGTGTTCCAGTATTCATTCAGTGACAACAGACAACATTCAGGTCCTGAAGGAGATCAATCACCCTTACTACTTCATGGTGAGCTGGTTGTCCAGATTGTTCTTCCAAGTCTGGTACAATAGGAGTCTCTGTCCCCCTCCCCACCCCTACCTAGCACACTGTGTGGTCTCTAGGTGAGCTACTTAAGAGCAGAGACTTATGTGACATTGAAGATGTGGCATTCCCACTTCTCTCACCCAGCACCTTCTGTGATTTTTCAGGGAGAAATTATTATTAATGGTATAATAATCACTGTTTATTGAGTCCTCACCATGTGCCTTTCATGCATAATGTAATGCAGTGCTCTGGAGTTGAATTCAACCCACTAGGAGTATCACCATGGGGAATCTTAAACTTGAAGTTAAGATCCTTGACATTATCACATGAATGCAATATTCAGAATGAGGTCAGATTCCCGAGTTTTGTTACTGCAGCTCCACCTTCCTGAAGGTACAGTAACGACGACAGTGATACGAGGTGTGGTAAAGAAACCAAGAGAAAACTGTGTATCCTGAGTAAAAATGCTTTTGAAAAGGAGAGTGTGTATCCAGCTACTGCTTATGGTTAGAGGCATGGGGGCCTGAACATCTGGGTTACACTTCCAGATAAATCCCATCACTTATTATCTATGAAGGGAGCCCCAGTTAACCAGTTAAATGATACAGAGCTAATTTTTCTTATCAGTGTGGAGGTAGAATGGGATGACTGAGTCAGACACAATAGCCTACAGCAGAAAACTGCTCTGTGACCTCAGTCTTTTCTTGTCCCTGAATAAGATCTCACTCAGATTCCATAGTTTGTCTATAGTTCACTCTTATATAATTTTTAAAGTTCTTTTTAATCACCAGAAAGCCTCAATTCAACATCAAATGTCTTGTCCAGAGTAATAACCCAAACTCTAAACTGCCTTGAACATCAAAGTTTTAGTCAGAGAAACCTAAATGAGAAGCTTACATATCTTGGGTTGCTTTCTCCATACCTCCAGCCTCACTGGTCCTTGTTTCTGACTTGATCAGGGTCAGGAGCAGGTATGAGGTGATCAGGGCCATGGGCACAATCTCATAGGGCCAGTACTGCATTGAGGCCCTATGGTGGAATTGTCGAACTGCTTACTCCTTCTTCCTTGGTGCCTTGGGCAGCATTCTTCAGATTACCCTCAAGGAAACCTTGGATGACAGGTCCCTTGGCATAGGTGAAGCCTCTCTACTTGCCTGTCTCCGTAATATCCTCCGTCATGTATATATTATACATTTTTCTAGCATTTTTGCTTTTAAAATTGGTTAAACTTATTCAGTATATAAAATTCAATCATTCTGAAGTACATAAGTTGGAAATCAATATACCCCTCCATAATCCTATCCCTCTAAACCAGTAATGTCTGAAAGTTGTCCCTTTGGGTATATTAAATAAAACTTTATTAAGTAAAACTTTTCAATTTAATATTTAAATTGATAATAAATTCATGTGATTCAAAATTCAGAGAGTGTAAAGGATGTTAAGTCAAAAGCTTGTTTCTACACCTGGCCTGGGCTTTTTTAAAGGACTCAAGGTCAGTTTGTTCAGGAAGGTAAGGCCTGTATCCATGGGCCTGCCTAAGCAACCCACACCCTGAGTTAGAATATACTGACTCAGATCTTGGCCCAACCCCTTACTGTGTGAACTTGGAAATGTTAGTTAACTTGTCCAGGCTTCAGTTTGTTATTTGTAAACTGGGGATTAAAGGCACTACAGTAGAAGCAAATTTTATCCAATATAATCCTGTCTGCTTAGCAGTCTGTTAATTCAAAATTTTTAGATGAGGAATTGTGAAATAAATGATATGTGGTCTGTTAGCATTTTACTATGTTGGAAAAACCTATCTAATACTTAGTGGCTTAAAACTGACAAATATTTCACATTCATTATGATGGTTGAGCACTTTCTCTGGTCCCAGCCACTGTGGCCGGGCTAGGTGACCTAGGATGGCCTCACCCATATGTCTAGGATTCTACCGGGATGACTGAGGCCTCTCTTCACTTAGTCACTTATCCTCGATGACGCCAACTTGCTCACGTTCACCTGGTGGCACTGGGTTCTCAGCAATGAGAGGTCAAGCCCCGTGCATGTGCCTTTTCCAAGATCTCCCAAGTGTGATGTTTGCTAATGTTCCACTGGCCAAAGATGATCACATGGTCAAGTCCAGATCTAAGGTGGGGGCAGAGGAGAGACACGCTTTACTTCTTGATGGGGAGGAACAACAAAGTCATATTCCATACAGGCCTGCATTTGGTGAGAAATATTGTGGTCGTTTTTATAAACAATCCACCACATACATAACTCATACATTTAAAAATACTTATTCACCTTTCGACAAAGACTCAAGGTCTTTCCTTTGAGGGCATTTCAGCTGATTGAATTCTGTATTCCCTTGCTTATATATACTCCAAAATGAACCAAGTATAATTTCTAAGTTTTGTTTCCTTTGGTTGTTATTCAGACACTAAGTCATGTCCAATTCTTAAAGTCATTGGGAGAATGAGATATCCACCCAGATTTTCATAATAATCCCACAACCCCTTGTCTCTTACTGTTTCACTCATACCTAATTCATTTGCAGTTTGTGTGTGTGTGTGTGTGTGTGTGTGTGTGTGTGTGTGTTTTAGGGCTGTGCTGGGTCTTCATTGCTTTGCAAGGGCTTTCTCTAGTTGCAGCAAGCAAGGGCCACTCTTCGTTGCAATGAGAAAGGCAGCTTCTCATTTCAGTGGCTTTTCTTGCTGTGGAGCATAGCACCGAGGGCACACAAGCTCAGCAGCTGCAGCTCTCGGGCCCTAGAGTGTGTGGGCTTCAGTAGTTGTGGCGTGCGGGCTTGGTAATTATGGCTTGTGGGCTCTAAAGCACGCACTCAGTAGTTGTGGTGCATGGTCTTGAGTTGTTCTTCAGTATGTGAAATCTCCCCAGAGCAAGGATTGAATGCTTGTCCCCTGCATTGACGTGTGTGTGTGCTCAGTTCCCCAGTCGTGCGACCCTGTGAACTGTAGCCGGCCAGGCTCCTCTGTCCATGGCATTCTCCAGACAAGATTGCTGGAGTGGGTTGCCATTTCCTCCTCCAGAAGGTCTTCTCAACCCAGGGATTGAACCCACATCTTCTGCATCTCCTGCATTGGCAGGCGAATCCTTACTCACTGCACCACCAGGGAAATCCTGCAGTTTATTTTTTTAATAACCTTTCCTTTTATCATCAAGTATTTCTAAACATCAACTTAGTGTCCTTTGAAAATGCCATCTTTTTTTACTCAATTTTTAAAGATCTGAGTAATATTTAATTATACTGCACAATCATAACAAGTACAGTTGTTATAAAGCCATATGGACAGTAAGAACAACTGATTCTTAGTGACTGTACAGCACACCCAACGAGCATCCTAGAACAGGCCAAGGCATTGGTCAGGTTCCCATAGGCAATGCTGCTGCTGCTAAGTTGCTTCAGTCGTGTCCAACTCTGTACAACCCCATAGATGGCAGCCCACCAGGCTCCTCTGTCCCTGGGATTCGGGCAAGTATTCAGGCAAGAATACTGGAGTGGGTTGCCATTTCCTTCTCCAATGTATGCATGCATGCTAAGTCGCTTCAGTCGTGTCCAACTCTGTGTGACCATATGGACAGCAGCCCACCAGGCTCCTTTGTCCACGGGATTCTCTAGGAAAGAATACTGGAGTGGGTTGCCATTTTCTTCTCCACCATAGGGCATTAGGAGCCTTAGATTAGTGGAACTTGGTTAAAAGCTTCTACTGTACCTGCCTATTAGATCTGTTCGAAGGATTGATGTGCAAATACCCTTAACATGCTTATAACACTTAGTTGTGCTCATCATTATCACAGTCATTTGTGTTATTGTCGTTAATATTATCATTACTAATCAGTCCAAGAAAAGACCTTGTGATTGGGTGGAAATGGCATAAGAAAGAAAAAATCATGTCAGACCCAGTACCATCAAGTAGTATTGGAGGTGAAATAATGAAAGTAGAAAGGGAAGACCAAACCAGGGAATGTAAAATCTCATGCAAGTGAAGCTACAAGATGGGGCTTTGTGAAATGCGTGATTTATGCAAGGAGACTCAAGAAGTAGGCATGTTAGTCTTGGTTAAGAATTGTATTTGAGAATTGTTGAGACATGCTTCTTTGAAGTACCGTGATTTAGGGGAATGATTCCTAAATGCTGGTTCACAGACTGATTACTTGTTTCTGGAGGGCAGAAATTCTAATTCCTGAGTCTCTAATGAGGCCCAGGAACCTGTATTACTAAAATCTGATGCTCAGGTAGATTTAGATGCACAGCCAGGTTTGGAAAGCTGTGTCATGAGCACAGAGAGCACTGGAAGTCAAGAAACTCGGGCTTGTAGTCCTGGGTCCAGAATAGACTTGCTATGTGACATCTCTGGGACTCCCTCAGGCCTCAGTCAAGGGTCCAGAGAGATGAAGTGTGTGGAGTGTTTTAGCCCTTATAGAGCCCTTGGTACATGTAAGAGGGGATTGTTAGGACAGCAGCAGGTACCCTCTGTGTTTGACACTAACTCAGGCAATCGTGGTTCCTCCCCCTGCTCTGCCCCTGCTCCATCCCTGGTTCAAGCAAGGGACTTGACCCACATGAGCTACAATCCCTTCCAGCTCCAAACTCCTATAACTGTGTTTTCTGTTTTGCAGACACCAGATTTCTATATGTTCATGTGGATTTTCTTGGATATTCTTTCTGCAGTTTTCATTGTTGCCATATTTTATTCTATTTGGTAAGCATTTATTTGTAATTTTAAATGATTTTTTTTCCAAAAATATAAATGGTTTTACAGAAATTTAAGAAAAAAACAGTTACATTCTTCCTGTAACCCCACATGGCAAATCCTCAGGGAGATGGGGTTTTATCATCCTAACCTCCCATTTCTTCTCATGCTGGCTGCAGGTCCTCACACCCCTTCTTCCTCCTCAACACGAGATCATATTCTAAGAACTAGGACTCTCACTAAAGCTTAATCAAAGCCTATTAATACAGATCCCCTGTGGATCAGTTGGGAGAGGAGAGGGGTTGAAGACTGCTCAGAACAAGTGCCTCCACCTTCCCCTCCTTCCACGAGATGGGACATAGCAAGATGCTGTGTGAAGGGCAAGCTTCCACTCCAGGAAGCCTGGGTTTTAGTCCTGGCTTTTCCTTTGGTTGCTGGGTGACACTGCCCCTTTCAAGACCATAGTCTTTTTATCTGTCAAAAAAAAAAAAAATGACAGAGGAGGAGCTAAGATGGCGGAGGAGTAGGACAGGGAGAACACTTTTTCCCCCACAAATTCATCAAAAGAACATTTAAACGCCGAGTAAATTCCACAAAACAACTTCTGAATGCCGGCAGAGGACATCAGACACCCAGAAAAGCAACCCAGGTCTTCGAAAGGAGAGAGAAGAAATACAGCTCCACTCACCAGAACACCGACACAAGCTTCCCTAACCAAGAAACCTTGACAAGCCACCTGTACAAATCCACACAGAGCGAGGAAACGCCACAATAAATAGAACTCCACAAACTGCCAGAATACAGAAAGGACACCCCAAACTCAGCAATTTAAACAAGATGAAGAGACAGAGGAATACCCAGCAGATAAAGGAACAGGATAAATGCTCACCAAACCAAACAAAAGAGGAAGAGATAGGGAATCTACCTGATAAAGAATTCCGAATAATGATAGTGAAATTGATCCAAAATCTTGAAATCAAAATGGAATCACAGATAAATAGCTTGGAGACAAAGACTGAGAAGATGCAAGAAAGGTTTAACAAGGACCTAGAAGAAATAAAAGAGAGTCAATATAAAATGAATAATGCAATAAATGAAATTAAAAACACTCTGGAGGCAACAAATAGTAGAATAACAGAGGCAGAAGATAGGATTAGTGGATTCAAAGATAGAATGGTAGAAATAAATGAATCAGAGAGGATAAAAGAAAAACGAATTAAAAGAAATGAGGACAATCTCAGAGACCTCCAGGACAATATTAAACACTACAACATTCGAATCATAGGGGTCCCAGAAGAAGAAGACAAAAAGAAAGACCGTGAGAAAATACTTGAGGAGATAATAGTTGAAAACTTCCCTAAAATGGGGAAGGAAATAATCACCCAAGTCCAAGAAACCCAGAGAGTCCCAAACAGGATAAACCCAAGGCAAAACACCCCAAGACACATATTAATCAAATTAACAAAGATCAAACACAAAGAACAAATATTAAAAGCAGCAAGGGAAAAACAACAAATAACACACAAGGGAATTCCCATAAGGATAACAGCTGATCTTTCAATAGAAACTCTTCAAGCCAGGAGGGAATGGCAAGACATACTTAAAGTGATGAAAGAAAATAACCTACAGCCCAGATTATTGTACCCAGCAAGGATCTCATTCAAATATGAAGGAGAAATCAAAAGCTTCTCAGACAAGCAAAAGCTGAGAGAATTCAGCACCACCAAACCAGCTCTCCAACAAATACTAAAGGATTTTCTCTAGACAGGAAACACAAAAACAGTGTATAAACTCGAACCCAAAACAATAAAGTAAATGGCAACGGAATCATACTTATCAGTAATTACCTTAAATGTAAATGGGGTGAATGCCCCAACCAAAAGACAAAGACTGGTTGAATGGATACAAAAACAAGACCCCTACATATGTTGTCTACAAGAAACCCACCTCAAAACAGGGGACACATACAGACTGAAAGTGAAGGGCTGGAAAAAGATTTTTCATGCAAATCGGGACCAAAAGAAAGCAGGAGTAGCAATACTTATATCAAATAAAATAGACTTTAAAACAAAGGCTGTGAAAAGAGACAAAGATGGTCACTACATAATGATCAAAGGATCAATCCAAGAAGAAGATATAACAATTATAAATATATATGCACCCAACACGGGAGCGCCGCAATATGTAAGACAAATGCTAACAAGTATGAAAGGAGAAATTAACAATAACACAATAATAGTGGGAGACTTTAATACCCCACTCACACCTATGGATAGATCATCTAAACAGAAAATTAACAAGGAAACACAAACATTAAACGATACAATAGACCAGTTAGACCTAATTGATATCTATAGGACATTTCATCCCAAAACAATGAATTTCACCTTTTTCTCAAGTGCACATAGAACCTTCTCCAGGATAGATCACATCCTGGGCCATAAATCTAGCCTTGGTAAATTCAAAAAAATAGAAATCATTCCAAGCATCTTTTCTGACCACAATGCAGTAAGATTAGATCTCAATTACAGGAGAAAAACTATTAAAAATTCCAACATATGGAGGATGAACAACACCCTGCTGAATAACCAACAAATCACAGAAGAAATCAAAAAAGAAATCAAAATTTACATAGAAACTAATGAAAATGAAAACATAACAACTCAAAACCTGTGGGACACTTTAAAAGCAGTCCTAAGGGGAAAGTTCATAGCAACACAGGCATACCTGAAGAAACAAGAAAAAAATCAAATAAATAACCTAACCCTACACCTAAAGCAACTAGAAAAGGAAGAAATGAAGAACCCCAGGGTTAGTAGAAGGAAAGAAATCTTAAAAATTAGGGCAGAAATAAATGCAAAACAAACAAAAGAGACCATAGCAAAAATCAACAAAGCCAAAAGCTGGTTCTTTGAGAGGATAAATAAAATTGACAAACCATTAGCCAGACTCATCAAGAAACAAAGGGAGAAAAATAAAATCAATAAAATTAGAAATGAAAATGGAGAGATCACAACAGACAACACAGAAATACAAAGGTTCATAAGAGACTACTATCAACAATTATATGCCAATAAAATGGACAACGTGGAAGAAATGGACAAATTCTTAGAAAAGTACAACTTTCCAAAACTGGGCCAGGAAGAAATAGAAAATCTTAACAGACCCATCACAAGCACAGAAATTGAAACTGTAATCAAAAATCTTCCAGCAAACAAAAGCCCAGGTCCTGATGGCTTCACAGCTGAATTCTACCAAAAATTTAAAGAGCTAACACCTGTCCTGCTCAAACTCTTCCAGAAAATCGCAGAGGAAGGTAAACTTCCAAACTCATTCTATGAGGCCACCATCACCCTAATAACAAAACCTGACAAAGATGCCACAAAAAAAGAAAACTACAGGCCAATATCACTGATGAACATAGATGCAAAAATCCTTAACAAAATTCTAGCAATCAGAATCCAACAACACATTAAAAAGATCATACACCATGACCAAGTGGGCTTTATTCCAGGGATGCAAGGATTCTTCAATATCCGCAAATCAATCAATGTTATACACCACATTAACAAATTGAAAAATAAAAACCATATGATTATCTCAATAGATGCAGAGAAAGCCTTTGACAAAATTCAACATCCATTTATGATAAGAACTCTCCAGAAAGCAGGAATAGAAGGAACATACCTCAACATAATAAAAGCTATATATGACAAACCCACAGCAAACATTATCCTCAATGGTGAAAAATTGAAAGCATTTCCTCTAAAGTCAGGAACAAGACAAGGGTGCCCACTTTCACCATTACTATTCAACATAGTTTTGGAAGTTTTGGCCACAGCAATCAGAGCAGAAAAAGAAATAAAAGGAATCCAAATTGGAAAAGAAGAAGTAAAACTCTCACTGTTTGCAGATGACATGATCCTTTACATAGAAAACGCTAAAGACTCCACCAGAAAATTACTAGAACTAATCAATGACTATAGTAAAGTTGCAGGATATAAAATCAACACACAGAAATCCCTTGCATTCCTACACACTAATAATGAGAAAATAGAAAGAGAAATTAGGGAAACAATTCCATTCACCATTGCAACGGAAAGAATAAAATACTTAGGAATATATCTACGTAAAGAAACCAAAGACCTATATATAGAAAACTATAAAACACTGGTGAAAGAAATCAAAGAGGACACTAATAGATGGAGAAATATACCATGTTCATGGATTGGAAGAATCAATATAGTGAAAATGAGTATACTACCCAAAGCAATTTATAGATTCAATGCAATCCCTATCAAGCTACCAACGGTATTCTTCACAGAGCTAGAACAAATAATTTCACAATTTGTATGGAAATACAAAAAACCTCGAATAGCCAAAGCTATCTTGAGAAAGAAGAATGGAACTAGAGGAATCAACCTGCCTGACTTCAGGCTCTATTACAAAGCCACAGTTATCAAGACAGTATGGTACTGGCACAAAGACAGAAATATTGATCAATGGAACAAAATAGAAAGCCCAGAGATAAATCGACGCACATATGGACACCTTATCTTTGACAAAGGAGGCAAGAATATACAATGGATTAAAGACAACCTCTTTAACAAGTGGTGCTGGGAAAACTGGTCAACCACTTGTAAAAGAATGAAACTAGAACACTTTCTAACACCATACACAAAAATAAACTCAAAATGGATTAAAGATCTCAATGTAAGACCAGAAACTATAAAACTTCTAGAGGAGAACATAGGCAAAACACTCTCTGACATACATCACAGCAGGATCCTCTATGACCCACCTCCCAGAATATTGGAAATAAAAGCAAAAATAAACAAATGGGACCTAATTAAACTTAAAAGCTTCTGCACAACAAAGGAAACTATTAGCAAGGTGAAAAGGCAGCCTTCAGAATGGGAGAAAATAATAGCAAATGAAGCAACAGACAAACAACTAATCTCAAAAATATACAAGCAATTCCTACAGCTCAACTCCAGAAAAATAAATGACCCAATCAAAAAATGGGCCAAAGAACTAAATAGACATTTCTCCAAAGAAGACATAAAGATGGCTAACAAACACATGAAAAGATGCTCAACATCACTCATTATCAGAGAAATGCAAATCAAAACCACTATGAGGTACCACTTCACGCCAGTCAGAATGGCTGCGATCCAAAAGTCTACAAGCAATAAATGCTGGAGAGGGTGTGGAGAAAAGGGAACCCTCTTACACTGTTGGTGGGAATGCAAACTAGTACAGCCACTATGGAGAACAGTGTGGAAATTCCTTAAAAAACTGGAAATAGAACTGCCTTATGATTCAGCAATCCCACTGCTGGGCATACACACTGAGGAAACCGGAAGGGAAAGAGACACATGTACCCCAATGTTCATCGCAGCACTGTTTATAATAGCCAGGACATGGAAGCAACCTAGATGCCCATCAGCAGATGAATGGATAAGAAAGCTGTGGTACATATACACAATGGAGTATTACTCAGCCATTAAAAAGAATACATTTGAATCAGTTCTAATGAGATGGATGAAACTGGAACCTATTATACAGAGTGAAGTAAGCCAGAAAGAAAAACACCAATACAGTATACTAACGCATATATATGGAATTTAGAAAGATGGAAACAATAACCCTGTATACGAGACAGCAAAAGAGACACCGATGTATAGATCAGTCTTATGGACTCTGTGGGAGAGGGAGAGGGTGGGGAGATTTGGGAAAATAGCATTGAAACATGTATAATATCATGTATGAAACGAGTCACCAGTCCAGGTTCGATGCACGGTACTGGAGGCTTGGGGCTGGTGCAATGGGACGACCCAGAGGGAGGGGAGGGGAGGGAGGAGGGTGGAGGGTTCAGGATGGGGAACGCGGGTATACCTGTGGCGGATTCATTTTGATATTTGGCAAAACTAATACAATATTGTAAAGTTTAAAAATAAAATAAAATTTTAAAAAAATGACATTTGAGAATTCTTGAGGGAAAATGCTACAAGATTATAAGGTTCAGGGTGGGGGAGGGGACATCTGGTAGAAGAATTTTAGCTAGAAGGGACCGTGGTTCCTTAGACCTCATCATGCCCATCATTTCATTTGAGTTATCTTTTAAGGGGGGATGCTACAAACCCTCTGCCTAAGGTAGCATTTGACTGGGTAATGTTCTTTTCTATTCACTGCCTGTTATTATTGTCGCTTTGAAAGAGGTCTGTGAGGCTCATGAACACTCTGCTCCCTTCTAGGTTGAGAGAAAGCCAGAGTGAAAAAATCCTCCAAGGTATCACCAGTTACACAGGTAAAGTCAGAGGCCTAGCACCCTCCCATCTCTTCATCCCTAACCATTGCCTCCAGGAGGCAGGGCCTGCCTTTAATGTTCCTGACAAGAATTGAAGGAGTCTAAAAATCAGGGGGTGGGAACCAGTGAGAAGCTGGGAAAAATAGGCTGGGCACAGATACTAAGGGGCCCTTAACATCCAGATTCATTGTGGACTTTCTTCTCTTAAGCAGTGAGACTCCTTGGAAGATTTTTTAATGTGGTTATTTGCTGTCTTGTTCATATATTCATTCGTCACAATTATTATTGAGTTCCCACTTTGTGTCAGGCACTGTGAGAAAGACTGAAGTACCTGAAAGCTCTCTGTGGAGGGCGGCTCAAGAGAACAGAGCTCTGGCCTACAGAGAACCAGTGAGGAAGCAGGCAAAGGTATAGCAGTTGACATCTTTGGTTCAGGCATCTAGGACCAGGACAGGGAAGCTGCCATGCTCATCGGGGTTGAATGTGCTTTTTGTGGCTCCAGTTGTGATTATGTTGGAAGTCAGAAGGAGAAAATTGCTGAGATCCTGGAATTCTGGACTAGAGTCTAGGCTCTGCATATAAACAATCAGGAAATGACAAATGAGTTTCAACAAGGGAGCAATATGCTTAAACTTCTGGATAAAAGGATAGAATAGCAAAATAATGTATTATTCAGCAAAATAACTCAGGACTGAGTGAGATAGGTCCAGTAAGGGAAGGGAAGCTAGAGTTTATTATTTAGGAGGTTGTGGAGATAGTCACATAGTGAGTTACTGGTTTGGAAGCCAATGCAATGTCAGAGAGAAAACCAGTTAGGAGGCAGTTCATAATACACTTTCCTCCCATAGCTCTTGAAGCCTTAAGTAAAGTTGGTACAGTCACAAAATCATGAATTAATTTAACTTCTTGTGGACAGTGGTAAAGATCTTGAGATGCTGTGTACCAGCTGGCAGTGTTCAACACATACATTACTTAGAGTTGCAGGAATGGGTCCATAGAGACCATTGAAAAATAAATTCAGAACTTTGAAGAGCAGTGGTCTTTCCTACTATAAAATTGAATGTTTTAACCAAAATGACTCAAATTTCTTAAGATATAGAGTGATCTCCAGTGACTCTGTTTTATGGATTTTAAAAAGATCACTCTGCTGGCTATTAAGACGACTGAAGGCTGTGTTCCAGCTGCCTTATGATTTTTAGTAGTTTATTAGTAAACTAGGGCTTCCAAAATGAAGTACCAAGGACTGGGTGCCTTAAACAACAGACGTTTATTTTTCTCACAGTTCTGAATTATGGTTTACCTTAGTGTACGTGAGTGTATTTATCTGCTTAAGGTTTGCTAAATTTCTTAGATCAGTAAGTAAATAAATGTTCTGTCTGTATTTTTTAAAATATTTTTCTCCCACTACTCTCTTTCTTGGATTCCTGGTACCATTTATTTTTATTTTTAACCTATTAAATTTTTTTTCTTTTGACTGCATTGGGTCATAGCCGTAGCACATGTGATCTTTAGCTTTGCCCTGCAAACTCTTAGTTTTGGTGTGTCAGATCTAGTTCCCTGCCCAGGGAGTGAACCTGGACCCCCTGCATTGGCAGTGGGGAGTCTTAGCCACTGGACCACCAGGGAAGTCCTTTATCCTATTTAATTTTTATGCTTCTTTTTGGATATATTCTATTACTATATGGTTAGTTTTTAACTGCTGTGTAAAAAATTACCAGAAACCTAGCAGCTCAAAACAACACAAATCTATCATCCTACAGTTTATGTGGGCTAGGAGTCCAGGCATTGTTTTGCTGGGTCCTCTGCATAAAGTCTCAACAGGATAACATCAAGATGTTGGCCTGGACTGTAATCTAATCTGAGACACAGAGTCCTCTTCCAAGTTCACTGGTCATTGGCAGAATTTAGTTCTTTAAAATTACAAATATAAAGCCATCCATGTTGTCTTAATCATTCTTGAAAGAGTTTTGCTCTAAGAGCCTAGAGACTACCTTCAGGTCCTAGTTCTAAGGCTTTCTCACAACATAGCATCTTACTTCTTCAAAGCCAGCAGGAGAATATCTATTGTAACAGGTGGATTGAGAAGAACAAAGGAAACAAAACAATACACAAAACAAATAGAAAACAAGTTGAAACATGTCATACATTCGACCATTTTATTAATTACATAAATACAAATGAACCAAATTCTCAAAACCAGGAGTAGCAAATGTCAGACTGGATAGAAGAAAGGAGGACCCAAACATATGCTGTCTAGAAAAGAAATACTTAAAATATAAAAACACAAATGAAGTAAAACAAAAAGGATGGAAAATAATATGCCATGTAAAAATAAGCATAAGAAATAATATCTGAAAACTTCAAAACATGGAGCATTACTAGAAATAAAGATTTCATAATGATAAACAGTTGCTATATCAGGATGACACTGTAAATTATATACTTAAGAGCCAAGCCTCAAAACACATTAAAAAAGAAACTGAAAGAGTCACTCAGAGATTTTAAGATTCTTCTCCCATCACCTGAAAGAACGACGCACAAAAAATAAAATAAGAAAGGATATCTGAATACTTTCAGAGAACCTGACAGAAAATATTATAATTTTTCTATTTTCTATCAGTTTTCTAATTGACAGAAAATATTACATTCAACAACTGCAGAATAACAACATTTTCAAACGTACATGGCATATTTGCCAAAATAGACCACACATCAAGCCATAAAACAAATCTAGAAGAGATTGATGATTTACCTCATACATGGACACAGAGAATTAAGCAAAATGAGGGAACAGAGAAATACGTTCCAAACAAAAGAACAAGACCAAACCTCAGAAAAGGAACTAAATGAAATAGGGTTACGCAATCTACCTGCTAAAGAGTTAAAATTAATGGTCATAAATGTGATCACTGATCTTGGGGGGAAAGATGGAAGAACAATACAAACTTCAACAGAAAGATAAAAAGTATAAGAAAGTACCAAACAGTAGTTATAACTGAACTGAAAAATACATTAGAAGGGTTCAAAAGCAGAATGGATGAGGTAGAAGAATGCATCTGTGAGCTGGAAGACAAAATAAATGTAACTCACCCAAACAGAGCAGAAAAATGAAAAAAGAATTTTAACGTGATGAGACATTTGAGACTGCATCAAGTGTAATAATATTCACATTATGGGGCTTCTAGAAGGAGAATAGACAGAGAAAGAGCCAGAAAAATTAAATGAAGAAAAAGTGGATGAACACTTTTCCTAATATGGGGAAGAAAGCAGATATCCAGATCCAAGAAGCCCAGAAAGTTCCAAATGAACCCAAAAAGACACACACCAAGACATATTACAATTAAAATGGTAAGGGGAGGGGTGGGAGGGGAGACATAATTATGACTCCTCATAATTATGAGGGGAGACATAATTGTGTGGTTGTATGGTAGAAACCAGTACAACATTGTAAAGCAGTTATTCTCCAATTAAAAATAAATTTTTTAAAAAAGGAAATAATACAAACATTCAACCATAGTACAGTATGAGTATTCTCTTAGTTGATGAAATACAATGTATCCATTAAAAAATATTAAACTTCCACATTCATACTCATTATGAGTCTAAGGGTCAGGGTACAGAAATGTGTTTGTGTATGTATTGTATGTGTGTGTATATATGATTTTACTAAATAGTCTTTTTTGAAAAAGGTAAAGATAAAGAGAAATCCTAAAAGGAGGAAGCAAAAACCAGCTTGTTACACACAAGGGAAATCCCAAAAATCTATCAGCAAATATTTTAAGCAGAAAATATACAGGCCAGAAAGACAGGTATGATATATTCAAAGTCCTGAAAAGAAAAAAATGTCCAACCAAGAATTATCTACCCAGCAAGAGTTGAAGAGGAGCAATCAAGAGTTTCCCAGATAAACAAAAGCTAGGCAAGTTTCATCACCACTATGCCAGTTCTGTAAGAAATGTTAAAGGGACTTCTTTAAGCTGAAAAGAAATAGCACTAATTGATAAGAGAACATGCAAAAGTACAAATCTCACTGGAAAATGTACATATATAATAAAGGTAATATATGGATCACTTATATGAAGATTAAAAAACAAAAGTAGTAAAAATTACTGAAATTACAGTAATTAGTTATGGGTGCCAAAAATAAAAATATGTTAACTGTGTCATCAGTAAATTTCAAAAGATCAAAATCCCACACTGTTCTGTGACCACAAAAGAAATTAAATTACAAATATCTAGATAATCCTAAATACTGAAAATTAATGTATTTCTTAATATTTCATTAATCAAGGGGTTAGTCTCAAGGAAAATTGGAAAATATTTTTAAAGGATAATGCATATACAACAGCAAAATTTGTGGGGTACAATTTAAAGTCTAACTTAGAGGGAAATTTGCAACTTTAAATGTTAGAAGGTAGATTGTTAAGGTAGACATTTAATCAATATTTAAACAATCTAAAAAAGTAAATTTTTCTCTAAGTGAAGGACATAATAAAAATAGGAGCAATGAAATAGAAAAGATAAAACAATAGAGAAATATTTTTTATTTATTTTTAATCGGAGGATAATTGCTTTACAATATTGTGTTGGTTTCTGCCATACATCAACATGAATCAGCTGTAGGTATACATATGTCCTCTCCCTCTTGAACCTCCCTCCCACCCCATCCCACCCCTCTAGGCTGTCACAGTTTGAGCTCCCTGTATCACACAGAAAATTCCTACCAGGTGTTGGTTTAATACATGGTAATACATATGTTTACATGCTACTCTCCACTTGTCACACCACCCCCTTCCACCACTGTGTCCACAAGTCTGCTTTCTATGTCTGAGTCTCCAAAACAATAGAGAAATTTTTTTAAAGTGAAAAGCTAGTTCTTAGGAAAGATAAATAAAATTGATTGATTCTTAGTAAAATGAATGAGGGAGAAAATTTGATTGCCTGTATGGGTGAATGATTAATGAAAGAGGGACTATCTCCAAATCCTAAAAATATAAAGGAAAATTATAGACATTTTAAGCCATTAAATTTGACAATTTAAATGAAGTAAACAAATTCCTTGAAATTTACAACTTACCAGAACTGAGAGAAGTAAAAATAGAAATTTGTAATAACCCACTGTCTATCAGAATCAAATCTGTGTATGAAAAACATAGCACAAAGAAAAGTCCAGACCCAACAAGTTTCACTGGCCAATCAAATATTTTAAAATAATACCAATTTTATACTAACTCAGAAAAAGAAGGCAAAGGAACATTTCCTAGCTGATTCTTTGAGGCCAGCAATAATCTTACATAAAGGATATCTAACAAAGATAGTATAAGAACTAAATTTATAGATCAGTGTCTTTCATGAACTTAGACATAAAAATCCTGGACAAAACATTAAAAGATTGAATCCATCAATTTAAAAGAGGGTAAAACATCTGGAGCAAGTGAGAATTATACCAGCAGTACAAGATGAATATGTCATTTGAAAATTAATCAAATTAATCTACTATATTAACAAAAACATAACTGACAAAATTTAACAACTGTTTATGATCAAAGCTCTGAGTAAGCTAGGACTAGATGAAACTTCCTCAATCTAATGAGAGATATTTATTCAAAAACCTCCAGCCAATATCATTTTTAACCGTGAAACAGTATTTTCCCTCTAAGATCAGAAATAAGGCAAGGATATCTGCCATTTCTGTTTGGCATTGTTCTAGAGATCCTAGCCAGTTTAGTAAGATAAACAATAGGCATAAAGGAAGAAGTAAAACTCCTGATATGATTATTTACATTAAAAAATTCTATATTCCTCTAAACCTACTAGAACCAGAAACTTACGCAATACCTCAGGACACAAGATCAGTATACAAAAAAATAACTGTATGTTGATACATTATCAGTTAAAAGTTGTAAACTTTAAAAATTGAAATAGCATCATTTAAAACAGCATAAAAACATAAATAGGAATTTTAGGAAGATACTGTAAGCCCTCGCAAAGAAGATAAATGATTGGTCACTGAAAACTACAAAAGTTTAGTGAGAAAAAGAAGACCCAGATAAATGGAGAAACATAACACATTCATGCATTTGAAAACCTAATATCATAGATATTGGATGTCATGGAATTGAATTATAAATTCAAGTGCAATAAAAGTCCTCTTTGCCTGTGAGGTTGACAAAAAAATGAAACTCATGCGTGCACCTGTTTCTCAAGACTGAAATTACACTCAGGGCAAAAGTAACTGAATTCTGGGCTTGCTTTTTAGGATTTTCACTCTCTCCTAGATTTCAGTTCCACTGTTCCTCATTATATAGTAAATCCTTAAATAAATTTAAGATGTGTCCTTGGTTTTGTACATTATCCAGTTTTTAATTTGTCTTTCATAAGAGTCTGTTTCCTAGCTGCATTACTATAAAAAGTCTCCATTGTCTATTTTTTTCTATCATTCAGTTAGAAAAAAAGCTGTATTTTGAGCAATTACTGTGTGACAGACACTCCTGAGCACTGTATATGGGGTGACAAGCAAGACAGAGTCTCTGTCCTTAAAAAGCTCCCATTTTAATGGAGAATGTCTTCATTTTTCTATTCAAACTGCTTTGGAAGGAGTGGTTATGAAATGCACAAACTTTAAGCACATATTGATCTCTGCCTTCTGACAGCTCCCATGGAGTTAGAACCTCAGACAATAGACTTAAACTCCAGCACCTTGATGAATAGAGGACCATAGCAAAGTCTTCCCAAAGCCTGGGTAGGGAGAGAAATAGGGGGAAAGAATCTGAAATGGTAAGAGAGGGGCTGACATTTTAAAGATGACTAGGATTTTGCCATGTGACCAGCAAAGGTTGGAGAAGTGACTTTGGAGGAAACTATGTTGTTTTCTATCCCACAGAAACTCCAAGTGTAAGAAGTCTCCACGAAGAAGTTTTGAGAGTTGAAGAAACTCGCTAGATTTAACCAAAAGCAAAAGGGAACATCCAGGCTCTAAATCCATTATACCAGAGGCTCTCAAGGAAACCACTAAACCAACCATGCATCCCAAGGATGATGTTAGACAACCTGTGGCCACATAGCTGGTCTCTGAACCCATCTAAGCACCCATTTCAGGGGCCAACAGAGAGGCCACCCTCCAAACTGCAAACTGCATTGCCTACCATGAAGGCAAATGAACCAACAATTCCCTCCATGGAAGACCCTCCTCCTGAAACATAACCTGAACACCACCACCCCCATTGACTCCTCCCAATAATCCTCTTTTACGATGGTTTCTACCACATCCAGAATGCTCTTCTCCTTTGGGCTGTCTTCAAAGAAGAATTAGCCACAACTTGCCGCCTCCTCCTTCTTCTTTCCTCTCTGGGCCCAGAGTGAACTGATGGTAGAGAGAGGTCAAGAAAGAAGTGCAGAAGAGCCAGGGAGGCTCTCAGGAAAACCATTTCTGGTCTCGCCTTCCATCTCCAAGTGATGAGCAAAGGGATAACCATGTGATCCTGGAGGTGGAGCTGGTTGCTCTCCAGGTGAGACAGGATTTGTCTCATCCTGACCCTTCATAATATTCCCCGCTAAAGGAGTGGCTGTGGTGAACATCAGCATGTAAATAAAGGCAACTTCTCAGGAACTCAGAAGGTAATTGATACACTCTTTGCACCCCTCTGTGGCCACTCAGACTGACAAAGACTAGGGGATGAGTGCCAAAATGATGCCATCCAGAGAAGGAGGAGTAGTGTGGAGCATGAGTCAGGGGCAAAGTCTCACCCCACACACATATCCTGTCATACAGTGTGCCTGGGGTGCTTCCTCATAGCTGGTCACTGGCTGATTCCCCACTGGGGTGATGGGCATAACCCAGTGGCCTTTGGCCATCAAGGGAAACTAGATCTGAAATCCCAGTGTTAGAAACAGCAAGTCGCATTCCACCCGTGCGACCATCACCTATTCATGCTCCTTCTCCAGGCCTCATGTTCCCATGTATATGGTGATGGGCAGGGGCAGACACCACAGGATGTTCCCTGTGGCTCTGGTTTATCCTGGGCTGACGGTGGAGTCCTGTAAACATCGGTGGGGGAGGGCTGCCTTGGACAGCCGCACTGTCATCCCAGAAAGCAGGGCTGTCTGGTTTGGGGCCTCCATTTCAACAACAGCCCCTCCACCTCCCACACAGGCATCTGGAGAGAAGAGTAATAGCACTTCCTGTGGAGTGGTTTGTCACCTACATGCAGGTGACCCCAGACCCGTCAGTGTTTGAGGGCAAACGAGCTGGGCTGGCTAGGCTGAATATCAGGGGTCTAGAGGACAGATCACTAACATGCCACTGGCTAGAGGATTCTCCCCCGTCACTTCTCCAGGCTCTCATCCCAGCCACAGCCCAGAGGGATGCCCCACCCCTACATCACACCTTCCCCGTCTGAAGCTCTCACCCCTAGACCTGCCCAGGTCATGTCCAAACTTGATTGTTCCATCCTAGTCACAAAGTAATATTTTACAGACACCCACTGGACGTAAGGATTAACCCAAGGCAGCATGGTTTCTGGGGTTCTTGGAGGTTTCTTAATGGACCAAGGAGACATTTCTGGCAGGATACAAGGGCCACTCTGGATCCACTGGCCCAGAAGCTGGTCCCCGCTCTGGATCTCCAGCCAACCACAATTAGGTCTCCACCTCCCAGGCTGACATCCGTCATTTCCCCTCAACCTACCCCAGGCCCAGCCTGTCCCTTGAAGCCCCTTTTAGCACACTATGGGCTCAGGCACCCCAACCCCCAAACCCAGACAGCTTGATCCTGCACACACAGACCACAGAGAGAGTTATATAGACCACTACCCCACAGATCCCTGTTCCTGGCCCCACACACTGCCCCCTCCCACTTCCCCCAGCAAAGACACTACCAGACCAGAAGATAAAACACAGGCTTTATGCCTGAGATCATCAGGGGAGATTTACAGCAGCTCAGCACTCACACTGTAATATTTAGAAGCAGTCTGTCTCCCTCATCCCAGCTGAAGCTCCTGGACTTAGGGGTATTAAGCCAGTTCCTTAGGTTTCAGGATAATCTGTTTGGTTGTTCCCAGCATAGAGAACTAGGTCGTCCTGTTGGTTACATTTCCGGGCCATGACCTCAAAAGAGGTCACATGGTAGGGCTAGTATGAGTTAAGAATGACATCCGAGGAGCACAGGCTTTTACAACTGGGATTGTCACAGCAAGCCAGGACTAGAACCAACCAGGTGCTTCAGGCTGGATGGAGGGAGTTCTACATCCCAGCAAGGTCACCTCACTGGAAGAAGGATCAGAGGCCACGTTGGTACAGTCAGTGGTGGCCAGCTGGTTCAGCCTCCCTGCCTGGATAGCCAAGGTCTTCCCCTGGATGCAGAGGTAGCTGATGGTCCTGAGCCAACTGCTTCCTTGAGAGTAGGCACAGGGCCAGAGCAAAAGGGCCACTGTTCACTTGCCACTCCTGGAGCCCCGCTGTTTGCTCATGGCCGTAAGCATCTGGCTAATATAGGAAGTCAGGAGGTCATCCATCTTGTAGCCCTGGAAAGAGCAGCAGAAGATAAAACAGAGCACCAAGTAGGACACAGCCACCCACTCTTACCCAGAACACAGCACCCAGGAAACTGCAGGGGACAGAAACCTGGACAAAGGCAAATCCTGCCCCACTCTGGACTCAGCCACACAGCTGAAGGTATGGATTCAGCCAGCCAGATATCTAGGGTTCTAGGTTATTGTGATCCCACATTAAGGTGCTAGTTTGTGGGTTGCTCAAATCCCTACTAAGAATAAACATTGGATAAGAGGTTGGAATGTCATACTTCATTGTTTGGATGTGTGAAGAATGGTATTAGGACTAGGATTGAAAAGATTAGGGCTAGTACTTCTAGTTAACTGGGGATTGATGAGTTAGTTGTTCATAGGATATGCAAGTACAAAACACCACTCTGGTTAAATGTGTGGTGGTGTATTGAGAGGATTTACCAAGGTATAATTGTTGGGATCTCTTAATAAATCAGGTGAAAATAGGACTAATACTATTGGAAAATAGGACTAATACTAATTCTAGAACTAGTAAAAAAGACACCTAGGATGTCTTTAATTATATAGTAGGAACAAAATGGGATTTTACCTATATCAGATGATTTCTGTGGGATTATTAGCTCCTGTTTCATGAAACATTAATAGATGGACAGCAGCTACTGCTGCAATGATAAATGGAAGAGTGACGTGGAAAGTGAAGAATTGTGTAAGAGTTGCTTTATCTACAGAAAAACCGCCTCAGATCCATTGAGCAAGGTTTATACTGACGTATGAGATTGCTGAGAGAAGGTTGGAAATAACTGTTGCCCCCCAAAATTGTATTTGTCCTCAGGGTAGTATAAAACCTATAAATGTTGTGGCTATAACTGTAAATAACAGGATAACTCCAATGTTTTCATGTTTCTAGAAAACTGTAGGATCCATTATAAAGACTGCATCCTATAGGGATAAATAGGCAGATAAAGAATACAGAAGATCTGTTTGCATGTATGTATTGAACAATTCATCTGTAATTTACATCTCAGCAGATATATGTAACTAATGAGAAGGTGGTTATCGTCTGACATGTAGTGCATTGCTAGAAACAAAGCTGTTAAGATTTGTAAAACTAAACAAATACCTTTTAGGAACAAAAACTTCATCATGATGAAATGTTTGATGGAGCTGGAAGATCAGTGAATGCATTGTTAATAATTTTTATTAATGGGCATGATTTTTCAGTGTCGGTCATTAGTGCTCTTGTAGTTGAATAATAATGAGTTTTCATGTCAACGGCCATGGTTAGATTCCATGTAAGAATAATGATAGCATACATTGTATTTTAAGTACTATTTTTGTAATTAGTTTTGTGGGGAGTTTTCTTCAAAACCTTCATGGTCGGTTTGAGTTGATTGTGGGTGATAATGTTGGAATTGTGTTGAATTTTCATGGGTTTTTGGGGGGATTAATAGTGTTTGGATTTATTTGTGGTTGTTGTTCAGTCACCAAGTCATGTCCAACTATTTGCAACCCTATGGACTGCAGCATGCCAGGCCTCCCTGTACCTCACCATCTCCTGGAGGTTGCCCAAATTCATGTCCATTGAATAAGTGATGCCATCCAACCATCTCATCATCTGTTTCCCTCTTCTCCTCCTGCCCTCAGTCTTTCCCAGAATCAGGGTCTTTTCCAGTCTCTCAGCTGCTTGAATACTTTTTATATGGACTTTTGCCAGCAAAGTGATGTCTTTGCTTTTTAATACACTGCCTAGGTTTGTCATAGCTTTGGATTTATTTATGGGAGATATTAGTGGTGTTTGGGAGTTCCTGGTAGCTCAGACAGTAAAGAATCCACCTGTAATGCAGGAGACCTGGGTTCGATCCCTGGGTTGGGAAGATCCCCTAGAGGGAGGGGCATGGCAACCAACTCCAGTATTCTTGCCTGGAGAATCCCCATGGACAGAAGAACCTGGCAGGCTACAGTCCATGGGGTTGCAAAGTGTCCGACACGACAGAGCAACTAAGCACGGCATTAGTGGTGTTTGGTTATACAACAGCTATGGCTTCTGAGCAGTATCCTGAAGTTTGGATCTCCAATAAGACTGTATAAGGAGCATTTTTTTCAGATTTAATAACAGAGTTTTCAGTTGTATTTTATGTTTTAAAAGATGAGGAAGTGGAGGTTGTGTTTTAAGTTTAATGGTTTGGGAGATTGGGTAATTCATGATGCAGGTGATTCTGAGTTTTTTTAGTGAAGAAGCTATGGGGACTGCAGCACTATATAGCTGTGGTACTTGATTAGTGATTATTACTGGTTGATCATTGCGTATTGGTGTTGTGGTTATTACAGAGACTACTCGTGGAAATTAAATAGAATTATGTTTAGGAAGAGGGTGATGAGGAATGAGGAAATATACCTTGATTAGATCTTTTTGGTCTGATACTAATGTAGAGATTTTTATCTGAATAAGGGAAGTAATTTTTGGTAAAATATTTTCTAATCAACAGGCTGATTTCTGGTTTGTTGATAGATTTAAGTAGGGTGATAAACAGTGTATAATAATACTTTCCCTCTTAGGGAAAATACCCTAAGGGTTTGGAAAGCCTGAATATATTTGAAGAGTAAACTTTAAATTCTGTGTGTTATTATTAATTTCAAGTGCTAAGGTAAAACCTAGAATGGTTATGGCAAGGGAAGTTAGTTTTAGGTGATAAGGTATAGTTATTTGAGGGATTGTTGTTGGGGGGGTATTGTTGAAAATAAAGCCAGCTTCTGATTAATAGACGTTTGATGGAACTGACTAGGAGAGGATTATTTCCATTATTAAAGTTAGGGTGGAAAAGCGAGGTTGTCCTAGTAGTGCAAAGATGATAAGGCGAGTGCTGTAGACAGCTGTGAGGGACGTAGCAATTAGACAGCAGGATCAGGTGCTGGTATTGACATGTTAGCAGCTTGGATTATCAGATCTTTAAATTCAACAAGGAAAGGCATTCCTGTTAGTGCTAGGCCAGTTGTAAAGGCAGTTGTGGTAAAGAGTATTGCTTTAAACAGGCCTCCTATTTTTATGGATATGAGCATATCAATAACATGACTTTAAAGAAACCATATGTGCAGATATGGAGAAATGCTTGGGAGGGTTGATTAATGCCAGTTGTTACTATTATAGGCCTAGTTGGCTTGAAGTGGAAAAAGCAGCAATATTTTTTTAACATTCTGGGTAAGAGTGCATATTGCCATAAACAGTTAGTTACTGTTTGAATAAATTTATTATTTTCTGTTAAAGGATAAAAGTGGATGAGTAAGAAAATACCTGCTACCACTACTGTGCTTGAGTGGAGCAGGGCTGAGACAGGGGTAGGGCCTCCTGATGCTGAGGGACTGCAGTTCTGGGTGGAGGCCAAGTTGGTCGGATTTTCCAGTTGCAGCTAGTATGAGACCTAGTAGGGGTAGATTTGAGTGATTTAGTTGGAGTATAAAGACTTGTTGAAGATTTCATGCATTTAAATTATCAGAAATCATGCTATTGCTATAACAAATCTGTTAGCTCCAATATGGTTATATAAAATTGCTTGTAGAGTAGCTGTATGTGCATCTACTCATCTATATCATCACCCAATAAGCAGGAAAGATCATTCCGACCCCCTCACATCCAATGAAAAGCTGTAAAGGTTATTAGCAGTAACAAGAATTAGTATTGTGATAAAAGGAGTAAATATTTGAGGAATCCACTGACGTTAGGATCTGAGTATAGGTATCATATTGAGAATTCTATGATGGGTTGTATAACAAATAATGCTACTGGTATGATTATTGAGAAATAGTCTATTTTGAAGCTGAGTGATAACTTTAGAGTTTGGATAGTGATTCAGTATCAGTTTGAGATAATCATTCATGCAGGCCAAGCGATTATTATTATTGGGATTGTACTAATAATAAAAGCGTATGAGATAATGGATACTGTCACTCTTATTGGTTGATATTTGTTGTGATTGGTATTAATATAAATAATGTAACTCATGTGAAAGGAAAATTTATTACTTTTATTTGTAGTTGCACCAATTTTTTGGTTCCTAAGACCAATGGATAACTACTATCCTTTAAAAGTTTGAAAAAGTCATGTTACGTGGTATTTTTACCATAAATGCATGCTAGTCATGTGAAGACATTAGATCAAGAATCAGATATTGCTGACAGCAGTTCTTACATACTTTCTTGGTAAATAAGGCTAAATCTTCCGTCTCTAGATTCACAAACTAGTATTTTTTAAAACTATACTTACAGTACAAGGGGCCTAAAATGACTTGGGGATTTAGTGGTAGAAGTAGAGAGGCAAAATATGAAGTGTTAATGAGGGCATTTTCTTGTGTAGAAGATTGTAAGATGTTACTAATGTGATGTGTGTATTTGCCTTGTTATATTATGATTAGTATTATATGGAGTATAAGGCAGGAATTACTGGATTAATTCCTATTAGAGTAATTGTAATAGTCGATCATGAGAAGGATGCTTTTACTACAAATAGCCCTCCAATCAGACTAATGGCTGGGGTAGAGGTAAATTTGTAAGACTAGCAACCTTAGGCCTCAGGCTAAGGTTATTGTTTGGCTGTGAATTCGTTCATAACGTGAATTTGTTAAGCGGAATCATATGGATGATGTGAAGCCATGGGCAATTATTAGAGTGGTAGCTCCTGTATAACTTCAAGGTGTTTGGATAAGAATAGCTACAATAACAAGTGCCAGGTGGCTGATGGAAGAATATGAGATGAGTGATTTTGATCTGTTTGATATAAGCAAATTGAACTGGTTGTAGTTATAGGGATAATATGAGAAAAGGATATACTGTAAAATCTGTTAGTGGATTTAGTGTTACAATTCATAATACGCCTTGCTGCTGCTACTGCTAAGTCACTTCAGTCGTGTCCGACTCTGTGCGACCCCATAGACGGCAGCCCACCAGGCTCCTCTGTCCCTGGGATTCTCCAGGCAAGAACACTGGAGTGGGCTGCCATTTCCTTCTCCAATGCGTGAAAGTGGAAAGTGAAAGTGAAGTCGCTCAGTCGTGTCTGACTCTTAACAACCTTATGGACTGCAGCCTACCAGGCTCCTGCATCCAATGGGATTTTCCAGGCAAGAGTACTGGAGTGGGGTGCCATCGCCTTCTCTGATAATACGCCATAACCACCAAGTTTTAGTGATATGGCTGTAAGTACTACGGAACCTGCGATGGGGGCTTCTACACGTGCTTTGGGCAATCAAAGATGAAGGCCCTAGAGTGGTATTTTTACCATAAATGCATGCTAGTCATGTGAAGACATTAGATCAAGAATCAGATATTGCTTGAGTTCAGTAGTGAAGTGTTAAGAAATTTAGGGAGCCTGTAATGTTTTGGATATAGTGAGAGAGCTCCTACTAAGTGTATAGAATAAAACATAAAGGCCTGCGTTAAGGTGTTCTGTTTGATTACCTCATCAGATGATGGTAAGTGTTAGGACAATTATTGCCTCAAATAGAATGTAGTGTACAATTAACTCTATAGCAATAAATGTTATGATTATGGTCACTCCCACAGATAGGGATTTCTGAAGGCTGTACCAGCTGAGCTCAGTCCAGGAGGCCTCATTGCTAACAGCTCTGCTGTTGACGTCAGTGGCCAAAGGTTCAATCTCTAAATATTAAAGGCACTGGGACATAGTTACTGAGTGGGCAGTCTGTTTCTCATCTCTAGATTAATAAACCCATTCCCCAGACCTAATCTGACCTGACCTTAGCCCCAACCTGACCCTTGATCCTGACTGCAGACAAGACGGCACACTCCTCCTGTTTGTTGCAGGGACTGGGAGGGTGAGGGAAGGCAGGGCTGGGGAGCACCCCAGGCCTGGAAGGAAGAGTTCTCACCAGTGACGTCTCACAGAGGAGTTTGCTCCCACGCACCAGGTTCCCAATGGTGATGTGGAAGTAGGTGTTGCCGCTGCTCCAGTTGGAGATCTTGGTGAACGGGTGAGTGGTCAGGATGTCCTAGGGGAGCAGAGAGAATCTGGGGCTGCACATCTGGACCATCTGACCTTACTCCCCTCAGCTCCAGCCCACAGACACCACCCACACAAAGGACCTCGGGCCCTCAGACAAGGCAAGGAGCAAGAGGGTAGAGGCCAGCTGTGCCATGGAGCTGCTGTGGGAGGCAGGCCTTGGTTGGGACCAGCTAGTGGGACAACCAAGGAAGCCCAGGGGGTTGTCACATGTGTGGGGCTGGAATTAGAGATTTTAAGAGGATGAGGAAACTGAAACTGAATTCCCAGATGAGATGATCCAGTGGAGTTGAAGGAGGGAGACAGAAAGACACAGCCTTGCAGAACACAGTGTATGCACTGGGTAGAGAAGCAGCCCAGGGAAGTGCCTGAGAGGGAGACCAAGGGAGAGGCAAGGAAAGCCAGGTGAGTGGGCCCGTGGATCCAAGAGGAAGGTGGTGGTCATTGCCCTCTTCGCCAGCAGCCCCAGTTGTGCTCTCCTGTGTCAGTGGTAGGACCTGCTCAGCCCACACATCTGAGCATCATTTACCCCAGCACAGCCTGCCACCTGACCAATTGTGGACAGAGAGCATTCTGGAGAGGGGAAGGGGTTGGTAGTGTCTGATGATACTGGAAGACCAAGCACTAAAGAGTTGAATGGATTTCATAGTGAGGACTTCGTTAGTAACTCAGAGAGCACTTTTGATGGAGAGATGAGAGGTAAGGAAGTAGACACAGGAAACATGGACAGCCTCTCAGGACATGTGGCCAGGAGGGTAGAGGAAGTGAGGATATTGGTAGCTGACAGAGTGTCTTGAAGTTTGGTTCTGGTGTCCTTTGTTAGAAATACAGACAGAAAATCCCCCCTTACCTGCTCTTCCCTGTCACTGCTCACCTTGGTTCTCGGATCAATGAGGCTGACCCCATACTTGTTGATGGCAATTAAGAGGATCTCAGGAAAGTTTGGCTCTGTAGTTTGCTAGTTTAAATTAAAAAAAAGTCAGATGGGGAACCCAGAGCAGGAAATGTTTTGTACATTTGGGGAGAAATAAAGCTGCCCCCAGCTGGGCTTAAGTCTGCCTCTCCCCCGACAACCTCAAGTTTCTACCTCTTCTGGATCCTCAGCTCTACC
This sequence comes from Bos indicus, assembly GCF_029378745.1. Lineage (NCBI taxonomy): Eukaryota > Metazoa > Chordata > Mammalia > Artiodactyla > Bovidae > Bos > Bos indicus. The sequence goes on along the minus strand of NC_091774.1, from coordinate 57,098,429 downwards.
CTGAATCCTTTCATGGGTCCCCAGCAACTGGCAAGAGTTTCATCCCTTCTGTCCTCTTCTCTAGGAGTCCCTGAGGTCTCTCTCTCTCTCAGCTCTAAAGTCTCTCATCCTTAAAAGACCTCTCTGAACCCTATACTTGCCTCTAGATGCACTTGCCTACCTCTCTTTCTTGCACAGCCAAGCTGTGTCAAAGGGCCCCCGTCCCAGGTGTGTAGTGAGGCCACCACTCCTCTCCATTCTGACCTGTCCCCTCACGCCTCATGCCCATCCCCTCGCGCCAGTCTCTTCTCCATTCTCCTGCCTCTGGTCCCGTCAACCCTGTTCAAAACCCTCCAGGGCTGGGCACCGCCTTCAGGAGGAAACCTACCTGCCTCTCACCGCAGTCTGCTCGCCTCACACCTCATGCCCATCCACACTCATCCACTTGCGTTTCCTGCCCATGCCTGAGCTCTCACACTTCTGGGTCTTTGCTCAGGCCAGACTGTCTGCCAGGAACACTGCCCCCAGGGTCTCCCTGGAAAGCTCAGGTGCTGCCTCTCCCAGGAAGCCTTCTCAGCCTTCACCGTGTGGTTGGGCCTCCCAGGCTCTGCCACCTCCATGAGGGCTCCCCACTGTCACACAGATCATCCTCTGTTACTCTGACCTCTGTACACATCTGCCTCCCCTGCCAGGCGAGGTGCTGGCCCCTCAGTGTCCTAGGACTGAGCCCAGGGCCCAGTACTTAGCTGAGACACCTAGCTGGGACAAAGCTCAGGGTCGTTTCCTCCTTTCAGTCCCAGGCAGGTGGCAGAGACCACTGTAGTCTCCCCAAGTCATGGGGAGGAGTCCTGGTAACATGTGGTTCCCCTCCCCATCTCTGAGAATCACCCACCCACAGCATACCTTCACCTCAAAGAAGGCTGAGCCGAAGGTGGGCCACTTGAAGATGAGCTTCAGGAAAGCCAGCTTGGCCTCCTCCTTGGACTTCCCCGCGTGCTTGTTGAAATAGGCGACGATGGACTGCAGAGGGAGGGTGGGTCAGAGTCCTCTCCCCTGCCAGTCCTGCCCCCTGCACTGTCAGCAGCTGCCATGGGCCACGGGGGGCCAGCAGTCTCCCACTAACACCAGTTAACGGACTCTTGACAGCCCTTCCCTCCCCAAAGCAAGCAGGTCAAACAGTATCAAGGAAAATCGGGCCACCTTAGTAACCAAGACCACACAAATTGCTGCAAAGTGACCAGCTGAATTTACAGGGGTCACAAGAGATACTTCCCTGGGCTACTGTCCAGCACCTGCCCCCTTGACCCTGGGGTGTCCAGAGACCCATTCGGAAGTGGGGGGGGGCCTGTTCCCACTGTCTCCCTCTGTGCTCACCCGCTTCCAGTCGTCAGGCGAGACCTGCCGGATGAGGTCCTGGGGCACCAGCTCCCGGAGCAGCTTGGGGATACTGGGGAAGTAGGACTTGTCCTCCTCGAACTTGACCCTATAGATGAGCGCCCCCAGCTGCAGCACCTCTTCCCGCGTGCACTTGTGGTAGCCTCGGAGGTACTTGGGCAACTCCTGCCAGAGACAGAGAAGGTCACAGGCGTGGAGGCACCTGGGGGAAGCAGGCTTCTCCCCTTAAACACCTCCACCGTGAGGCTGGGTCCACCTGCTCCCCAAGGTGGGATGGCACAGGACAGGGAAACAGCCTTATGCCGCACAGAGGCAGTGCTTTACAATTTTAAATCAGAGCCAGGGGTGAATATCATCTCATTTACCCTCATAACAGTCCAGTGAGGCAAGCAGCTCCATTTCAAAGATGCAGACACTCAGAGGGACCAGCTGGGGCACCTGAGACTATTCCATAACTCTAGCCCCCCCACCAGGCCTGTCCTTCCTTGGGAAAAAGCCTCTCTGGCTGGCCACCTCCCACTGTGTTCCCTTGAGACCCACAGGCTTCCTCAGCAGCACCAGCCCCTTCCCCACCTTTCAGACCCAGAACCACAGTCGCTGAAGATGAGCTGACCGAAAGCAAAGATGAAGCCTCTAACGCTGCCCACAGACTTCTGGAAACTTAACAACCGTCTTATCCACTCTCTGAAGAGTAGGGAACCAAGGACGCCCTGAAGACACACTGCAGAGCAGGAACTACCCACCCACCTTGGGGTCTACTCAGCAGGTCTCTGCTTTCACAGTCAGTACTCAAGGCGGCTGCACAAGCACAGCCCCGAGCTACCGGGCAGCTCACCTGGTAATAGTGGAAGATGGAATCGGCCATGGGGTCCTTCCCCGGCACTGTGGTGGTCCACAGCTTCTTCATGAAGAACACTTGGTAGGTCAGCGAGGGCACGACTCCTGAGGCAGAGGGCAGGCGGTCACCCAGAAGATGCCAGCACAGAGGGCTGTCCAGCCCAGCACCAGCCCCGGAGGAAGCCCTAGCCTGGGGCCCCACCCACTTGGGCCTCAGGTATGGCACTCAGCCAGCACCTGCCAGCCCCAGACCTCAGACGATCCCAGGACTCAGCCTCACGTTACCATCCCTGACAGGCCGGGCTTTCTTTATCCAGTCCGTCAGATGTCGTACAAAGTCGAAGAAGAAGTCATTCTCAGGGACGCTGATGACCTAGGGACACGGTCATTCTAGTCCACTCATTTTAATTTGAGCAATACTGAGTTCTCTGATTTTCCCACCCAAGGCCTCCCCGACAACCCCTTCTCCAGAAAGATTCCTGCTTGCAGCCAGGGTGGGTGTCTGTGGATCAGCCCCATCTTGCCCCAATTTTGCCTGCTGAGTGTCTGGCCAGTGACAGTGACTCCACTCATTCAGCAAAGAGTCACTGATCACTGCCCTAGGACCTTGGGAAAAAAAGGCTGAGATGGGGGCCCAGTCCCTGCTTTGGACATTCTCTGGCATCCATTTCCTGAGCCACTCACAGACTCTAAGTCCCTCCCGCCCAGGTCCAGGACCTCACCCGATCACTTCGGGTCACAGTGTCTGGTACAGGGTCAGACTAGTAAGGAGACAGACATGGATTCACACAGAACTCTGGGTGAGCAACAAGGGGAAGCACCTGACCTGTACAAGGGTCAGGGAAGCCCCCAAGGGAAGGGCTTTAGAGCTGGACCTTTGTCCCCCCACATTTATGTCCATGGAAGTCAATGAGGGGCGGAGGCAGGGCCCTGTGCTTCAGAGCCACACCTACCTGGATCTGAGTCCCTGCTGTGTGATCTGGGATAAGTTACTTAACCTTTCTGAGCCCAGGGACTTGTGATCTATTAGTGGGGATAGTCACCCTCTCTCTTCAAGGGCTTTTTCAGAGGTGAACTGAGAGCCTGGCAGCTGAGGAACCAGTCAAATCAAATCTGGAAAGTACATGTGTTGGGGGGCAGGGTGAGGAGCCTAGTGTGTCCAGAACCCAGAGTGCCATGTGGATCCCAAGAGAGCTGTAGCCAGGCTGTGCAATGGCTCAGAGGAGAGAGATATAGGGACAGCGGCTGCATGGAAGGGGCCACTGCAGGGATGTAAGGAGGAGGCAGAATCAGAGGCCGTGTGCAAGAGTGCCTCTTCCTCTCTTGCCCCATCCTTCCTTCTGTCTCTCTCCCCACCCCCACCGTCCCATAAGCTCCCAGAGGCCCAGCAAATTTCCCAGTAGACAGCCCAACAGCAGGTAGATTAGCAACCAGTGACCACCCATGACCCACCTTATCTACAATTTTGACAAAGAGGCTGAATCCCTCGGAGGACTTGAGGAGCAGCCGGGCGGCGATATTCTGGCAGAAGTCCTTGGCCTTGGTGCTGGACTCCACCTCAAAGGCCTGGTGCGGGGAGGTACTTGCTTGGCTCTGGCAGGGCCTCTTGCACCTCTAATGGCTGGGCCTCAGATAGAGCCCCTTCCCATTCAAGACACCCTCCTTCTGAGGGGGCTTCCCCAGAGCTCAGCACAATGCTTAAGTACACAAACTGTTGCTGCTAAGTCACTTCAGTCGTGTCCGACTCTGTGCGACCCCAGAGACGGCAACCTACCAGGCTCCCCCATCCCTGGGATTCTCCAGGCAAGAATGCTGGAGTGGGTTGCCATTTCCTTCTCCAATGCATGAAAGTGAAATGTGAAAGTGAAGTCACTTCAGTCGTGTCCGACTCTGTGCGACCCCAGAGACAGCAGCCTACCAGGCTTCTCCATCCATGGAATTTTCCAGGCAAGAGTACTGGAGTGGGGTGCCACTGCCTTCTCCAGTATACAAACTACTATGTATAAAAGAAACAAGCTACAAGGATATACTGTACAACACAGGGAATATAGCCAATATTTTATAATAACTATAAATGGAATACAGCCTTGAAAAACTGTGATTCATGGGCTCCCCTGGTGGCTCAATGGTAAAGAATCTGCCTGCCAATGCAGAAGGCATGGGTTCAAACCCTGATCCAAGAAGATCCCACATGCCTCAGAGCAACAAAGCCTGTGAGCCACAACTAGTGAGGCTGTGCTCTAGAGCCCAGGAACCACAACTGCTGAAGGCTGCGTCCCGAGAGCCTGTGCTCCGCAACAAGAGAAGCCACCATAGTGAGAAGCCTCTGCGCGGCAACAAAGAGCAACCCCCGCTCACCGCAACTAGAGAAAAGTCTGCGCAGCAACGAAGACCAAGCACAGCCAAAAAAATAATAAAATCATCTTTAAAATGGTGAATCACTGTGTTGTACAGCTGACACTCATAATATTGTACATGAACTATACTTCCATTAAAAATAAATTTAAAAAAAAAGTAAAAGCACCTCCTGTCTGGATCTTCCCAGATGGTGCCCTTCCCAACCCCCCAAGAAGTTTCAAGCCTTGGCCTCCAGGGTCCTGGGTGTGGCTGTACAAGCGTGAGTGACGGCAGAGGCCAAGGAAGCGCAGAAGAGACAGGGCGGGTGGAATAAAAGAGACTGAAGAAGGGAGAAAACAAACTCCAGAAAGGTGAGGCGTCATGAGGGAGGAAGCCGCCCAGACGGGCTGAGAGGGATAGGTGAGTCCAGGGAAGTTTAGAAGAAGGAGGGCAGTTTGGGGGTCGGGGGGGATGTTCCATGTAACCTTCCACCAGGGACAGGAAAGGATTTTAGCAAGATTTTCTGTCCTTGTGTCTAGAATCCTAAAATAGTATTTCTGAGTCTCTAGTCTCTAAACAAGTTGTTAAGCTGCTTTTCAAACCAAAAGTTTCAATGTTGGTCTTGTTTATCTGAATGAGATGCTATGCTGGGATGGGGAAGGGAGAATAGATCAGAAGTCAGCCTGACCAAATGGGTGTGACAAGAAGACAAATAAGACCTCTGCCCAGGGGACCAAGGTAGAGGAGACTCAGGTCAAGTGAAAAGGACGAAAGGGGTCTGCAGGAGAGTGGACTTAGGACAACAGGGGAGGTCTGGGGCTGTGGAGCAGGCAGGCCTGTGCCCAGGAACAGAATGGGCATCGGGGAGGTGACATCAACACAGAGCTCAACTCGGAGGGAGAAAGCACGTTCCTGCAAGACAGAGACTCCTCCGAGAAAGGGAGGGATGACCTTGTCAAGGAAGCTGATCCAGTTAGTGGGAGGCTAGACCAGGAACCCAAGGGCTCCTGACCCAAGGAGTCTATGGCCCCAGCTCCACTGAGGGGCAGGACAATGGGGGCAAAGATGGGGGTGGTAGGGGAGAGGCATCAGGGCTGCCCCATGTCCCCAAGGGAGCCACGTCCTTCAGGGGCACCCACAGACGAAGAAGCCAGAGTCCCTTACCTCGTCAGTGTCATCAGGAAAGTAGACCTTGTGGAAAATCTGGGTGGTTTTGTGCTGGATGGCTTCCACCTCCACCAAGTGTGGGGGGTACTTCCGGGACCCATTTCTGAAAACCAGGTGAAGAGGGGAGGGGCCAAGTCACGAAGTAGCCATGGGAAGCAGAGAACAGAGGGAACTTCGGAGTCAGGCAAACCCCAGTCCTAATCCCTGTCCACCACTTCCTACTAGGTGACAGTCACAAACTCAAGTCTTTTGTTCCTCATCTGTAAAACAAGATTATAATGGTACCCACCAATAGGGATGCGGAGGGGACCGAATGAAGCCAAGGATGCAAGTGAGCTTCACAGAGTATGCAGTGCAACCCCGGCATCTGCCTCCCCAACAGACTTGACAGAAAATAGCTTTCTGAGCAACCAGACTCTCAAGCTGTCCAGAATGGTACTAGGCACTGCAACCTTTGTCTACTGGGCAGCTGTGGGACCCCAAAGATGGGTCCCAACCACTGTCATGACCTCAGCATCGCAAGGGACTCATCTCCCTAGCCCATGTGGCCGGAAGCCCATCCCAGGGCCCACACTGTGCCCGCTGCCCCCTGTCCCTTGCAGACAGCCGTACCTCAGGGCTTTCTGGAGTCGCTGCAGGCAGTCGATGGCAAGTGGGCAGTGTTTGCGGGACTGCAGGAAGCGCTGCACGTGGGGCAGGAGGATGTTGCTGGGTGGGAAGAGCCCTGTGCACAACCAGAGCAGCTCCCAGCCCCGCTCCTCACTGTACCTGCGGGAAGAGGCATGGTGTCCAGCAGGGCTCCTCATCAGGGCAGCACGTGCCTGTCCTCACCCCCACCCTTCTCTGAGACCAACATGGACCCACCCACCCAACAGTCAGATCCAAATATGCTACTCAAAATGTGGTCGACCAACCTGCCCCAGGCCACACACTTACTTGTCACTCGGAGGCAAAGTGCTTGTGCCAAAATGAAAATCACTATGTCACCAAGCACTCTGGGTTCAGTTAAGTTTGTTTGTTTTTTGTTTTTTTTTTTTAAGCAAGACTTTCCTATGAAGGAAGCAGTATGTGGTTTATTCTGGCAGGAGCTTTTTAACTCGCCTGTTACTTGAAGCAAGAGACACAGGTTCGATCCCTGGGTCAGGAAGATGCCCTGAAGGAGGAAAATGGCAACCCACTCCAGTATTCTTGCCTGGAGAATTCCATGGACAGAAGAGCCTGGTGGGCTATGGTTCAGGGGGTTGCAAAGTCAGACACGACTGAGCAACTGAGCACAATGAGCATGATTACTTGAGCAGCACTGAGTTAGACCAGCCCCAGAGCTCCCTCAGGCACTCCTCTGAGCTCCCTGGGCCTGGAAAGAGGGAAGCTTGGAGGGCTTCCAGAAGGAAGTGGCATCTGATCCAGGCTTGGAAGGATGAGGCAAATTCTAATATGCAGAGGATATGAAAGGTTTTCTTGGCTGTGGGCATGTACAAAAGTTTAGCTGTGTGAAAAGATCTGACATGTGGTCCAGTGGTGGATTTTTGTAAGAGATGGAGAGAGTGACAAGGCTAGGGAGGGAGTTGGAGGCCTGGGAATAAGGGGAGAGAGTGGGGCTTGTCTCTGGCTCTGAGATGAGCATGTGTGTGACTCCCCCTCCTGCCACAGTCTGGACCATCAGGGAGGAGGTGACACCCTCCGGGTCACCCCCGGCCCATGAGAATTTATGGCCAGAGCTTCTGACAGACAGCCTGCTCAGCCTGAGTGAGGGACGGGACAACTGCTCAGGAGATGCACCCACAGGCTGACAGTGGCATCTGGGCGGGAGACAGGTGTCCAGAGGAGGTGTCCAGGCAGGGGGCAGCGGGAAATGAGGAGGAGCTGGGGCTGTTCAACTTGGGGGAGGACAGACTCCGAGGGCACAGCCATCACCTTTGGTTCTTGACCCTCCTCCATGGACCTTGAGGGAGAGTCCCGAGGACACCTTCCTGCTCCAAATGAAGGAGGATGGCTCCCAGGCAGAGCTGCTGCTGCCTCGGCAGGGAGTGAGCTCCCCGTCTTACCTTCAGCGGTTAGCCCCAGGGGTGGGGGCCTGCCCCTCACCCTCCCACCACCCTCCCACCACCCTCCCCTCACCCTCTCCTCACCCTCCCACCACCCCGGCAAACCTGATGTGGTTGTCAGTCAGCTGCTTCAGGATCTGCACATACACCTCGTCCTTGAGGGGCTCGGCCTTCAGGGCTCCCTCGAAGATCTGGTCGGTGAGCTCATTGACGGAGCGCATCCTCTTGGACGGGTAGTCACCCATGTACTTGAGCACAGGTGGGGAGCCGTCAAGGAAGGCCGTGGCCAATCAGGGAGCACTGGCCGGGAGGCAGGCGGCCACTCTCTCCAACAGGGTCTGCCCTCCCTGACCCTGTGGCCCTGGCCTCAGGCTGCTCACCCAGGAGATGGACATAGTGTGCCAAAACTGCCCTACATGCCCGCTGCCCACCCTCTCTCCCCAGGTCCTCTGGCCACCCTGCTCCAGGCCCCAACCTCACAACAGGAATCCTTACAGCAACCAGAACCAACTTTCCAAATCCCAAATCCAACTGTACCACTCCCTGTGGCTGCAGGACACAGTCCCAGCTTCTTAACAGGCTTGGGGAACCTTTCATCCATCGGCCCAGGTCTTTGAATTCCCTTCTTGAACTCTACGCTCTAGCTGTGCTGAGTTAATCTGTGCCCTTGAAACAGCCAGGCTTTGTTTTGCCTCAGGGCCTTTATGCATGCTTCTCCCTCTGTCAGGAACATTCTTCACCCATCTCCCCTTGGACGGGCCCAGGCAGGTCTCCAGCCTAGATGTCATTTCATCCAGGAAGCCCTCCCTGTTCTCCAAGGCCAGGTAGGGCCACTGTGCTGTCGGGCCCCATCACAGCACTGACCCTGACCAGCATGCCTCCCCTCTCAAATCAATTACAGGCACCATGAGGCCAGAGTCTGCTCACCCCCGTGTCTCCATGCCTGGCCCAGCACACGGCACAGTTTAAATCTGTCAACCAAATGACAGGGTGTGAGGAGACAGCGGACGGGGACAGCCCCCGGCACCCTGGTAAGGGAGTCACCCCGTCAGCATCCCTCCATGTCTGCCCAGGCCCCAGCAGGGCCCCTTGGAAGGAAGTAGGTGATGAACACCCTAGAGGCCCAGCCTGGTCCCACCCTCCCCTGGGGGACCCCTCCCTGTGGCCCCTGCCTGCCCTCCATGTCACCCCCCACCCCCTGTGGGTGCGGATATCAGTGAAGGCCATGCAGGCCTCCTGTGAGAGCTCCTCGCTGCCCAGGATCTTCTTGAGCAGGGCCTGCTTGAGCGGCTCCCGCGTGTGGCTCCACAGCCGGTCCTTGCCGCGGGCCTTGGACACCATGACGCGGCTCAGTGTGTGCTTGGGTGGGGGCCTGCGGAGCACAGACAGTTGGCACTGACGGCCAGGTTATAACTCCAGCCCCATCCCACCCCGTGCAGGAGGCTGAGCATAGGGAACCAGCCCTGCGCTCCCCTGCTGTCCCCTGTGACCTGGGATGACTCACCAGCTCTGCCCAGGCCTTACTTTCTCAGCTGACAAATAGAGACACTAACAAGGCTGGCTGGGCCCCGGCCAGCCCTGCCTACCTCCCCAGCCTGCTCGCCCTGGCTCCTCTCTGCTCCCTCTGCTCAGGCCATGGCATGCACTGCCCATGGCACTCCTCCACCCAGCAGCCCAGACACCACTTGCCCCAGGAAGCCTCCTCTCCATCTCCACCCCTACCCAGCATCTCCATCACAACACCAGGCACACCGGACAACAGCTGCCTGCTTTCACGCCTGCCTCCCCACCAGGACTGTGAGTCCATGAGGCGAGAACAGGCTCACGTCCTGAGTGCCCAGGACTCCACCTAGGGCAGCATAGCCACAGGATCTCAAATGAAGGAAGGATAAGATGACACGACATGAGAAGGGTCACCTCGATAGACTGAAACTGCCCTCTGGCTCCCTCTGACCAGGCCCTTCTCACAGATGGGGGCACCACAATGTGACCCCACTACGCAGACCAGAGAGTAGCAGAAGCCTGTAGTTCCTCGCCTGTCTCCCTTTCCCCATCACCTGAAGTAGTCGTAGGAAAACTCCTCCAGTGTGTAGGGCTTGGCGCGCGCCTCGGGCTCTGCCGTTCGCAGCTGCAGGAGTCGGATAACATCCTGCCTCTGGTCGGGGGTCATGGTGACCAGGGCCTAGAGACCAAGAGACAGGAGCTGAAGTCAGCTCTCCAACTAGGGGCCCTGGATCAACATGGTAAAGCCCAGAGCCTTCTTGACTGGGGCTGGGGAAGACTGCCTTCTTGGGGGTGGGCCCTGGGCCTGTCTGACCCGGGAGCCCCTTTCTTTCTGGGGAATCTCTGACATTACCACTGCTTCCATCATGCTGGGCTTAAGACCCTTCCCTCAGTGCCCTGTCTCAACGAGGTGGGGTCATCAGAAAGCCTGGACAAGGCAGGGGACACAGTGTGAGAAGTGGCTCAGGAAACATCTGGAAAGCTAGGTTCCAAGTCCTCAGTGTTGGCTAGGGGGATGGGAAGGGAGATTCCAGAGGAGCCAGGGCCTGCCTTCCCAGCTCTGACCTCACTGCCTTTTTAGACAGTGCAAGCCCCATCCCCATCCTCCCATCCCCTAGGCCACTCTCCTCTGATCCTCCAGCCGGGGTAGGTCCTCATCTGAAGCAGTTTCTAGACTCCTCTCCACCTGGGACCAGTTTAATAGTTGCCCCAACTTTTAAGTTTGTGGTCCCATGAGACCCCTGGATCATCTTCATAGAAGCGGCACAGCATGAATCTACAGTAATCCCCCACTCTTATTTTATGATGTGGGAATAAGACAAGGAGGGGCCAAGGAGCCTCCCATCCGTCTACCACCCCCAGCCAGCCACATACCACAATCTCCCTCGGTGGCATAGTGACAGTAGGCATGACATAAACGCAGTCAGTGGGGAAGTCCCCACGCTGCTTGGTCCTCTCGTTGATGCCGCTGGCCCAGCCCGAGTTCATCACCTGTTCGCCCGTGTCGTGGTCCAGGATGAGGAGGTCCCCCTTGGCGAAGCTGAGGAAGCCGGACTCCTCGCCCGCTGGAAGGCAGAGGTGGGCGGGGCCGCACGGGTGTCGGGGGAGGGGCAGAGAGGTCCGAGGTGGGTTGGAGCACCTTTATTTGGGTTGATGATCTATAAGCCGCTCCTCCCCACTGGAACTGAGGCCCTGTCCCTCTCAGGTCTGCTCAGGAGCCACCTTGCCACAACCCCCCACACAGACACAGTCGTTGGTCGAAAGCCTTCCATGGCTCCTCACTGTCCTAAAAGATATTCCTCGACAGGCTCACAAAGCCTATTGCTGGTGACTGTCTTTCTGACTTCCTCTGCCTCTGCCTTCTTGCCCCTTCCACCTTCCCTCACCCATTTCAGCCAAACCGATCTATCTGCAGTTCCCAGCCTCCAACCTGTGCTCTCCAGCCTCAGCTCTGTGATCCTCTCTGCCCCAAACATTCTGCTCACACAAATGTCCTCCCTGAACCCCAGGCTGCATGGGGGCCACTCCCTTCAACCCAGGTTCCCATAGCCTCTGAGCTTCCCAGGTCACTGCTCTGTCACAGGGACTGTCACGGTCTGCTCCCACCCCTTCCCCACGACGGCAGGGCTGGGGTTCATCTCTTTCTCGAGCTCTGCCCAGGACCTCAAAGGCCTATGGACCAGGGATGCACGGTTTATAGTTGCTATTGCTATCATCACTTGAAGATGGTATTTGGGGAACACTGAGGAGGAACCCCTGATCTCATGTGGAGAAAGTGGCAGGTGATAAGTATGTAGGATCAGGGGGAGGGAGGTTTCCCATGGGGCACAGATCAAAGGCACAGAGGTGAGCTGTTTGGTCCATTTGGCACAGCAGGTGTCTGGGGAAGGCAGAGTAACAGGCACTTGAGATTTTGAACATCAGGAGAAGGCCAGGGCATGCGATCTACCTAACACCCTGACCCAGGAACTGGCAGCTGGTGCCAGGAGCCACTCACCAGGGTTGGGGTTGTCCTGCAGGGCCACCACATACTTAGACCTCTTGCGGAGCCCCTCCAGGAAGGTGACCACCAGGTCACGGATGTCCTCAGCATTGCTGGAGGTGAAGGTGTACTCATCCCCCTTGATGGTGGCCAGCGTGAAGCTGGGGGCCGCCAACTTCGCTCCCCTGCATGACCAACACGGAGAACAGGGCCCCGTCGGGGTCAGTCCAGCACAGCCCAGGTCAGAGCAGCCCAGCGAGAGCAAGATACGGCACTCCCTGAAGGAGACCAAGGCCAGCCCAGTCAGGAGTGGCCTGACCAGAGAGAGGCCGGCCCAGCCAGGGTGACAAAGGGCCCCGGGAGCCAGAGCTCAGCCTGAGTCAGCCGTGGCTGGGCCAGAGTCATCCATGGCTGGGCCAGAGTCATCCATGGCCTGGGGAGGCCTGCCTGGGGAGCTCACTTCCCTCTTGTTGTCTAATTCCTACTCACCCTTTAGGGCTCAGCCTATCTACCATTTCCTACAGGAAGCCCTCCCACAGACCTCAGCACACTGGTCCCTACTTGAAAAATGGCTTATTTGATGTCCATCTCCCCTCTCAACTGCAGCTACAAGAGAACAAGGATTATCTTGGCACCACTGCATCCCAGGTGCTCGGTCAGAGCTGGACATGACCCAAGTCTGGCCCACATTGGACACAGCTCAGAGACACTCCTACAAGCCCCGGATGGGGGTGAGGCACTGCTGGGAAGAGTCCCTTGCAGGACCCACTCCCCACGCTGCTCCCATATGCATCGCGCTTCTCTGTTTACAAAGACTCCCATCAACTGTGGCATTTTTTCCTCACCACTGTTACTCTGTTATTGCAGGAAAGTTAGGACCTCCATTTGAGAGATGAGGACATGGAGGCGAGTCCCACTCAGGCCCCTGGGTGTCAGGCCAGCTCTTTTTGCACATGTTTGACTGTCCCTGACTGTTCTAACCACTGTTCTCAGCACAACCAGGAATGTGCCATAAAGACCCACCCCCCACCCTATTGGGAGGAAGGTGCCGGGGGTCTGCAGGGCACAGCACATACTCTCAATCATGTGCGAGCAGGACAGGCCACTGTGTGTCTCTGCATCTTGGTCATGTCCTCTGTGAGGTAGGGGCTTCCCTCCAAGGCCCCCATGACCTGCAGGAAAGACCTCAGAGCCCTCTCCTCCCCGCTCTGTCTGACTGTGTCTCCATCTGCCTGCTTCACTTCAGAAAGTGTTGAATCAGGACCCTGCACTTGAGTCCCACCCCTGCCACTGGCCTTTGTGCGGCTCCGGACAAGTCCCCGCCCTGCACTAAAGCGGGGTGTGAGGGGCTAGACTGACCTACTGCTGGACACGGCCATGATCTCGGGGAAGGACAGCTCCAGAAGCACCTGCTCCTGCTCATCCACAAAGTAGACACCTGTCCAGTTGACCGCCACAATGACGTCGTTCTTGGGGAGGTTGGGGCCTGGGGCAGAGACAGGGGCACTGAGAGGGCGCCAGCCCAGGCCCAGGCCCAGCCCTTCCCAATCCTCGTAACCACCATGGAGATGGCCAGCGTGGGGTACACTGATGTCCATTTTACAGATGGGGGAACTGAGACTTAGAGAACACAACTTCCCCACAAGACAAAACCCCAGATGCAGTGGGAAGAGAGTGCTGGATTAAGGAACTGGGTTTGCACACTGTCCCTACCGCTGGTCTGTGCGACTTGGGACAAGGCCCTGAGAGCGGTGTGGTAGGATATGGAGGAGGTGGGTCACACTAACTGAGCCCCAAAGGTTCCCTCCAACCCGATATTTGGTGGTTCTGCAAAGCCAGCACCAGCACAGGGCCTGGTATGGAGCAGGTGCCTGATGCTGACGCCCAAGGATGACTAAGCAAATGGCCCATGTGGGTTTGTGACAGCTGCATCCACTCTCAACTTCATGGGGTCAGCCACCCTATTCTGTACACAGTAGGTGCTTTAATGACCACATTACTCAGTTGTTCCACCCAGTGTGTGGCTGAGCACCTACTAAGTGCCACAGAGCCCTACTGGACTGCAGAGAGGGAGGATCTGCTCAGCACACTGACCTGGGGACCAAGCAGCCATGCGAGCAGAAGGCTGGTTGACCGGGGAGTCTGGCCCAGGCCACTCTCCTCCCCTGGCTGTGAGCTGAAGCCCTCGAGGGAGGGATGGGAGGCAAGAGGGCTGGGGTTACCTGAGAACTTGTAGGCTTCATAAAACCTGGAGAAGAGCAAGGGCCACTTGAAGCGGGCATAGTTGACCACATCCTCTTTGACCTTCTGAGCATCAGTTCTCCTCTGGGCATAAATTCCCTGGAGGCACACAGACAAGGACAGGGGAGAAAAGACATGGCACAAGCTCTGTCCCTGTCCCCAAAGCCAGAAGCGGGCCCTGGGCCACTATGTCCTTGTATGCACCCGGCCTCACCTCACCCCACCAGCCCACAGCATCCCCATCGCTCTGTCTTCCTCCAATTCCACCAACAGCAGTGAGCCATTGAGACACAAGGGCAGTGGGCAGGAGAGGTGTTTGGGGAACAAGAACATGAGTGGCTAAGGGTGGGGGAGCGGTGCCAGGCATGACCAAGAAGAGGGAGTGGGAAATGGGTGGGCAGGAGCCAGGTCATACAGAACTGTGGGTGAGGCCACCCATCGCTGCAAGGCTGGGCATTTAGTGGAAACTGACAGGTGAACCTGAGAGTTAGGAAGACAGCAGCGTGAAGAATGGTTGAAGCCTGATGGGGGCAAGCGGCTGGGGGACAATCCAACACTTCCACAAGAAATGAATGCACCAGTGTTTTATTGTCTGAAAATATCCTGCTGCATTTTAACAAGCACTTGGTGGGACTGAAGTAGGACTGAAGTGATCAGAATGAACCTATAGTTTTTATCACCTACAAATACAAGCATGGATAAAGACACATGTGTGCCAGCACCTAAGCGGTTGCATTTCCATGCACTAAGAGGGCCCGGAAGCAGTGCCATCCCAGGAGCTGTGACAGGACTTCCCTGGTGGTCCAGTGGTTAAGAAGCCACCTTGCAATACAGGGGATTTAGGTTCGATCCCTGGTCAGGAAACTAAGATCCCACATGCCTCTGAGCAGCTAAGCCTGCAAGCCACGACTGCTGAGCCTGTGTGCTTTGGAGCCGGGGCACCACAACCAGAGAGTCCATGCGCTGCAAGGCAAGACCCACGTGACGTAACCAAGATCCCGTGTGCTGCAACTAGGACCGGATGCGACCAAATAAGGAAAAAAGAAAAGAAAACCCAGGAGTTGTGAGTATTCAGGAATAAGGGGCTCAGTGTCGCAAGTCTAATCTCCAATAGCTCAGAAAAAATAACGGGTATGTGTGCTGAGAAAGTCACAGCAGCAGTGGGACAACGTTAACAAGTGGTGAATCTGGGTGAGGTGTATACTGTACACAGCAGGTCCAGTTTTTTTAACCCACAACTTTCTCATAAGCTTGAAATTATCTCAAAATAAAACATGGGTACCCCTCTGACCCTAATAATCACACTAATTCTCTATCCACCATACGAGGGGTCTGGCCCAGAGCTCTGGGCTGCACAGGCCAGGCACTACAGTCCAGCAGAGACCCAGTGAGCTCGGTCATGGGCTCCGGGAGGGCAGAGAGCACACCTGTTTTGCCCACAGCTGAGTCTCCAGGGTCTGCTGCGGTGCCCAACACACGGCAAGCACCCAAAATGAAAGGAATTCATGAACAGCAGCACCCAACCCAGAACAGGCCACGTGTCACATGCACCTTGGTGGTGGCCACCGAGGACCCGGGGAAGGCAGAAGAGCCGAGGTGGGGACGGAGGCTGGAGCTGCTGGGAGACAGAATGGATGGGCTTCAGCAGCTGACCCGGAATGAGAGGTGAGGGAAAGGAGGTTGCAGGAGGGGGTGGGAAGGAGAACATGCGTCTCTTCTGGGGGCACTGAGGACAGGGAGGTCCTCGGGGGTGAGCCAGGCCTAGAAGCAGAGAGGATGCCAGGAGCGTTCGGGTACAGGTGGAGACTTGTGGGCAGCTCACCAGGGAAGGCAGAGCTCAGGGGGAGACACGCGGGGCTCCCGGGTTAGGAAAGAGGCCTCATGGGGAAGGGGATGAGACACACTGATCTTGGAGCCCTTGACACCTTGTGTGCAAAGATGATTCTGCTCTTATACAACCAGGGCCTGGAGATGGGGGTGGGAGGGTGGCCTATGGACCCCTCCAGCAGCCAGGGTCCTCCCACCCTACAAGGCCTCCCCTGCCCTACTTGGGGTGGGTCTGTTAGTTTAGAACAGAGCTACTCAGGGCTGGTTATGGACCTGGGGCCTCAAGTAAGAGGCAGAGGGAGGCCTGTACCTCGAATTCTCCAGGCAGGAAGTTGAGCCAGAGCTCTTCCAGGGAGAAAGGAGGTGCACCTCCTAGAAGCTTCTCTAATGTGCAACCACCCTCCTGACCTGCAGGGCTAGCAAGAGCACAGGACTGGATTTAATCCATCTGTGTCCCTGGCGTCCAGCCCAGAGGGCACAAAACTCCAGTGAACCGATGTCCACAGTGGAGAAAGGCTGCTGGCAGCCAGGTAGTCAAGGTGCCATCCTGTCCCCCCATCCCATGGATAGACAGATGTCAGGTAAGAGCCGTGACCCCTTTGAGTTCTCAGGTCCCTACCCCTCATCCAGGTTACCATAAAGCCCTCCCTTCGAAACCCCAGCCCTCTGACCTTCTTGTGGGCCGCAATGGCCAGCTGGGCCCACTTCTCCAGCGTCCTCAGTGGCGTGATCTCGCGGTCAGGGATATAGGTGGGAACGAGGTTCAGCAGGCGCTCCAGGATCATTTCGGAGCCATAGTCCACGAAGTACTGCTGGGAGGCCAGTTCAGCCAGGTCATCCTCCTAGGTAGGGGGAGAGCTCATCAAAACAAGCTCTGGGAAGCTGTTCCAGGCCACCAAGCCTCCTGTACTTTCAGACCCAGCCTTGGGGACTCTGTGCTCTGCCTAACTCACCAGGAGCTCCCATCTGCTTGGTGGAACCATGAGCAGCCCAAGGGCAGGGTCCCATGTGCCTGCTCCTGGGCCCCCACCTCAGCACCAGCACAGAGCTGGACTATGCCCAAGGGCACATGAGCTGACCCAGAGGGACCAGCCAGCCCATCAGTACTGGGTCAGCCACTACATTCTCAGCCTGGTGAGAAGGGCCTTCCCTGGAGAATAGGAGGCCTGGGTATGAGACTGTCAGAGGTGGGTGGATGTATCACCATGACTACCTCCATCACCACCGCGACACTACCTGGGGATAGTCAAGGTACTGAGCAATCACTGGGCTATACTGCAGAGGCTGCGGAGTGCCAGATGGGCACTAAGCATTTGCCCCTTTTCTGCCTAAGCCCGGTGCATGGCAGCCCCAAAGATGCCTGCCCGGGGCTCCCTTGGGCTCTGGAAGCAGGAGTGATAGAGAAAGACTCTTGGGCACCTTGAAGACAGTAGTTTTCCAACCAGCTTAAAGTATTTCAAAGTTTTAGCCACTGATATGGCTATACAATATATTCTACTTGAATATCAGTTCACCAACACCAAAACCATTATTACCCCACCACCACCCTCACCACCATCATCATCACTACCCTTACCATCACCTGCACCATCACTGCCTCCACCATTGCTGCCTCTGCTGCCAACACATCCCTTCATTTCCATCCTCATTCCTCCATCTAATCACCAGCAGAACCACAAATGTCATAAAACCATCAAAAACAAAGCACCCACATCAGTCCTGTCCTCAGAGATAAAAGGATACATGTTTGCAAACTCTGCTCTAAATGAGTGGATCTCTTACTCCTTTAGAGAAGTTTCTAGAGTAATTCAGAATAATACAGTAAGATGCACAGAATAAGATGGTAGACTGAAAGGATCAGAGCTCACCTTCTCTCATGAAAACACCAAAACCACAACTAACGCTGGAAAATCATCAACAAAAAAGGACTGGAACCTACCAGAAAAGATACTCTACTTCCAAAGACAAAGAAGAAGCCACAATGAGACAGTAGGAAGGGTGCATTCCCCATAAAATCAAATCCCATATATTCTGGGTGGGCAACCACAAACTGGAAAATAATTACATTGCAGAAGCTTTTCCACAGGAGTGAGAGTTCTGAGTCTCATATCAGGCTCCCCACTTTGGGGGTCTAACGAAGGGAGGAAAAGCCCCCAGAGCATTTGGCTTTGAAGGCCACCTGGGCTTAACTGCAGGAATTTTACAGGACTGGGAGAAACAGAGACTCCAGTCTCAGAGGGTGCAAACAAGGTTTCACATGCACTTGGACCCAGGGCAAAGCAGCAGCTCCATAGGAGCCTGCAGGTCTTGGAGGGTCTCCTGGAGAGGTGGGGGGACAACTATGGCTCACTGTGAGGACAAGTACACTTTTGGGGGAGGGACTGGGTATTCTTTGGCATAGAGTTGTCCTGGAGGCCACAATTTTGACATCAAGATGTGGCCCCACTCAACAGCCAAAGGCGCCAATGCTGTGATGCACCAGGCCAAACAACCAAAACGACAGGAACACAGCCCCATCCCATCAGCAGACAGCAGCTTAAAGTCTTCCTGAGCCCACAGCCATCTCTTAAATACACCCCTTGACACAGCCTTGCCCACCAGAGGGACAAGATCCAGCTCTAGCCACCAGTGAGCAGGCACCAGTCCGTCACACCAGGAAGCCTGCACAAGCCTCTTAGACTACCCTGTCCACCAAAGGGCAGACACCAAAAGCAAGAAGAACTATAATCCTGCAGCCTGTGGGACTGCAAACATAGAAAGACAAATTGAGACAGCAGAAGAATATGTTCCAGATAAAGGAACAAGATAAAACGCAGAACAACTAAGTGAAGGGGAGACAGACAGCCTACCTGAAAAAGAATTCAGAGTAATGATGATAAAGATGATCAATGATCTCAGAAAAAGAATGAAGGCACAGGTTGAGAAGATAAAAAATGTTTAATAAAGAGCTAGGAAATTCAAAGAAAATTAGAGATGAACAATAACCGAAATGAAAAATACACTAGGAGGAAAAATAGAATGAGGCAGAAGAAAGGATAAGTGAGCCAGGAGACATAAAGGTGAAAATCACTGCCATAGAACAGGAAGAATAAAGAAAAAAAAAATGAAATGAGTACAGTTTAAGAGACCTCTAAGAAAACATTAAACACACTAACATTCACATTATACAGGTCAGGTCACAAAAGAAGAAGAGGGAGAGAAAGGGCTG
Organism: Bos indicus; assembly: GCF_029378745.1. Lineage (NCBI taxonomy): Eukaryota > Metazoa > Chordata > Mammalia > Artiodactyla > Bovidae > Bos > Bos indicus. The sequence continues at coordinate 57,079,408 of NC_091774.1, read as the reverse complement.
AGAACATATTTGAAGAGATAACAGGTGGAAACTTCCCAAATACAGTAAAGGAAACAGCCACCCAAGTCCAGGAAGCAAAAAGTCCCATACAGGATAAATTCAAGGAAGAAGATGCTGATACATATTAATATACTGACAAAAATTGAAGACTAAAAGAAAATATTAAAAGCACAAGGGAAAAGCAGCTTAGGAATACCCATAATGTTATCAGCTGATTTTTCAGGAGAAACTATGCAGGCCAGAAGGGAGTGGCATAATATATTTAAAGTGATGAAATGGAAAAACCTACAAACAAGAATACCCAACAAGGCTCTCATTCAGATTCAATGGAGAAATCAAAAGCTTTACAGACAAGTAGAAGCTAGGAGAATTCAGCACCACCAGACTAACTTTGAAACAAATGCTAAAGAAACTTCTCTAGACAGAAAAGTCTACAACTAGAAACAAAAATAACGAATGGGAAAGCTCACTGGTAAAAGCAAACATGCAGTAAAGGCAGGAAATCATTTACACACAAAGATGGTATCAAACCCAGCAATTGTGAGAAGAGGGTACAAATGCAGGATATTAGAAATGTATTTGAAATTAAGCGACCAGCAACTTAAAATAGTCTTGGATACATGTAGACTGCTATATTGAAACTTCATGGTAACCACAAGCCAAAAATCTACAATAGATACACACAAAAAAAAGAAAAAGGAATCCAAACACAACACTAAATATAGTCATCAAATCACAAGAGAAGAGAACAAAAGAGGAAGAGAAGAAGCAAGAACTACAAAAACAATCCCAAAACAATTAACAAAATGGCAGTAAGAACATGCGTAAGTGAGTGCTAAGTCACTTCAGTTGTGTCCAACTCTTTGCGACACTATGGGCTGTAGCCTGCCAAGCTCCTCTGCCCATGGGATTCTTCAGGCAAGAATACTGAAATGGGTTGCCATGCTCTCCTCCAGGGGATCTTCCCAACCCAGAGACTGAACCAGTGTCTCTTACATCTCCTGCATTGTCAGACAGGTTCCTTACCACTATCGCCACCCGGGAAGCCCCAATAAGAGCATACATATTGGTAATTACCTTAAAGGAAAATGAATTAAATGCTATAACCAAAAGACATACACTAGCTGAATGGATACAAAACCAAGACCCATGTATATTCTGTCTACGAGAAACCCACTTCAGATGTAGGGACATACACAGACTGAAAGTGAGGGGATGAAAAAAACACATTCCATGCAAATAGACATCAAAAGAAAGCTGGAGTAGTAACACTTCTATTAGACAAAATAGGCTTTAAAATAAAGACTGTTGTAAAAGACAAAGGAGGACACTATATAATGACCAAGGAATCAATCCAAGAAGAAACTACTATAAATATATAATGCACCCAACATAGGGGCACCTCAATATATAAGGCAAATGCTAACAGCCATAAAAGAATGTATTGACAGTAACACAATAATAGTGGAGGACTTTAACACCCTGTTTACATCAATGGCCAGATCATCCAGACAGGAAATCAATAAACAAACACAGGTCTTAAACGACACATTAGACCAGGTGGACTTAACTGATATTTATAGAGCATTTCACCCAAAAGCAGCAAATGCACATTCTTTTCAAGTGTACACAGAACATTCTCCAGAGTAGATCCCATGCTGGGCCATAAAGCTAGCCTTAATAAATAAAAAGTGAAATCACATCAAGCATCTTTTCTGACCATAAAGCTATGAAATTAGAAATCAGCAACAAGAAAAAAAATTGTACAGAAAACACAAACACATGGAGGATAAACAATATGCTACCAAATAATCAATGGAGAAATCAAAGGGGAAATCAGAAAACTCCTAGAGACAAATGAAAACAAAAACATGATAATCCAAAACCTGTGAAATGCAGCAAAGCTGTTCTAAGAGGGAAGTTCATACAATACAATCTTATATCACACAAGAAGAAAAATCTCAAATAAACAATCTAACATTACACCAAAGCAACTAGAGAAAGAAGAACAAACAGAGCCCAAAGTTAGTAGAAGGAAGAAAATCATAAAGATTAGAGTAGAAATAAATGAAATAGAGACAAAGAAAATAATCCCAAAGATCAATGAAACTAAAAGCTGCTTCTTCAAAAAGATAAGACTGATAAACCTTTAGCCAGACTCATCAAGAAAAAAAGGGAGAGTGGGCAAATCAATAAAATTGGAAATGAAAAAGGAGAAATTACAATACCACAGAAATACAAAGGATTCTGATACTACTACAAGCAACTATATAACAATAAAATGGACAATCTAGAGGAAATGGACAAATTCTTAGAGATGTACAATCTTCCAGAACTGAACCTAGAAGAAATAGAAAATACAAACAGACCAATCACAAGTACTGACATTGAAACTGTGATTTAAAAACTTCAAACAAACAAAACATCCAGGACCAGATGCCTTCACAGACTAATTCTATCAAATATTTAGAGAAGGATTAACATCTATATTTCTGAAACTGTTTCAAAAAATTCCAGAACAACACTCCCAAACTCATTCTATGAGGCCACCATCACCCTGATACCAAAACCAGACAAAGATATCACCAAAAAAAAAAAAGAAAATCACTGATGAACACAGACAGAAAAACCCTCAACAAAATACAAGCAAACCAAATCCAACACTACAGAAAAGGATCATACACCATGATCAAGTGAGATTTATCCCAGGGATGCAAAAATTCTTCAGTATTGGCAAATCAATATGATCAACCGAATACATGCAGAAAACTGAAGAATAAAAACAATACGATCAACCCCATACAAGCAGGAAAAGCTTTTGACAGAATTCAACAACCATATGTGATAAAAATTCTCCAAAAAGTGGGCATGGAGAGAAACGAACTCAACATAACAAAGGTCATATATGACAAAACCACATCTAACATCCTTCACCGTGGTGAAAACCTGAAGGTATTTCCTTTAAGACCAAAAACAAAAGAAGGATGTCCACTCTTGCCCCTTTTATTCAATGTAGTTTCGGAAGTTGTAGCCATGTCAATCAGAGAAGAAATAAAAGGAAATAAAAGGAATAAAAGAAATCCAAATTGAAAAAGAAATAAAATAGTCGCTGTTTTCATATGGTATGATACTATACAGTAAGTCCCCTACATACGAACCTTCAGGTTGTGAACTTCCAAAGGTGTAAACATGTTGCATGTCCAGGCACATAAGTCAGTTCATGTATCTGGCATACATTGTCACATGTGTGCACCCTCTCCAAGTAGCCGGCTGTGCTTTTGTGTACTTTACTGCACAGTACTGTATAGAGTACTGCTGCTGCTGCTAACTCGCTTCAGTCATGTCCAACTCTGCTCGACCCCATAGACAGCAGCCCACCAGGCTCCCCCATCCCTGGGATTCTCCAGGCAAGAACACTGGAGTGGGTTGCCATTTCCTTCTCCAATGCATGAAAGTGAAAAGTGAAAGTGAAGTCGCTCAGTCGTGTCCAACCCTCAGCAACCCCATGGACTGCAGCCTACCAGGCTCCTCCGTCCATGGGATTTTCCAGGCAGGAGTACTGGAGTGGGATGCCATCGCCTTCTCCAGTATAGAGTACACTAGTACATTGTCTTTATTTCAAGCTAGATCTGCAAGAGGATGACTTCATTGAACTCCTTGCTATGCAACACAAGGAGTTTACTAATGAAGACCTGATGGAACTGGAGGCCCAGACACAGGACAAAGAGAGACGAGAGGAAGAAGTAACCAAACAGATTCACGACACAGGGAATGGCAAGATCTTCTAGATTTGAGGAGGCACTACCAGTTTTGAGGCACAGAACCTAAGCACAGAACAGTGCATGAAGCTTGCAGCTGCTGTTTAGAATGCCATCCAGGGCCACTGTGTCATGATGATGAGAAAAAAACAGCTTCTACCCAGACATCGCTGGATCATTTTTTCAAGAGGGTAGATAGAACTGAATCCAGCAAGGAGCCAGAACCTGTGCCGTCAGTGTCAGACGTAAGTGAGACTGCAGCTTGCCCTCCATCTCCTAGTGCTGGTGATCTTTCAGCTCTACCATCTCCTGCCTCCTCTCCCTCCTCCAGTCAATAACCTTCTTGCCTGTTTACTCAATGCCAGCCTCTCTATGCCAGGGATTGTACTGTACTTTGAAGGTACTACATGCAAGATTAGAAATGTTTTATTTTGCTGTCTTTTATGGATTATTTGTGTGCAAAGTACTATAAGACTATTATAGTATAGTACTATATAGCTGATTATGTTAGTTGGATACCTAGGATAACTGTCAGACATAAAACAATTAGACTCATGGATGCACTCTCAGAAAAGAACTCGTTCAAATGTAGGGGACCTACTGTACATGGAAAATCCTAAAGATGCTACCAGAAAACTACTAGAGCTCATGAATGAACTTGGTAAATTTTCAGACTACAAAATTAATATGCAGAAATATCTTGCATTTCTATACACTAACAACAAAAATCAGAAAGAGAAATTAAGGAAACAATCCCATTTACCATCACATCAAAAACAATAAAATACCTAGGAATAGACCTATGTAAGAAGGCAAAAACCCTGTACTCTGAAAACTGTACGATGTTGATGAAAGAAACTGAAGGTGACATAAACTGATGGAAAGATATACCATGTTCTTACATTAGAAGAGTCAATATTGTCAAAATGTCTGTACTGTCCAAGGCAATCTATGGATTCAGCGCAATCCCTCTCCAATTACCAATGGCATTTTTCACAGAACTAAAATAAAAACCTTTAAAATCTGTAGAGAGACACAAAAGAACCCGAATAGCCAAAGCAATCTTGAGAAAAAAGAAAATGGAACTGGAGGAATCAGGCTGTCTGACTTCAGACTATTTACTACAAAGCTACAGTCAAACAGTAGGGTACTGGCACACAAGTAGAAATATAGATCAATGGAACATAATAGAAAGTCCAGAAATAAGCCCAGGCACCTATGGTCAACTAATGTGTGACAAAGGAGGCAAAACTATACAATGGAGAAAAGACAGTCTCTTCAATAAATGGTGTTGGGAAAGCTGGACAGCTCCATGTAAAAGAATGAAATTAGAACATTCTCTAAGACCATACACAAATGTAAGCTCAAAATGGATTAAAGACCTAAATGTAAGACTGGATACTATAAAACTCTTGGAGGAAAAGATAGGCAGAACATTCTGTGACATAAATTGCAGCAATATCTTTTCCAATCCATCTCCTAGAGTAGTGAAAATAAAAACAAAAATAAACATGTAGGAAATTCAAATGCTTTTGCACAGCAAAGGAAATCACCAACAAAACAAACAGATAACAGAGAACGGGAGAAAATACTTGCAAACAATGCAACCAACAAGGAATTAATCTCCAATATGTACAAACAACTCACGAAACTCAGTAGCAAACAAACAACCTAATCAAAAAATGGGCAGACGATCTAAATAGACATTTCTCCAAAGACATACAGATGGTCAAAAAGCACATGAAAGATGGTAAAGATCACTAATTATATCAGAGAAATGCAAACCAAAACTATAATGAAGTATCACCTCACACCCAATCAGAAAGGTCATATTCAAAAAGTCTACAAATAATAAATGCTGGTGAGGATATGGAGAAAAAGGAACCCTCCTACACTGCTGATGGGAACGTAAATTTGGCATAGCTATTGAACAACTAAGCAAACACACTATGGAAACAGTATGACAGGTCTTTTAAAAACTAAAAATAGAACTACCATGTGATCTAGCAATCTCACTCCTGGGCATATATCCAGAGAAAACCATACTTTGAAAAGATATATGTGCCCCAGTGTTCACTGCAGTGCTGTTTATAATAGCCAAGACATGGAAGCAACCTAAATGTCCACCGAAAGAGAAATGGATAAAAAATATGTCGTGAAAGTGAAAGTGTTAGTCACTCAGTCATGTCTCACTCTCTACAACCCCATGGACTGTAGCCCGCCAGGCTCCTCTGTCCATGGAATTCTTCAGGCAAGAATACTGGAGTGGGTAGCCATTCCCTTTTCCAGGGGATCTTCCCAACCCAGGGATCGAACTCAGGTCTCCCACACTGCAGGCAGATTCTTTACCATCTGAGCCACCAGAGAAGCCCAAGAATATGTCATGCATATATATACACAAAAGAATATTGTTGCTGTTTAGTTGCTAAGTTGTGTCCGACTCTTTTGCAACCCCATGGACTGTAGCCCACCAGGATCCTCTGTCCATGGGATTTCCCAAGCAAGAATACTGGAGTGGATTGCCATTTGTTTCTTCAGGGGATCTTCCCAAACCAGGGATTGAACACATGTCTCCTGCTCGTCGGGTGGATTCTTTACCACTGAGCCATCTGGAAAGCCCCACAATAGAATATTACTCAACCATTAAAAAGAATGAAATAACGCCATTTGCAGCAACATGGATGAACCAAGAGATTATCATACTAAGTAAAATAAGTCAATGAAAGACAAATATCATATGATATCTCTTATATGTGGAATCTAAGAAAAATTATACAAATGAACTTATTTACAAAACAGAAAAAGACACACCGACTTCAAAAACAAATTTCAGGTTACCAAAGAGGAAAAGAGTATGGGATAAATTTGGAGGTTGGGGTTAACATATATACACTACTACATGTATTAATAAAATAGACAATCAATAAGGATCTACTATATAGCACAGGGAATTCTATCAATACTCTGTAATAAGCTATATGGGAAAAGAATCCAAAGAAGAATGAATATATGTTCACATATAACTAAATCACTTTGCTGTAAACCTGAATCTAACACAACATTGTAAATCAAATATACTCCAATATAAATAAATAAGTAAATAAAATGATTTGATAGAGATTAAAAAAAAAAAGAACAATACAGCAAGTTGTGAAGCACGTACTCTGCACCATGCAGTCACTGCAGCAGGGCAGGAACACCTCCCACAGGCAGAATTCAGGCTATTCTTCAAAGCCCTCGCTCCGTTGTGCCACGCTCAGTCACTTCAGTCACATCTGACCCTGTGGACTGTAGTCTGCCAGGCTTCCCTGTCCATCACTATCTCCCAGAGCTTGCTCAAACTCATGTCCATTGAATCAGTGATGCCATCCAACCATCTCGTCCTCTGTCGCCCCTTCTCCTCCTGCCTTCAATCTTTCCCAGCCTACGGGGTTGGTGTTAAATCTAAGAGGAGCCTAGATGACACCCCACCTCCATGTGGCTAACCTTCCCATTCACTGATGATGAGTCAGGGATAGCAACACTCAGCCAAATTCAGCAAACAGGCAACTAAGAACCAAGCAAGCTCAGCCAGAAGATCAGCTCTCACTCACCTTCTCACACCTGTACTCCCCAAACTTGACCCCTCGCACCACCTGCTGGTAGATGAGGTTAGTGGCCACATTGTCTTCTGAGGGGTTGTGCCAGGGCGTGAAGACCTCCTTGCGGAAGAAGAGCCTCCACGGGGCATTGCGCTCCTGGGCACCCTGCTCCTTGGCGTACTGTTCACATTGGGAGATAGCGTCCATGACGTGGTCGCTGCCACTGCCCAGGGAGGACACCTGTGGGCACAGGGTTAGAGGTCACCCAGCTGAAGTGTGAGCAGGCGGGGGAGGACTGCAAGGAGCCATCAACTGCGCCAACTGTTCTGGTTCAGATGGAAAACCAAGGCTCAGGGCAAGGAGGGGTCTGCCCAGGTCACCCAGGAGGCAGACCAGCCGAGGGGAACCCCTGGATCCCACCACGGGCGCTGAGCTGGCACAGCAACCAAGGGATTCCTATTTCCTAATGGAAGTTTTTTGTGAAACTCTAACGGGCACATGGTCACTGAAGGTGCAGAAGGTGTCTGTTGGTGAGAGAAATGGCATCAGAAAACATGCTGCTATCACTGGACCTGCTAGGATGGGGGGTGGGGGGCATCTCTGTGGCCTGTGGTGATCCTGGGTGTGCAGGCAAAAGTTACCCACATCCAGACCCAGCTCAGCTGCTCTGGTAGCTCAGTGGTAAAGAATCCATCTGCCAGTGCAGGAGACACAAGAGATGCAGGTTCGATCCCTGGGTCAGGAAGATCCCCTGGAGAAGGAAATGGCAGATTCCCCAGAAAAGAAGTGGGTTCCCCAGGCAACCCACTCTAATATTCTTGCCTTGGCAAATCCCATGGACAGAGGAGCCTGGTGGGTCACAGTCCACGGGGTCACACAGAGTCAGTCACGACTTAGCGACAAACCAACAACAACAAGGCCCGGCTCAGCAGCGAAGGCTCCAGGCCCACATGTGCCCCGGGAGGCACACACTCTAGGTCTAGGCGGTCCGAAACAAGTGCAAAGAAACTACCATTCCTGATAAGGAATCATAAGTCCATTTGCAAACAGGAAAACTGGATCTCAGAGCCAGTGGCTCTCTCTCCACCATGTTATTTCTCTGTCATCAGCAGAGGGTTAGATCCACCTGGGCACATATGCGTGCAGCGAGCCCTGGGCTCCAATCTCCATTGTATGGTTGGGTTTCTCTTTAGGTGCTTAGGATCCCTTCATGATCCTAAGGAGCTGGGGCAAGGCCAGGGTTCCCACTGGTTTACGGAGGAGGTAACGGAGGCCCTGGAAGGTCAGTAACCGTGCAAGGGCGCCCGAGCCGGTAGGTGGCAGCACTGGGGTGGGAGCTGGTGGGCGGCCCTGGCGGTGCCGGGAGGAGGGGCTTCCGGGCTGGACTCACCTTATCAAACAAGGCGATGTAGAGGGAGAACCCGAAGCGGTCCTTGAGCGAGATCTTGTCGGCCAGCGCATTGCAGAGCTCCTTGGCCGTGGTCGCCGAGTCCGTCAGCAGCGTCTTGGTGGTCCCGTCCATGAACGTCACAGGCAACATGATGGGCTTCTTGGACTTGGTGGCCTGAAAGTGACCCAAGAGGCTTCCTGGGAATCCTTTCACTTCAGAACATCTCACGCCCTCTGGGCTCCCAGCTCCTTCTGGAGATGGAGCCCTCAGACCTAAACGTCCCACAGCACATTGCCTGTCCCTGGTCACAGGTGCCCAGGGAGCCCTGCTGTGCTCCCCACCTGAGAGGACCTGAAAGGTCCCTGAGCTGGGGCACTAGGGCTGGCCGGGTGGTCAGGCTTTGCCAGGTGCCAGGGACGCCTGTCTTCCTGTCATGTAACCATCACAAGACCCTGTGAAGTGACATCTGCATTGCCATGCTGCAGATGAAGCCATTGAGACACAGAGGAACACCCCGCCAAGTCACGTTGACTATAAAGCCAGCAGATGGAGTCATTGCCCACTGGGGGCTTTCCTGTTCCAGGGGCTTGAGACTCCAGAACTTGAGGGTGCGTGCTTGAAAGACCACAGAATCCCAAAGCAGGGAATATTTCTAGGGCACTGGAGTGTACCGTGACCCAAGCGCACACACACACAAGCACACACGCCCGGGGGTCGCACCTGCAGCTCCAGCCAGCTGGGCGGCTGTGTCCGTGTCCCATTGACAAAGGTCCTCCTGAGTCGCTCCTCACAGTACGGGGCGTAGCCAGGGGGTCCCCCATGGATGAAGTTCCGCAGGTACTACGGACAGAGGACCAACTCAGGGGACCCCACTCCAGCCTCCCTTGGCCTCCCCACCTGTGACACAGGCTGATAGGCTGGGACCTGGGACCCTTTGCCAGAGTGCTTGCACCTAGACAGATATTTCCTTGAGCAACAAAATACAAAGAAACCAAAAGGAACTGAAAATAACTGCACAGGTGCAGTGGGAACAATTATGAACAATAAGGTACAAAAAGGCCACAAACCAACTGCCATTTCTGAGCTGCTGGGAGCAGAGGCAGGGACTTTTCCATGAGCCCTGCACACAGCACCACCACCAAGGGGGTGGGCAGACAACCTCTGACCTGACCCACCAATCCGTCCCCACCCTCACCTCATTTAAGGAGCCAGGGAGCAAGCAGGGGCACCCGTTTCTTGTTCTTACTCCCTTGTACCACAGCACCAGCCTCAGTAAAGCCTTGCCTGAATTTCATGTCTGGCCTCTTATCAACTTCTATTGATTAAAACATTCATGGACCCAGGTCAGCAACACCTGGACCATCAGAGCAACTTTCCCAGGTCTCCTGCCTCTGGTTCCTCCACTCACAATCTGCTCCTGGGGACACCTCCACCCACGCCCCTCCTCAGCTTCCCAGGGCTCCCCACTGCCCTCTAGATCAAGCCCACATGCCTCACGCTGGCAAAAAGGCCACCATGATCCAGGCCTTTCTAGTCTCAGCCATGCCTCCAGCCTCACCCCACACACCACCCCTGCCCTGCACCCAGCTTAACTGCTCCTCTTCCTCCAGGGTCCACCTCCCTGACCCCTCCACTCCTCATACTGCTGACCAGCTGGGCTGATCCAGCTGACAGCTGCTCTGCCTCTGTGTCCCCAGCACCCAGAGCCTGGCACCCAGGGTCACAAAAGAGCCTGAGATGAACTAAAGTTCTTCAGACCAGCATGTGGAAAGTCCAGGAGATACCGCTGTCAAACTCAGCGTCTGCATAAATCAAATGGGGCCAGGGGAGACAGAAGTGAAGTGGTGGGTGCCTAGGAGGAGGGCCAGGAAGATGGGCCCCGCAGAGGCCGGGAGGTCTGGGAGGAGATGACCTGGGCAGGACCTCACTGCCAAGCCCCTCTGCCCTCTGAGATGCTTCTCCGTGCTCTGCTCCTTGACACCAGAGACCAAGCCCAGTTCCCCTTCCTGTCCCTGGAGGCCAAAAGCCTCCCCTACCTTAACAAACTTCTCAGAGGGGGCAAAGCAGCCCACGCAGAGAGACACGAGGATCCAGCCCCGGGCATAGCTGCTCTTGGAGGGGTTGTGAGTGAGCTGCTTGCTGATCTGGCAGTAGATCTCATCCCTAAGCAGAATGGGGTACAAGGAAGGGAGACAGACTGTCTCAGAGGGAAAGCCCACCCTCCATCCCAGCAGCAGGTGAGATGCCTACTCCCCCACTTGCCAGGGATGACCCAGGAGGAGAGTGGTCAGAGTGGGACCAGGTGGGGAAGGCTGAGCCCAGGGCTCTGGGGAGGGTCTGGCTTTGGAGGAGACAGGCTCATCAGACGTGAAGCACGTTCATACCTGACTCCAATCCAGAGTCCAGGGCCCCCAATCCACAGGGTGGTGCACACCCTGCTCTGGGCACGGGGCCATGGTCAGTAGTGACCACTCTAATGGGAAGCACAGGCTCCATCCCCCCCTCACCCCTCACCAAGCTGCGTGGCCTGGGCAGGTGAGTTCACCTCCAAGCCTGACCCACAGTCCCAGCAGCAGGTACAACTTCCACTAATGGAAACCAGCAGAGCAGGAAATGGGAAAAACATCTGGGGAGTTTCTCTGGGGGAGGAAATTAGTAGGGACTTTGATGTTCTCTTGATGTTTCCGTATGTTTGAATATTTAAGTGGCCATGTATTACTTTTGATCCCTGGGTCAGGAAGATCCCCTGAAGGAGGAAATGGCAACCCACTCCAGTACTCTTGCCTGGAAAATTCCATGGGCAGAGGAGCCTGGCGGACTGGCAGTCCATGGGGGTCACAAAGAGTCAGACACGACTGAGCGAGTGAGCATGCACGTATTACTTTTGTTTTGTGTTGTTTTCATTTTAAAGGGAAGTGATAGCATCCTGCTTATAAGATTGTTGTGAAGAAAAATGAGCCAAGGCTTATACAGGCCCTGGCACGATGCCCAGCACAGTAAACCCCCAAAGATGCCAGCCTAGCTGCAGCCTTAAGATGCTACCTGTCCATTCAGGGACAAAGGCTGGACCTATCATGGTGCAGTAACCACCAGGGGGCACTCACTGCTGTTCTTCTCTCTTAGAAAGGCAGGTTTCTAATTCAGTGGCTCCCCAATTTTGAGAGCTCACAGACCAATACAACTTCAAAATAAATTCTGGAAGTTGCTAACTTACTAAGCTGAATAGCTTATAACTTAATTGTCATCAACTTATAATGACAAATAAGGACATTTAAAACACACCAAATACACAGCCCCTGCCCACTATCTATATCACAATCATTTTATAAAACAAAGGTAATTTTAATATCCAAAAAGTAGGAAGGGCAAAATCTCAGAACAAAGAACCATGTTTTAAATAAATCAAACTTAGAAACATCCTTATTTCCCCCATCTTGTCACAGACCAGTAGCTGGAAGCCCTGACCCTGTTCACTTTCTAAGCAGGGATATGGAGGTCGAGAGAAGGGAGGGATTAGTCGTGGACCCTCAGGGAGTCAGCACCCAGGCTTCTGACTCAGTCCAGGGACCCTGGCACTGTGTTATTTAGAAGCATCACTTAAGGTCTGATGATGAGATTAATTATGAGGTAAATTCTTTTTTTTTTTTTTCTTTGTGGTTGTCATTTATTGGGTTTTTTTTTTAATTTAATTTTTTTTTTAAACTTTACATAATTGTATTAGTTTTGCCAAATATCAAAAAGAATCCGCCACAGGCACGCATGTGTTCCCCATCCTGAACCCCCCTCCCTCCTCCCTATGAGGTAAATTCTTAACCCTTAAACATACCTTGGGCAATTACCTTTTCTTCCCAGGGGCTGACAGCCCCAAGTGCTACATCTCTGGTGAGCAAGGTAGTAACTGGCCTCAAGGAGCAATGAAAGAGAGGCCAGTGACCCCTGGGCAAACCTCTTCCCTTCTCTGGACTTCCTGCCTCCTACTGGTAAAATGATACTTGACCTCCCCACCCACCCCATCCTGCTGTTCTCCCAGCCAACACACATGAGTTCATGGTCTGCTCTCCTAACCAGACACCTTGTGCAGATGGAGTTCTCAGAGAAACCGTGTTTTCCCGCCACTGATGCAGCTGAGTTGATTCCTTAATTGCTCCTGAAAAGTCACAGACCATCCCAGCGCCTCCACAACACCCCAGGGACCCAAGCAAAGGCCTCTCCTGGGCCTGAGGCATGTGCTGGATGCCTTCTGACCACAGTAACCCTGAGCACAGGCCTGGGCAGGGTGCACCGAAGGTGCCCGCAGGGATGGGTTATACATCAGATAATGCTAATAGCCAACAGCTACCGTCTACTGAGTGGCCACTATGGAGGTCCTAGGTCACACTTTCCATAGTTTTATCTGCCCCAAGCCTACAAGGTAGGTACTATTATTATTCCGTCTTAGCAGAGGAGGAAACTGAACCTTGCAAAGATAAAATCACTCTACCAAGACCACACAACCAGCTACCAGCAGAGCTAAACCCAGGCCTGCTTGGCTTAATCAGTTACTAAATTGGACTGCAAGGAGATCCAGCCAGTCCATCCTAAAGGAGATTAGTCCTGGCTGTTCATTGGAGGGACTGATGTTGAAGCTGAAACTCCAATACTTTGGTCACCTGATGCAGAGAGCTGACTCATTTGAAAAGACCCTGATGCTGGGAAAGATTGAGGGCAGAAGAAGGGGACGACAGAGGATGAGATGGTTGGATAGCATCACCGACACAATGGACATGGGTTTGGGTGGACTCCAGGAGTTGGTGATGGACAGGGAGGCCTGGCGTGCTGTGGTTCATGAGGTCACAAAGAGTCGGACACGACTGAGCGACTGAACTGAACTGAAAGTGATGGAGCCACGATTCTGCCACCCAAAGCCTTGTGGGGCTGGAAGAGCAGGATGGCTCCCCCTGCCAGCTGCCCCCTCCCTGAGCCCCAGCCCTCAGGTGCTGACCGGAGTGCTGGCCTCAGGATGCCGTTGCCAATGATGAAGTGCAGCTTCTCCAGGTTGGAGGTGGGCCGGTCCTCCAGCATGCTGTTGCCCTGCACCGTGGACTCCCCATCATGCAGCCTCTTGGTCACCTGGGACACAGCAGAGGGCGGAGGCTCGAGCAGGGCTCTCCCGCTTGCCTGAGTCTGCCCACTCCCTGGGAAAACAGAACCCTGGGAGTGGCCAGAGCGCTGGCTCCCCAGCACCATCACAGCCCCGCCCTATGCAGGACAGAAACTGAGTCAATGCCTGGCCCACACAGCCAGGGGGCGCTGGCCTGGTGCCACCCACTTCTGAGCATGGTTCCTCTGCAGTCTCCCTGACAGCGCTCCCTGCAAGGAGGTCCCACCAGGCAGGGTAGGGGCTGCTCCTCTGACCCCCGATGGGATCCCTAGCTCTCTAAGATGGGCCGCACACCACTCCGACAGCCAGAGTCAACCCACGTTCCAAGCACCACCATCACCCATCATGAGCACCCTGGCCCCATGCGAACAGCCTCAGGCCTGGGTTCTTTCAAATGGACTTCTCTCCTCAGGTTCCACACAGCCCACAGCGCCAGCCCCACCCTGTGCCCAGAGACACGGAGCAGGTGAGAGGGTGAGTGGTGGGAGCATGCCCCTGCAGACAGGAAGGGCTCCAGAGGGCCTCGTGTCCGCTGAGCACCCACAGTCAGCATCTCAAGCCACCATCCTAGGAACACACTAGCAGGCGTTTTTCTTCTCTGGGTGCCTTGGCTATCGAGCAGAGCTGGGATTCAAATCTGGGGCTACGAAGCTATCAGACCAGACTGGAGCCTCAGATGGGGAAGAAGAGGAAAACAAAAGCAAGGCAGGCCCAGGAAGTCCCGGAGCAGCAGCCTAAGCCTGTCTTGGGGAAGGCTTCCTGGAGGAGGTGACCCCAAAGCACACAAGAGGAAGGCAGAATTTTAGGCAGAGGGACCAGTGCGCACAAAAGCAGAGGCTTGAAGAAGCCAGTCCCTCTGTACCACGAATGCCTCCGTGTCTGTCGGCCCTCACAGCCTGGACAGTCCTGGAGCGAGGGGCCAGGACGGTGCTCAGAAAACACAAAACATAAATGAATGAATTCAAACAAACTAATAGTGTTAATGCCCCAAGGATACTCTTAACCCACAAAAATGTTTTCATCAGTTAAAAAGTCCCTGGATCAGAGGCAGTGAGTCCATGCCCTGGCAAGAACGGTCTTCCCTCCCACCATCTGGGGAGGGCCTCTCCAGCCCTCCCTAGCTCCTATGGCCCCTCTTCCAGGAAGCCCCCCTGACCGGCCCCAGACTGAGCACAGCACCCTCTTCCTTGCACCCTGTCTGCCTGATCACACCTAACACCGTCCTGCCAGCCACCCCGGTCCCCTGAGGACGGGCAGGATCCACTCCTGTCCCTGTGGGTCCCAAGCCCAGTCTAGGCCACCAAGGCCATGCAGGGTCTGCTCCCACCTCCTCCGTCAGTTTGGACTTCTTTTTCAAGGTCAAGTGTACCAGCTTGTGCCTCACACTGCTCTTCTTCTGCCCATCGGGGAGCTGGGCCTGCAGGACAAACAAGGGTCAAGGTCAAGTGGCTGGGCCGCAAATAATGACAAGAGCAGTTGACACTGTAGCTAGAATTAGCTCAAGCCCACACTAACATTTACAACGTATACCTTACCTTGCCCCTCCAACCCACCGTCAGTCAAGTGGCAGATCGGAAAACAGACTCTGAGAAGTACAGTAACCCACAAACCACCCCCAACAAGTCCAAATGGAAGCTGTCTCTGACTGCAAAGCCTATCTCAAAACCTGCCCCTGCCACATGGCCTCAACAGTGGTCAGCACTCTACAGCCTATACAACACTCACGCATTCACTCTCAGGAGTAGACAGAGCAGGGCAAGGGTCAGGGGGGTGAGGCAGAGGCAAATTTTTGTATGTCATTCTGCTGAAACCTTATGGCTGGGGATGGCCTGGGTGGGACAGTGGCCACCGGGCACCTGGGACTTACCTCACCCTCGCCCTGCAGGGCCTGCAGCTCCCTCTTGTAGGTCTTCTTGCCCAAGGTCTCGTAAATCTTGGTCATCACGGGAATCTTCTCACTGCCGTCACTCATGGCCGTGTGGTACCTGGGCTCTGGGAGGTCCCCCATGAACCGGAGGATGGTGATCCAGACTGCCAGGGCCGCCTGGGAGGCAGAGCCATGCCACTCAGCCCGAGCACAGGATGTTACCAAAGCCATCAAAATGACCCACAGAGAGGCTAGAGAACCGCAACCCACCCTCGACCGGAGGAGGACCACTGAGCTGAGTGCCGCTTGCTCTCCGGGCCTTGCCCTGTGACCCGCCCCAAGCTGGGCACCGGGTGAAGTCAGCCCTGGTCCCTGCACACCAGGGCCCCTGCCCCTCCGCACCCATGCCGCCCAGTCCTCACCAGCTGATCACCCTCATCATCGTGGTACAGCAGTGGCTGCTTGAGTGGCCGCCGGGTGTAGGTGTGCGTGGTCGTGCCCTGGAAGTAAGTGGCAGCGAACTTGGCGAATTTATACTCGGAGAGATCTTCCTCATCTTCGTCGGGCAGGGGCAGGGCTGCATCCAGGTCCTCTTCTACCATCTCCCTCCGCCCGTGCTCCAGGTCCTGGAGGGAGGAGACGGGTTCCCTGCCATGGGGGCAGACCTGGGGCTGAGCTAGGGGCCCCCAGCCAGTCCCTGAGGGGCCAGCTCCTGCTCCAGGAGCACAGGGATCTGTCCACCCGGTTCACTCCCGAGACAGAGCCCAGCACATGGTAGGTCCTCAACACACAAACGAAAAAAGGTTTGCGAATGGCCTTGGAGGGGGACAGTGGCTGGCCCAAGGTCACATTGCAGGCTGGTGGCTGGACAGGGCCTGGGACCGGCGGTCCCTGTTCCAGATCATCACTGCCGCCTTCCGCTCAGAGGGGACCAGGTGGACTTTAACACAAAGTGGCACAAGGGGAGGGAAGGCAACCACCTAGGGCCTGTCCCAGCTCCTTCCCCAGCCTGGTACCTCGAAGCCACTAGGTGCCTGGCCCTCCTGGCCTGGCAGGCCGCCCGAAGTCCCCAGGAAGCCAAACATCTTGTCCACCATGTCCGAGTGATTGATGGGCTCATGGCGGGCCCTCTCCATCTGCTCCAGGAGTTCCTTCTTCCTCCGAGCCTCCTCCTTCTCCTTCAGCTCTCGCTCTGCATCCTCGCGGGCCAGCTGGGCCAGGCGCTCCTGTGAGGCAGGGGTGATGCAGCGTCAGAGAGCAAGCCCCCTGTGGGGAGCCCACGGGAGTCCCTGCAGCAACCAGGCCTGAGTCCCAAACCCAAGAGGCCCTCCTGACAGCTGTGAAGGACTGAGTCTCCGGCCTCGCCACCCGGGGCCACACACACTAAGTTCTCACAGCCCAGTGAAGACAGATGCCACACCAAGTCCAGACAGAAATGCCACCTGCCCTCAGGGCTCAGCTGGGACCACCTCCTCCAGGAAGCCTACTCAGGCTTCCCCAGCCAAAAGGGACCACACCGACCCAGAAATCCCAGAGCCACTGGGCAGAGGCTGCAGACCAGTGGTGTACAATAGAAATATAATGCAATCCACCCTGGGTCGCAAAGAGTCAAACACAACTTAGACTAAATGACAACATATACAGTGGCTACATTTAAAATAGTTCTTTTAAAAAATAGATCAATTTTAATAATGTACTTCATTTAACCCAATATTTCCAAAGTATTGAAACAGAGCAGGACTCTCTGATCCCTGCCCCACTTCTACCATACCTTTCGCCTGTGGAAAACTTTAGTCAAAGAATAAGTTTAATCAGAGAAGTGAGAAATGCTGAAACAAAGGAAAACAGTCTAAGGAGATTAGTAACAACAGTGTCGTCATTAAGCACAGTCAAGGAACTTTATCTCTTTCTCAAGGGCTATAGATAATATTCTGAGCCATATCCTGTGAGCTGTCTTATAGATACCAGAACACCAGGTGGAGAAGTTAACTACATGATGACCAGACTGTACCCTGGACATGCGCTGCCACAATTCTGAGAACTGGCCACAAAGAAATGGGAGCAAGTGCACCCCAGAACTGAAGATTAACTGTACCTAAAACAACCCAGATGATGCTAGTCAGACCACTGATGACCAGTTGAAGATGACTGTTAGAGATGACTGTGCTGTTTCTGCATGTAACCTCCCCTCAACTCTGTCTATAAAAGCTCTCACCCCCTGCTTGTTCGGGGAAGGTGGGGTGGGAGCCGGCCTTTGGACAGATGTCTGCCACCCTCCCCTGCAGCTGCCAGCATCTGAAATAAAGCAAACCTTCCTTTCCACTAATCTGGCCTGCTTATTGGCTTTTGAGCGGTGAGCAGCCAGACCCCCCGACACATACCTTTCGGTAACAGTATTATCTCTGCATGTAATTAATATTTAAAATATCTCAGCTATTTTATAGTCCTTTTTTTTTTTTTAACTAAGTCTTCAAAATCAAGCTTGTATTTGGGAATTCCCTGGCAGTGCAATGGTTAGGACTCATTGTTCTCACTGTTGAGGGTCTAAGTTCAATCCCTGGTCAGGGAACTATGACTCTGCAACTTTTTATCCAGAGTTATCTCCCAGCTGAGGGCCTGGACCCACAGCCTTCAGACCCAGCACAGAACAGGCACTTCATAGATCATAGCCTTGTTGTGGCAAAGGGGCTTGTGTAACTCAATGAAGCCATGAGCCACCCCAGACAGACAGGTCAAAGCAGAGAGTTCTGACAAAACATGATGGAGGACGGAATGGCAAACCACTCCAGTATACTGGCCATGAGAACCTCATGAACCGTATGAAAAAGCAAAAAGATATGACACCGAACGATGAGCCTCCCAGGTCAGAAGGTCCAATATGCTCCCGGGGAAGAACAGAGGACAACTACTGAAAGCTCCAGAAAGAGTGAAGCAGCTGGGCCATCGCAGAGATGATGCTCAGCCCTGGGTGTGTCTGGTGACGAAAGTAAAGGCCAATGCGGTAAAGAGCAATACTGCACAGGAACCTGGAATGTCAGGTCCATAAATGCGTAAACTGGGCATGGTCGAGCAAGAGATGGCAAGAGTAAACACTGACATCTTAGGAATCAGTGAGCTCAAATGAATGGGGATGGACGAATTTAATTCAGATGACCACTGTATCTATACTGTGGGCAAGAATCCCATAGAAGAAATGGAGTAGGCTTCATAATTAACAAGAGTCCAAAACGCAGTCCTTGGGTGCAACCTTAAAAATGACAGAATTATCTCAGTTTGTTTCCAAGGCAAACCATTTGCCATCACAGTAATCTAAGTCTATACTCCAAACACCAATGCCAAAGAAGCTGAAGTTGATCAGTTCTATGAAGATCTAGAAGATCTCCTAGAACTAACACCAAGAAATGATGTCCTATTCATGATAGGTGATTGGAATGCAAAAGTAGAAGTCAAGAGATACTGTGATAACAGGCAAGTTTGGTCTTGGAGTACAAAATGAAGCAGGGCAAAGGCTAACAGAATTCTTCCAGGAGAATGCATTAGTCATAGCAAACACCCTTTTTCAACAATACAGGAGACGACTTTACACATGGATATCACCAAATATCAATGCCGAAATCAGACTGATTATATTCTTTGTAGCTGAAGATGGAGAAACTCTATACAGTCAGCAAAACAATATCTGGAGCTGACTGTGGCTCAGATCATCAGCTCCTCATAGCAAAATGAGGACCTTAACTTTCTTTCTTAAACTAAAGAAAGTGGGGAATACCACTAGGCCAGTCAGGTATGACAAATCAAATCCTCTATGAATATACAGTGGAGGTGATGAATAGATTCAAGGGATTAGATCTAGTAAATACAGTGCTTAAAGAACTATGGACAGAGGTCCGTAATACTGTACAGGAGGCAATAAACAAAATCATTCCAAAGAAAAAGAAATGCAAGAAGGCAAAGTGGTTGTCTAAGGAGGCTTACAAATAGCTGAGGAAAGAAGAGAAACAAAAAGCAAGGGAGAAAGGGAAAGGTTCACCCAACTGAATGCAGAGCTCCAGAGACCAGCAAGGCGAGACAAGAAGGTCTTCTGCAATGAACAATGCAAAGAAACAGAGACAACAACAGAAAGAGTAAGACTAAAGATATCTCCAAGAACATCGGAAATACCAAAGGAAAATTTCATCCAAGATTGGCACAATAAAGGACAAAGATAGAGACCTAATAGAAACAGAAGAGATCAAGAAGAGGTGGAAAGAATACACAGAAGAACTGTACAGAAAAGATCTTAACGACCCAGATAACCACGATGGCATTGTCTCTCACTCAGAGCCAGATATTCTGGAACGTGAAGTCAAGTGGGCCTTAGGAAGCACTGCTGCCAATAAAGCTAGTGGAAGTGATGGATTCCAGCAGAGCTATTTAAAATCCTAAAAGATGATGCTGTTAAAATTGCTGCACTCAATATGCCAGCAAATTTGGAAAACTCAGCAGTGGCCACAGGACTAGAAAAGGTCAATCCTCATCCCAATTCCCAAGAAGGGCAGTACCAAATAATGTTCAAACCACCAGACAATTTCACTCATCTCCCACGCTGGTAAAGTTATGTTCAAAATCCTCCAAGCTAGGCTTCAGCATTACGTGAACTGAGAATGTCCAGATGGTCAAGCTGGATTTAGAAAAGGCAGGGGAACCAAAGATCAAATTGCCAACATTTGCTGGATCATAGAGAAAGCAAGGGAATTCCAGATCATTGACTACACTAAAGCCGCTGACTGTGTGGATCCTAACAAACTGTGGAAAACTCTTGAAGAGATGGGAATACCAGACCGTCTTACCTGTCTCCTGAAAAACCTGTATACAGGTCAAGAAGCAAGAGTTAGAACCCTGCATCCCACCACTTCATGGGAAATAGATGGGGAACAGTGGAAACAGTGTCAGACTTTATTTTTCTGGGCTCGAAAATCACTGCAGATGGTGACTGCAGCCATGAAATTAAAAGACGCTTACTCCTTGGAAGGAAAGTTATGACCAACCTAGATAGCATATTCAAAAGCAGAGACATTATTTGCCAACAAAGGTTCGTCTAGTCAAGGCTATGGTTTTTCCTGTGGTCATGTATGGATGTGAGAGTTGGACTGTGAAGAAGGCTGAGTGCCAAAGAATTGATGCTTTTGAACTGTGGTGTTGGAGAAGACTCTTGAGAGTCCCTTGGACTGCAAGGAGATCCAACCAGTCCATTCTGAAGGAGATCAGCCCTGGGATTTCTTCGGAAGGAATGATGCTGAAGCTGAAACTCCAGTACTTTGGCCACCTCATGCGAAGAGTTGACTCACTGGAAAAGACTCTGATGCTGGGAGGGATTGGGGGCAGGAGGAGAAGACGACAGAGGATGAGATGGCTGGATGGCATCACTGACTCGATGGACATGAGTCTCAGTGAACTCCGGGAGTTGGTGATGGACAGAGAGGCCTGGCGTGCTGCAATTCATGGGGTCGCAAAGAGTCGGACACGACTGAGCAACTGATCTGATCTGATAGGATAACTGACTGGTTCAGGATTGAGAAAGGAGTATGGCAAAGCTGTTTATTGTCACCCTGTTTATTTATACACAGAGTACATCATGCAAAATGCAAAGCTAGATGAGTTACAAGCTGGAATCAAGATTGCCAGGAGAAATATCAACAACCTCAGATACGTGGATGATACCATTCTAATGGCAGAAAGTGAAGAGGAACTAAAGAGCCTCTTGATGAGGGTGAAGGAAGAGAGTTAAAAAAGTTGGCTTAAAACTCAATGTTAAAAAAACTAATTGCATGGCATCCAGTCCAATTACTTCATGGCAAGTAGACGGGGAAAAGGGGGAGACAGTGACAGATTTCCTCTTCTTGGGCTCTAAAATCACTGCAGATGGTGACTGCAGCTATGAAATTAGAAGACAACTGTTTCTTGGCAAGAAAGCTATGACAAACCTAGACAGTGTGTTAAAAAGCAAAGACATCACTTTTCCAACTAAGGTCCGTACAGTCAAGGCTATAGTCTTTTCAGTAGTCATGTACAGATGTGAGAGCTGGACAATAAAGAAGGCAGAGTGCCAACAAGTTGATGTGGTGCTGGAGAAGACTCTTCCTTGGACTGCAAGTTGATCACACCAGTTAATCCTAAAGGAAATCAACCCTGAATATTCATAGGAAGGACTGATGCTAAAGCTGAAGCCCCAGTACTTTGGCCACCTGATAGAAACAGCTGATTCACTGAAAAAGACCCTGATGATGGGAAAGACTGAAGGCAGGAGAAAGAGGGCAACAGAGGATGAGATGGTTGGATGGCCTCATCAATTCAATGGACATGAACTTGGCCAAATTGCGAGAGATGGTGAGGGACAGGGAAGCCTGGAATGCCGCAGTCCATGGGATCATGAAGAGTCAGACACGACTTGGAGACTGAACAACAAAATCTCCCAGCTGAGGGCCCAGACCCACAACCTTCTCACCTGGCACAGAACAGGCACCCAGCGCACAGGTGAAGGAAGGTCACGTGGACAGAGGATGAACAGATGGTTTGGCTGAGAGCCACGGAACCAGTGAATGGAAGTGCAAGGAGCCGACTCGTCCCCAGCTCACCTGATGTTTGCGTTCGGCCTCCTCCTTGGCCTTCTTGGCACTCATCTCCTTCCGGAGCTTCTCCTCCTCTGCCAGCCGCATTTTCTCAGCCTCCAGGCGCCGCAGGTACTGGGGGAGGCGGGTGGCAGGATGGGCACCGTACCATGTGTGTGGCTGTCACAGTGTTCCCTGCCAGCTTGACCCCACCCCACCCCCTTTGAGTTCCAGGACTGGGGATGACTTTGCCAAATAATTTAGCAGAGGGAAACTGAGGCATGCGAGAAACCCTCCAGGTCCCACAGCGGGTTGAGGGCACCTTTGATCCCAAAGCTGAAGCAGGTTCGCCTTGGCCTCCCAAAGACTCACAAGAGGGACTGGGCCCCCGCCCTACCCCTGGCTGGAAGGAGGGAAATGAGGGTCCAGTCTTGTGCATCCTTCAGAGGGAGAGCCCTTCATCCCCCCGCCTCACCCCCTGCGATGGGCTCAGGCCACATGCGGGATGATTTGTCTGCTTGAGGTGGAGTGGCACCCCTTGGAGGACCTAGAGCCAGGGGTTCTTGTGGACTGGGCCCCTCACCTCGGCCCTGAGGCGCCGGTGCAGCCTGCGGGCAATCATGCCCCGGGCGTAGGCCTGCACTGTGATCACGGCCCAGAGGCGGTGGCGGAAGGCCTTGCGTACCAGGTAGGCCCGGCAGCGGGCCTGGAACCCGATGATGCGCCGGCGGGCCAGGCAGTACTGCTGGTGCAGCTTCCGGGAGCGGTGCAGGGCCTGCAGCCGCAGGAAGCCCAGCCGCATCTGCAAGGACAGCCACCAGCTCAGAACCACAGCCCTGATGCCAGACCAGCCGTGCCCATGGAGGTCACTGCCCTGGCTCCACTCGCCAACCCACGAGCCCTGAAGGCACAGCTGGTTCCACTCAGACCAAAGTTCCCCAGGGAGTGCGCTTGGCTTCCCCCAAAGTGGGTCTCCCCACCAGGGACACCATCCTCAGACCAGGAGCCGGCCTCCTTCCTGTTTGCCTCTCCAGCCCCAAGTCCAGGCTGCAGCCCAGTTCCTTCCCTATGGGTGTGTCTATGTGACACACCCATTCCTGGCCCCCTGTAAGGTGTTCAATAACCTGAGGCTCACAACCCACCAGGACATTCCAGAAGAAAAGCAGAAACATTGCTGACCAGCAGGGGAGAACCACAAGAAGCAGACTTGGACTTTGGGCTGGAAGAATGGTAGTGGCTGGCGGGGGCGGGAGGCCAGCCGCCCCGCAAACAGGTAAATCCTGTGCTATGACGATGGAACCAGGTTCAAAGGCCTCGTGGATCACCAAGCAGCTCCCTCAAGAGGCTCACCAGCCCATAGTTCCTCCTGCAGTTGTGGCCCCGCCAGTGCCTCTGGATCAGTGTGGCAGCATTCTTCAGCTTCAGGAAGTTGGACCTGAAACAGCAGCGTGATGCAGGAGGATGTCTATAGGGGTCTGGGTGGAGTTTGGAATCAGGAAAGTAGGGCTGAGTCCCAGCTTTGTGTCTCCTTGGCTCCACAACCTTAGGCAAAGGCATATACCCTCTTTGTGCCTCAGTTTCCTCATCTGTAAAAGGGACAGAGTAATACCTGTCCTGCCTGCCTCACAGACTTGTCACATAAACTCAATAAGGTAGGCATTCAGGTTATTCATGAATAAATGTAGGACTTCCCTGGTGGCTCACATGGTCAAGAATCTGCCTGCCACGTAGGAGACCCAGATTCAATCCCTGGATCAGGAAGACCCCTAGAAAAGGAAATGGCAACCCACTCCAGTATTCGTACCTGAAAAATCCCAAGGACAGAGGAGGCTGGTGGGCTACAGTCCATGGGGTCGCAAAGAGCTGGACATGACTTAGTGACTAAACAACAAGTAGTAAATAAGATAAAGATTAAACACTTGGAACACTGTGAAAGTGAAGTTACTCAGTCGAATCCGACTCTTTGTGACCCCCTGGACTGCAGCCTACCAGGCTCTTCCATCCATGGGATTTTCCAGGCAAGAATACTGGAGTGGGTTGCCATTTCCTTCTCCAGGAGATCTTCCCGACCCAGGGATTGAACCCGGGTCTCCCTCATTGTAGACAGATGCTTTACCATCTAAGCCACCAGGGAAGTCCTGGAACACTGTAAACATCACTTATTACTGATCGTTTAACTCCCTCATATTACATGTGAGGAAACTGAGACTCGATGTGGTTGGGGCTAGAGCCCTGGTCTTCTGATTGAGCACCATGCTGTTCCCCTGCACAAACTAGGCCGCTGCTACAGGCTGACAGTCATCTTTGACCTCATGGAGGACAAGAGGTCACACATCAAACAGCAGGTGTCTCCTGAACATAGAAATAAGAGGAGTGAAGGATGGCTACCTCAACGTGGGTGAGTCCATGAGCCAGTGCCTGGATGCTCACAGAAACGAGGGCACAGCCATGGGAAAGGATGGACAAGTGGGTAGAAAAACAGGTGAATGAGTGGACCAAGGATGGCTGGACAAGTGGGTGGATGGGAAGAGAAGGGGAGCGGCCAGATGAACATAAAAAGGGGCAGGAAGTGTGGTTTTAGTGGAGCCTGAATCACAGAGTCAGCCCCACCCAACTGGGAGGTGACACAGCTGTACACCCGCCCCTCACGTGGAATACGGGACACACTTTGTAATTTACATGTAATTTACACAGAATACAGGACACACTTTGTACCTTACAAATGTCATAGCATCCACGTGTGTGTCTCATGAGCCCACATGGGCAGGCAGGTATTACTGGGCATGCGGAATATAGATGGGCCCGTGTGTCTTAGTGTTCATCCATGTTCATGTGACCCTGTGTGTGCCTTGCACATGTGTGCATGTTTCTGTGTATGCACATGGGTGTTTATTCCCAGTGTCCACATGGGAGGAACCACAGTGAGCCAAGCATATGCACACGCGTGCATGCATGCACACACACACACACATTGGCGGAGGCGGGGAAGAGCCATCCAGACACAAACCTGTCTTTGAAGCCCCGGATGACTTTCTGGAGGAGGATGACTCTGTCGGTGATGGCCTTGTCCCGCTCCACCTCCAGCAGCATGTCATGGTGGTCCTGAAGGGCAGAGCCTTCTGAGCAGAGCCCCCACCAACCCCTCCAGTCCCAGAGCAGAGGCTGCCCCAGGTGGGCCCCTCTTCCTTTACTTAGGGAGCTGGTCCCTAATGGCTTCCATACGTGCTATGGCGCCATGGGGCAGCCTCCCTCAAGTACAGACAAGGTACTGTCATGGCTGGTTCCCTGAGGCCTGGGTGGGACACATGCAGCAGGAGGGGCCCAACACGCACACACACTAACTCCATCCCAATGGCCATCTCTACTCTGAGACCTGGCTATTCTAGATGTTTCTGTCATATCAGCCACTGACCTGGGACAGGCGACCATCATTTCACTCCTGGATCTTAGAAATAGTCTCCTGACTGATACCATCTCAAGAAGGGATCTTACAGCAATACCCCATGCTTCCCAGGGTCAAGTCAGGTCTTCTTCCCTGGCACCTGGGCCCTCCACCATCAGGCCCTGCCCTCTTCTCCAACCCTCTCTCCTTCTCATCCCCAAGCCCCCAACCCTCACTCCGGTTGGACAAAACTCCATGGTTCATTCAGTACATGAATCAAATATCTCCAGGTGCCCACCCTGTGCTCGGTGCTGGGTGGGACTGCAGTGAACTAGGCAAACCTGGGCCCTGCCCCAGGGAGGCTGAGTCTGGAAGGGGATTCAGACTCAGATAATCAGATAATCCATCAGATAATCACACCTATCAAGATAATCCAGGTCACATCACTTGGGGACAGGGCCCAGCACCGACGGATGCTCAGCCAAGGCTTTCTGAATCAGTGAGTGAATGAATGAGAAGTAGGTTTGGGGTCTGGAAACCACTGCCTATTAAAAGAGCCCAGAGAGGTGAGGATGTGGAGGACGAGGACAGTCCTCAGACGTCTCTGGCACTAGATGTCATCATGCTATAAGCTTTCCCTCCCTTAATCCCTGAGTTGAGCATCAGGACTACAGGCTGGAAGTCCTGATCTCTGCTCCAGGGCAGTGCCTGACCTGGGGCACCTTGCTTCTACATGCTGCACCTCTGAAACGGGCATAATAATTCTACCTCATGGGCTGCTATGATGACTAAATGAGATGATGGACAAGAAGCACCCACTCCCGCTGGGGTCTGGCACACAGAACAGTGCTTTCCAAACAGCACTTGTGAGACGCAGAGGCAGGAAGCGAGGGTTCCGGGAGATGAAGACACTGGCCCAGGCCCCTCAGCCAGAGAGGCATCAGACTAGACTGCAGGACTCTCTCCAGCTGAGGGCTGGCTCCCCCTTCCCTCTCCCCGGCTGTCCTGGGCTGCCTGGGCCCCACCCTGTGCCAGAGGAAGGAGCTCTGACCCATCACCCGGGACAGCCGGAAATCTAGAACAGCAGAAATGGAAATGGGGAAGCCAGGGTTCACCCTGTCCCTGCTGTAGCTGTCCCACCTCCACCATCTCCATCAAGCTCTCCCAGCACAGCTTCCTGCTCCCAGCCCTGCCCCCTCCCAGCTGCCCAGCCCCCAGAGTCCTGCCCAGGCTGTGCTGGGAGCCAGAGAGCCCTAGATGCCAGTTCAGGGAGCATGGGGACAGGTCCAGGGACACTAGAGGTGGGTGGCACACAGCCAACCACAGCCCAGCATGAACCATGCCTGGCAGGAAAGCACAGGACCAAAGATACACTCAAGAGTACCCCCCACAAGCACATCCCATTGTGCAGATGGGAAAATGAGACCCAAGAAAAGGGCAGTGACCTGCCCAAATTCCCAGGGCAGGTCACCACAGGGTCAGGCCTCCCTGGTGAGGCCACCCCTGGCCTTTGCTTCCTCATGACCCCACCCCCAGGCTAGGGGTCAGAGAGGCCCTCAAATACCCACTGCTCCTCCACCACCCAGGAGGCCAGACCCCACACCTGCTTAGGGCTGGAGGAGCACAAAAGCCCAGCAATGACCCCATTCTGTGCTGCAACTCCTCTACAGGGACCCCAAGACCTGTTCCCCCCAACCCCAGGGAGTTCACAGCTCCCCCAAGGCAGACAGAGTCTGAGGCCATGCTCACCTTCAGAAAAATCTTGGTTTTGCCAATCTGCCAGTCGTCATGGGTGCCCAGCACAGCCTCAGCCATGCGCTGACATGTCCCCCGAAGGTCGTCCTGGGTTGGGGGCGGAAGTGGGGGTGGGGTGCACAAGAGCTTGGGTGGTCCCACCAGTGAGACAGGCCACCTGGTATCCCTCCGAAGGCTGGGGGACAGAGATCTTGCTCCAGTTCTGCCCCTGACTCTGTGTGGCTCCAGCCAGGCCCCGCCTTCTCTGACCCTCACTCTTCTCCTTAGCTCCATCTGATGATTGTAAAACCCTCGCCTACAGCCAGGACCCACTCAGCACATGCGTGAAGTCCACACCAGGCAAGCATGGCAATGGAAGCTCTCAGATGCACTCCACTGCCTGATCCCAATTTTCCCAGCCACACCTGAGGTGGCCAAACTGATGTTGTGCCCAGCACAGTGTTCCAGTAAGAAAACTGGGACTTTTGCCCAGCCCAGGGCTGGAACCCTTCCTCCCACCACCTCTGCCCTCGGCCTGTGTACCTGCTTGTAGGCCGGCTTCACGCCAGGCAGCAACACTCGGTACCGCTCCACAAACTCCACGAAGCTGTAGCGGATGGGGTAGCCGGCTCGGCGGATGCGGATGGTCTCCATCATGCCCGAGTACCGCAGCTGGCGCACACACAGGTGCCGGTCGAACAGCTGTCGGGCAAGGAGCCAAGGGCGTCAATGCTGAAGGCTCCCGCTGGGAGACCAGCCCTGCTCTGTGTTTTCCCGACCCCAGACAGAGGTCCTCAGAGGCCAAGGTCACACAGCGCATGAGGAGCAAAGGCGGGACCAGACCCGGATCTGCAGTCCAAACCCACCAGGCAGCACAGAATGAGACCCTCACTCGGGATGAGCTGAGTACATTGAGAGCACAGAGGAGAGACAGCCTAATTGGGACATCTTGAGGGGCTTCATGAAAGAGAAGATTAGCTTTGTTCTAACCCTGCTGACAAAGGTCCACGTAGTTAAAGCTATGGTTTTTCCAATAGTCATGTACAGGTGTGAGAGTTGAACCATAAAGAAGGTTGAGCACCAAAGAATTGATGCTTTTGAACTGTGGTACTGGATAACACTCTTGAGAGTCCCTTGGACAGCAAGGAGATCAAACCAGTCAGTCCAAAAGGAAATCAACCCTGAATATTCACTGGAAGGACTGGTGCTAAAGCTGAAGCTCCAATACTTTGGCCACCTGATGCAAAGAGCCAACTCACTGGAAAAGACCCTGATGTTGGGAAAGACTGAAGGCAGGAGGAGAAGGGGACAACAGAGGACAAGATGGTTGCATGATATCACTGACTCAATGGACATGAATTTGAGCAATCTCCAGGAGATGATGAAAGACAGGGAAGCCTGGCGTGCTGCAGTCCAGGGTCACAAAGAGTCAGACACAGCTGAGCAGCTGTACAACAACCATGACAGGAAAGAGTGCTGGAGCAGCAAGCGCGTGCAAAGGCACAGTCATTTCTGTGATGGCCGCTGGGGTGGTGGAGAGGCTGGGAAGGGCCTCTCCAGTCACATGGGGGGATGTGACCAGGTCAGATTTGAGTTCGAGACCCTGCAGTGGGGAGGGGAATGGGAGTGAGGGATTGGGAGGCAGGAGACTCAGAGAGGAGGTCTTGTAGCCAGGTCCAGGACAGAGATGCTGAGGTCTGGGCCCAAAGAAGTTTCGAGAGGCATCTGAGAGCAGGAGAAATGGTGCCCAACTGTAGGGCCCTGGACCTCTTACCTTAGAGGGCAGCTTGCTGGAGCCCTCTGATTCTCACACCCCTGCAGACCGGATCCTGAGCCCTAGAGGGACTGACCAGCCCACTCTGGGGAATGTTTCTAGGCAGGGGACAGGGGACAGGGCCAGCAGGCGGAAGGCTGACTTCCGCCACCTGTTTCCTCTCTGTACAGGCACTTTCCCTGGCCCAGCGCTGGCCTTCCGCCTTCCGTCCTTCCGCAGACCCCAACTTCCCCTAGGCCTCCCCTCCTATCTCTGGGAAGTGTCTAATGGTAAACAACACCTCCCAGAGCTGTGGTAGGAGAGCGCTCCTAGCAAGGGGTAGTCCAGGCTCCTGGCTCTGCGACCTCTAGTCCCCAACCTCCTCAAGCTTCCCGTCCCACATCTCAAATGCGCGTTTAGTCGCTCAATCGTGTCCAACTCTTTGCAACCCCATGGACTGTAGCCCACCAGGCTCCTCAGTCCATGGGGATTCTCCAGGCAAGCATACTGGAGTGGGTTGCTATGCCCTCCTTCAGGGGATCTTCCCAACCCAGATCAAACCCAGGTCTCCCACATTGCAGGTGGATTCTTTACTGTCTGAGCCACCAGGGAAGCCCACCAAATCTCAAATGTGGGGCCATAAAGGTCCCTCCCTCACTGGCTGTTGAGAAAGTTGAATGAGACTATGGAGAGACAATCTAATCGGTTCTGTTTTGGAAACACAGAAAAGGCTCAACAGATGTTATTCAGAAAAGTCAGAAATGAAAATATTCCTAACCAGTCAGAGGAATCCAGGAAGGCTTCCAGGAGGAGGTAATCATTGGCAGAAGCAAAGGAGAGGGGACTTTCAAAGTTGGAACCACAGCAAGAACCATTTACTGAGTTCCTTCCTAGGCGCCAGGCAATTTGCATGCATCATTGAACAGAATACTCCCAGGAGGTGGGGACAAGCAGTCCTATTTCCATCTGAGAGGTAACTGAGGTATGAGAGAAACAATTGATTCCTCTACAGTCACCCTGCGGGAAGGTGGTTGAGTCAGGATTTGAATCTGCGTTTAGCCCACTACTACAGAGTCCAGGCTGTTTTCAGGGAATTGGGCTGTCCCCAATAAAGAGGAAGTTTGTTCTGTAAGCCCCTCGGGGGCCCTGCCATTCCCCTCAGGGGGCAAAGTCTCCCAGGGCCCAGTCCACCCTCCTCCCTTGGCCGGGCCCCTCCCATCCCTCAGGCTGTTCCCAGCTGTCTACCCCCACCCCCCATCCCTGCCAGGGCTGCTCACCATGGGCTTCTTGAACTCATTGGGCTTGATGCAGCGCACGAAGAAGGGCTGGCAGGCACCCAGTGTCCGCATCAGCAGCTCCAGCGACCGCTTAAACTGGCTGCTGAGTGTGGGCGAGCGCTTCCTGGTCTCGGCGCCCTGGGGGGATGGACCACAGTGATGGGAGGGGCTGACCCTCGCCCCTCCGGCCCTCCAGAAGGGAAGCAGGAGAGGAGGTCAGCAGTCAGGGCCTGAGAGAGAGCCTCCCAAGGAAGCAGGCTGGCTGGACACGTAGGTTTTCCTATGACCACCTGGTCTGGGCTGGAACTTAGACCCCCTAAATACACCCCCGTCTGGGAAGCCTCCCTGATTCTGGGTCCAGGAGCACTGAACAGAGAGTAAGGCGCCCTGGGGTCCCACTTTTGGCACTGAATGACTCCGGGCAAGACACATGCAGCCCCTCTCTAGTCTCTGTCCTCTCTTTGCCGTATAAATGAGTGGCCAGATCTCTGGACAATGGGGTCACCTCTAGAGGCAGGTTAGACAGACCTAAATTCAAACCCTAGCGCACCACCTCTGAGCCCTGTGATTCTAGGCAGGTCACTAAGCAGCACTGGGCCTCAGTTTCCAAGATGGGATAGTGCCATGTACCTAGCTGAGCGGGCTGTGAGTCTGTCTCAGTCAACAGCCACCCAGCAAGGCAGGGGTGCTGCCCGCACCCTCTGCCCTGCCTGCTGGATTAACAGGTCAGCAGCAAGCAGGCGGGGCAGACACACATAAGCCTCCTAAGAAGGCGCACAGCTGGCCTTTGGCCGCCGTCCAGCACCAAGGCCAAAGGGCCCCGTGCTCCACTAGCCGCTATCTACAGGAAGTGGCTAGCGACCCCCTGCACCTCCTGCCCTGTTGGGGTCCCCCTCAGAACACTGTGAAATGACGTGGGGTCCTAGGGGAGAACCTGAGCAACAAACAGGCAGCGGACAAACAGCAGAACGTCTCGGACCCAGAAACTGGACGTAGAGACCAGATTCGATTCCAGAGCATTTTGACATTACTGTTTTCCTGGCAATTTCTTTTGGATGAGAATTTTTTAATAAGTAAATTTGATTGTGATTTTAAGGTTTTCTACTTTAAATTAGTTATTGTATCTGATATCCTGTAGCACCACTGGGGATGCAGATATCAATGTGTGAGGTGTGTTGGGTGAGGGAGAGGAACTTATCCCATGCTAGAGTGAGACCATACACCCTGGGACTGAAATGAAACTTGTCAAGAAGTAGCAAATCCTTGTTATTCTGAAATTTGCTGTGTTTTCCACTATAGTGTTATCTAGAATTAGGATGCTCCCAAGAGAAGCTGGAGACTATTTTGCACGGGGGTTGCGTGAATGTCAAGTCTGCGACCCACATCTGCCCTAGCACCTAACCCAGCAGCAGCAGCAGGTGACCCCCACAAGTAGGGGGAAAGCTGTCCAGGTTGGGCTGTGCCCAGCCGACATTAGAGGCCTTGCCACAGGCACATGTGTGTGCACAGGGAGTGCAAACACAACAGACACATAGCACACACAGTACATATACAGAGACACACAACACGCAAATGTGCACACATACACACACACCACACACACATACACACAGAGACAGTACATACAGACGCACACACACACCACAGATAAACACCACACACACATACACACAGAGACAGTACATACAGACGCACACACACACCACAGATAAACACCACACACAGCACACACACCACACCTACACAACACACAGACACATACACACACATACACAACACACAAAGCATGAGCACGTGTACAACACACACACAACACACACACACACAGGGCACATCCTTCTCTGGTTGTGATCAGCACACTGGAACCACTCCTTTCTGGCTTTCCCGCTGAGCTATGAGCCCCGAGAGGACAGGCGGGTTTGCCTTGCTTACTACCATGCCCCAGGGCCTGACACAGCATCAGTCAACAGCTCTTTGCTGAACTGAAGTGGTGCTGAATGGTTGCTCACACTCAAGGGCGCCTAGAAATTGTCCAGCTGCTCAGGCCACAGGTCTAGGGGCCATCCCCAGCCCCTCCTCTCTCATATCCAATATGCAGCAAACCGCCTTGACTTTACTGCCAAAATGGATCCAGAATCTGACCCTCTTAACCACTTCCTCCACCGTCAGCCTGGTCCAGGTTGCCTGCATGGCTCTCCTGCTGTTGCAATAACCTCCAAACTGGTCTCCCTGTTTCTGTCCCCCACACTGACCTCTACCCCGCTAGCAACACAGCAGCCTGAATGAGGCTGTTCAAACACCAATCCAGTCATGTGTCCCCTCTCCCAACTGACTCAAAACCCTCAATGGCTCCCCAGTTCACTCAGCATGAATACCAAGGTCCTTTGTAAGAGCCAGCACTGTCCCACAGGATCCGGTCCCAGTTACCCCCAGCCCCTCCACTACCTCACCCCCCGCCTTCCAGCCACTCCTGCCCCCGTGCTCTTCTTACGATGCACCAGGCAGGTTGGGGGCTTATAAAGCACCTTGGGGCTTTGCATTTGCTGTTCCTTATTCCCTCTCCCTGCACTGCTTTTCCTCCAGAACGCAGGCGGTCGGCTTCCTCACCTCCTCACCAACCTCTCCGTAAGGCCTTTCCTAATCCCTCTTCACAACTGCAAAACCCCACCACTGGCTCACCTCCCTCCATTTTTCCCATCTCATATATCACCACCTGACTTATGATAATTCACTTATTTGCTTATTAACTACTTCTCCCTTCTGCTAGAGGGTAAGTCCCATGACGACAGAGAATTTTTTCAGTTTTGTTCACTACTGTGTCCCCAGGACACAGGACAATATCTGGTATATGACAGGCACTCAATAGGTATTTCTGATGGAAGGAAGGCCGTGGCCACCTGGTTTCTGATTTGGTTTTATTTCATTGAGGGGAAAGGTCATCTTTTCCAACATTTGTTGTTTTCTGGGATAATCTGCAGATATTTAGGGATGGGGTAAAAGCAGAAGTGAGAAATCCAGAGGTCTGTGTTAAATGATTCCATGGAGGGGATGTGAGGGGCAGGCACCTGAATATAATACGATTGGGGCTGGGAGGTCAGTGGCAGGAGATGCCTCCTGCATGAAGAGTGAACCAGCCTCCTGTGGACTCAGCTCCGCGGGGACATGTGCCTTGATTGGGGGTTAGGGGCTCCATGCCCTAGAAGAAGCACCATGCTTTTGGCTTACTGCTCCCCTCCAGCAGTAATGATTGGGGTGGGGCTTCCCAGGGCACCCCAAGAGGCAGACACAAGAGTCAAAAGGCAGAATTCAGGCACTGGGGACCTGCACAGGACATGGGTTTTATCACTGAAAGGATGTGGACCCCCACCCTAAGGAGAACACGGCAACCAGTATACTGTCATCCAGTAAAATTTGACTCGGCATCCACACTTCACCAAGCCAGTCTCCTTGTTCTTTTAACAGAGCTATCATTGTCCCAACAGAAACAAAGCATTTTCTTAAGACAACACTCTCACAGACAGCATGGTACAGTGAAAAGGAGCAGGGACTCGAAAGCCTTCACTTATCCATGACCTTGGCCAAGTCCTGGCCCTTCCCCGAGATAGAAAAGTGAAAGTGTCAGTCGCTCAGTCGTGTCCGACTCTTTGCAATCCCATAGACAGTAGCCTGCCAGGATTCTCTGTCCATGGGGTTTCCCAGGCAAGAATACTAGAGTGGGTTGCCATTTCCTCCTCCAGGGGATCTTCCTGACCCAGGGATCAAACCCACATCTCCCACGCTGGCAGACGGATTCTTTACCATCTGAGCCACCAAATCTGGATCAAATCCCTGCGTGTCACCAGCTGTGTGACCTCAAACAAGTACCTTGGCCTCTCTGTAAAGCGGGGACAATAGTAATCACTCACGAGGGAGTTACAGGGAATGAATAAGATGAGAAATATGTGTGTGTAGCTCACAGGCTGGCCCAGAAGAGCAAAAGTGATTGTTATCAAATTGATCCCTGCCATGTTCTAATCCTGTGCTCCAAAATCTCCCTTGGCGGTGGGCATTTCTGGACGCTGCGCCCCCCCACCACCGCCCCAGTCTCATGCTGGAACCTCTCCATGGTTCCTCTGCAAGTAGGTTCCCAGAGTCCATGAGAAGGAGACTCAGAACAGGAAACTTCACAGGGAGGTCCCCACAGCCTCCAGGGGCTTGGAAAGAGAGGTAGGAGGACAGGTGGGTTCAGTGGCCTTTGAAGACTGCCCAGGAATGCGTGGGCTTGGCAGGGCAGCTGAGTCTACAAGAGGAAAGACTGGGGAGAGAACCCGGAGTCACTCCTGTCTCACTAACTCTGAGACCTGCAGTGTGTGGGCTTCGGGGTGGGGACTACCGATGCTGGAGCTTCAGGCACCTGCACCCTCGCTGGCATTGGCCCTATGCTCCTCCCATCAGCCAGCTGGGCACAGTGTTGGCCTGGAGCCAACCCTTGGCAGAGAACCTGTGTCTAGACATGACGTGCCACAGGCCCTGCTCTGCAGCTGTGGCTTTGTGAATCGTGCCAGCACTCTGCCAGGCACGAGACAGGAGGGGGATGCCAGACATGCAGGAAGGGAAGGGGGATTCAGCATTAAGACTGAAAGTGAAAGGATGTCAGGCCTAAGCAGAAAGGAAATCGAAGGTAGAGAAGAGGTCAGAGCTATGCTGCTACTAAGGTCACCCCACATCTCTGGAGCCCAAAGCACCTCGGGAGTTACGCACACCCTGGAGCTGGTTGTCAGGACACACCAAGAATGCTGTCCAGGACCTACGGAGGACCGGGGTAGGGGGTGCTCAGATGCTGCGACTTGGAGTGACCCACACACCACCTCTGAGCTTCCGTCCCCATCTGCAAAATGCAGAAACCACCACGTGCCCCTCCTGCTTCACAAGGTTAACCAGAGGCTTTGACTGAGTCTCAGACGTAGAAACCCTTCACAGGGCCTGATGGGAAGAGCAGGCCTTGATACCTCCAGAGACCTAAGGGAGCAGAGAACTCAGTAGACAGGGTTTTGGGTCCCACCCCAGGCCCCGGTACACTGGGCAAGTCTCATCTCTTTCTCTAGGACTCAGTTTCCTCCTTTAAGAAACTGAGATGCCTGCAGTCCACACAACTCAATAAACAAAGATCAAACCACTCCACAAACCACTCCACAAAAACACACACTCCACAAAAATAAATGAAAACCAAACAACAACAACAGCCCTTTCCCCAAGCCTCCGTGCCGCGGGGGCCAAGGACACAGCCCAGCCCCAAGGGCCGCTGAGGCCTCTCACGCCATCCTCCGTCCCCGACTGGGGTCTTTTACCTTCGCAGAAGCTGCTGAGTGGCGGAGAGTGCCCGATGAATAACCACAGAGAAACTACAACAGGAACCAGAGCGCACAGCGGCGGCGAGATGGGGTGGGGGGCAAGGAGAACGTGGTGGGTCAGAAAACAAGAGGGCAAAATCCACCAGGGAAAAGGGACAAACCTTGGGGCAGCGGGGCTTCTGGGGTGGGGGGCGGGGGGGCAACACAGGCAGCTGGACAGGCACAGAAAGGGCCTCGGCTCTGCCCTCCGGTGAGTCCCTCCTGCACTCTCCAGGAGGCCATGGGACAGGAGGAAAATACAGAACAAAAAGGCATACAATCCAGCAGGTAGTCCACCAGACTACCATTCCAGGGACAAAGAAAACACCAAGGGTGGGAAATTCTCCATCCCCGTGTGGGGTCCAGGGCTGGTGACAATAGGCTTTTGTGCCCGTTTCTCTCAGTACCCCACACCCATCCACATCCTCGAGGCTGGACGCTCCCCCTTCACCCACACTCCATTAGTGGCTAGAGGGTTGGGGAGGGGACCCCAAAACTCAGTCCTAATCAGGCTCTGCTCTGCAACATCTCATGTGATCCTTCTCTGGGCCTTACACCCCACCTGCACCCCCTAATTAGTACAAGAGGACCAGATAGGAGGATCTTGGAGGCCCCCCAGCCTCTCCTGGAACCCAGCAAAGCACTACTCTCACTGTGTAGCCAGAGGAGGTCAGCTGAAGCCACTAGACAAGGGGATGCCTAGACACAGGCCTGGCTTCTGGGGGCCCTGCCTGCCCAGTGAAAGCCACACCCCCATGTTACCATGGCAACATCGGCCTGGAAGATCTGCTTGATGAACTTGTTCCTGGAGGAGTGCACCAGCTGGATGATGTCTCCATGCAGAGTGTCCCGGTTCTTCTCCAGGAAGCCTGGGCAGCACCACAGAGTGGTCACACATTGCAACTCCAGCAGCCTCCCCCCAACAAGACACCCCCTTCCCAAAGCCACCATGCCTCGTCCACAAAGACCCTCAAAATCCCCCTAGTTCAACCACATCCACTTTACAGTGGGGGACTCTGGGGCCGAGAGAGGACAGTGGCTTGCCCAAGGTCACAGAGAAAGCAAGGGGCAGAGCCAGAGCTAGAACTCAGTCTCCGCAGCCACACACTGCCCCTCTCTTCCAGGCCTGGACAAAGGGAAGGGCAGGATGTCTCAGTCCCCGGGAGGGAGTGGGGCTACCTTTCCCACTGAACCACCCCAATGCCTGAAATGCTAGCTTTAGTCTTCTGAACAAACATGAGATAGGCTGGGGCGTTGGACCCTATGCTGGGGCGTGGGATCCTTTACTGGAGTGCTTGCACCTGGACAAACCTCTCCCTGAGCAACAGAAACAAAGAAGCTATGAGACTAAAAATAACTGCAGCGCATGTACAGCTTGGACAGTTATGAACAGTAAAATACAAAAAGGCTACAAACCAACTACCATTTCTGCTTCTGCTGGGAGCAAAAGCAGGATATTGCCTTGGAGCCCTGCACACAGCACCAAGAGTGTGAGCAGGCCACGCCAGCCACCCCTCCAGCCTGACCCACCTCACCAATCCGCCCCCACCCTCACCTCATTTAAGGAACCAGTCTCCCCCCACTCAGGGAGCCAGCAAGGGGACCTGTTTCTTGTTCGAGCTCCCTCACTCCCTCATGCTGCAGCACAAGCCTCAGTAAAGCCTTGCCTGAACTTCTTGCTTGGCTTTTATCAACTTCTATGGATTAAAGAGTCCAAGGACCCAGGTTGGTAACAAAGGTGTCAAAAACCTTCCTTAAGTGGGTCCCCTAGGAGAGAATGCAAGTTCGTCTGGTACCAGCTAATAGTAAAGGAACAAAAGTAAAAGTACCTTGATTTTGGATATTGCCCTCACAGCTGTAATGCTCACAACTTCCCCTGTATATGTGGGACAGGTGGAGATTATCTTCCCCAACCCAGACAAGGAAAGAAATCAGTGTTCAGAGAAGCTAAGCAAACTGTCTAACACCCACAGCAAACTGCGGGCAGAGTTAAGACTTGAGTCTAGGAGCCCAGGCACCAGTCCAGGGAGGCTCCCTGCACCACACAGACTCCAAAGAGGGCTGCCATTCCCAGGCCTGAGGATTGAGGAGCTGGTTGATGGGGTCCTTGATAGGGTGGGGCAGAAGATGGGGTGCCTGAGGAGGAGGAACTCTGCAGA
The DNA here is from genome assembly GCF_029378745.1 of Bos indicus. Classification (NCBI taxonomy): domain Eukaryota; kingdom Metazoa; phylum Chordata; class Mammalia; order Artiodactyla; family Bovidae; genus Bos; species Bos indicus. The sequence goes on along the minus strand of NC_091774.1, from coordinate 57,041,411 downwards.
GAAGCAGCACCCTTTCCCCCAGGACCCAGACTGCCCTGGCTGGTGGACAGACAGAGACCCAGTGTGGGGCTGCCCACCTGACATCTGGGGACGGGTGAGCTGTAGGAGGCACCCAGTACCGGAGATGGGGCTCTGAAGCTAGGATGGAATTGTAGGGCCCTAATTACAGCATAAAGAAGGCTGAGCACCAAAGAATTGATGCTTTTGAATTATGGTGCTGGAGAAGACTCTTGAGAGTCCTCTGGACTGCAAGGAGATCAACCCAGTCCATCCTAAAGGATATCAACCCTGAATATTCACTGGAAGGACTGATGTTGAAGCTGAATCACCAATACTTTGGCCACCTGATGCGAAGAGTCGACTCACTGGAAAAGACTCTGATGCAGGGGAAGATTGAAGGCAAAAGGAGAAGAGGACAGCAGAGGATGAGATGGTTGGATGGCATCACTGACTCAATGGATATGAATCTGAGCAAACTCTGGGAGATAGTGGAGGATGGTGAAGCCTGGCATGCTGTAGTTCATGGGGTCGAAAGAGCTGGACACACCTTAGTGACTGAACAACAATGCCCATGTTCACAGCAGCGCTATCAATAGCAGCCAAAAGGTGGAAACAATCCAACTGTCCATCAACAGATGAATGGATAAATAAACCGTGCTGTGTGTGTGTGTGTGTGTGTGTATGCAATAGAATATTATTGTCATAAAAAGGACAAAATTCTGACACATGCTACAACATGGATGAACCTTGAGGGTATTATGCTAAGTGAAATAAGCTAGACACAAAAGGATGAATACTGTATGTTTCGCTTATATGAGGTACTTGAATAGTTAGATACATAGAGACAGAAAGTAGAGTAGAGGTGATCAGGGACTAGGGGGTGAGGGGAGGATGCAGAGTTATGTTTTGTGCATACAGAGCCCCTATTTGGGGTGATGGATAGACTCTGGAGAGTGGTGACAGTTGCACAATATCGTGAATGTAGTTAATGCTACTGAATTGTAAACCTAAAAATTGTTAAAATGGTTAATTTTATATTACATATATTTTACCAAAATTTTGTAAACTCTTAAAAAAAAAAAAGCACTGAACCCAATGTTTCCTAACATCCCTTCCCTCTTGTATTTCAGCACTCTGGTGTGTCTGTCCTGGGCTGGAGAAGGGGAAGGAAGGGAGGGAACACAGGCAAAGAGAGACAGCCAGCCCCAGGGGGCCCTCCTATACCTTGACTCTCATAGTAAACGATGCCTGCAAAGTGGTTGATCCCAAACTGGGTCTCGTAATTGTTCTTGGGGGGAATGTAGTTCGAGTTGAGCTTGTGCTGGGAGTTGAGCTTATGCAACATGGTGGTGTCCGTGCCCTGTGGGAACCGAGGAGCACTCATCAAGCTCTCCTTCTCCTCCCCGCCCCACTCTCCACCAGGCCCTATTGCCTCTCCTGCCCTCTGTCTTTTCACCCCCTTCTGTCTTTCCCAAGAGCCTCCCTCCCTTTATTTATATCCCAATACAGGAGCTCTCTGGGCCTCCATTTCCCCATCTGTGAAGTGGGTGAATTGGAATTACAAAACCTTGAAAGTACATCCCAGTATAGAAAATCTATTTCCCAAGATTAAAGTCAAGCAAGCATCCCCTCCCTGACTCCAAGACATATTCTGTTCCTGGAGAACCTATTCTGTGCCAGTGGCATACTTGAATCTTCATCGTATGGGGTGAAGGAGTCTCATCTGCCCTGCCCTGCCCTGCCCCAGGCCCACCTTGGGGAACTTGCTCTCCTCATCGATGAGGGAGATGATGTTCATGGGTTTGTTGGCGATCATGTCCAGGGCATCCTGGTTGTCTGTGAACTCAATGTGCAGCCAGTCAATGCTCTCCAGGTCATACTCCTCCTGCTCCAGCTTGAACACGTGCCGCACGAAGAACTGCTGCAGGTGCTCATTGGCAAAGTTGATGCAGAGCTGCTCAAAGCTGCAGGGAGGGAGCAGGGGACAGGGTGGCAGCAGGCGAGGGGGAGGGGTGTTCAGGCCCTGCCTTGCCACTCAGGGGTGACCCCAACCTGGTGTTCAGTGTGCCCCTGGGATTTTCAGTCTCCAAGGTGGAAACATATTGTGAGTCCAACCTCCTCCATGACAGAAGAGGGCATGGAGGCCCAGCGAGGACACAGCACTCACCCAAGGTCACTGAGTGAGACAGAGGAGAGTTAAGGATGGATGACCAGGCCCTGGGAGAGGTGTGGGCATCATACCCCTGGTAGAGCACTCAGGAGAGGAAGAGCCAAGGCACTGGGAAGGTGGGCCTCAAAGATTCAAAGCATCAGCAGATATGGGAAGGGGGCTCATAAGATCTGGCAAGCAGGGCCTTGAGGGTGACATCTCTGAGCCACCAACTCAGCATTCTCCCAGGTGACTGACACTTCTTGTGTTCTGGGTAGGGGGAGGGCTTTGAGACACCTGATCATTATAGAATTAAATTGACTTACCAGGGGTAACATAGCTAAAAAGTGGGGCAAGGCCAGCTGCCTCTAGCCCCAGCATTCTCCTGGGCCTGCTCCATCCATCTGCACCTCACATGGCCCCCAAGAGGGGTGGGACATCAAGCATGGCCAAGACCCCCATCTCAAACATTGCTCAGTCTCAGCCTCACTTGCTTTGAGGCATCTTGCAGCTTGGAAATGGAGCAATGGGCAGTGGGGAATAGAGTGTCACAATGGGGTAAGAGCCTCTGCCCCACCACCACACTGGCCTCAGCTGGCCCAGGGACTGGAGGGGATGGGGAGGAAGGGGAAGGGCCCCCAGGATGTCTGGAGTCACATTTTTCAACCGCCTGGAAGAGTGTGCTTGGGACCAGCTAAATGTAGCTTAAAGGCAGAGATGTGATCTGTAAGTCCATACTTTAGAACAAAATTCCCACAAGACACAGCCCCACATGGTACCTGTTCACTGCAAAGTTCTCGAACCCAAAAATGTCCAGGAGACCAATGGACCGGCGAGAGTTCTTCACTTCCTGGGAAGGGGGCTTATAAATGGCTGCATTGATCTTGTCCACGATCCACACGAAGAGCCGCCCATAGATGCCCTGAAGGGAGAGGCAGCTGCTTAAGTCACAGCTTCCCAGGGAGACCAGCCTGGGCCTCGGAGGCCTCACTCCAGCCCCTTCCTGCTGCAGGAAACCCCCCCATCTTTATTCCAGCTGTTCCCTCTGCCTGGAGCACCCTCTCCTGCCTGAATAACGTCTGCTTGTTTTTCAGAGCTCTACAGAGATATCAGCTCCACCAAGAAACCTCCCCTTCCCTCCCCTGGAAGTTTGGGCTCCCACCCCGCCAACCATCTCTGTCTCCCCTGCAACTCTGACTGTCTCCAGGGTCCCAGAGCCCAGCACAGGGCCTGGCATGCGGCAAGGGCTCAATGGACGACAAAATGGCAGGACTGGGGGGCCTCCCCACCTGGCCCATCCCCTCTGTGGGGTCTTCTTTAGTAGAGACCAGAGAGGGTATCCACAGGGCTGGGAATAGTACAGCAGACTGAATGGCCAGTGAATACGATTCAGCATGAAGCAGGCCAGGGGTGGAAGGCGTCAGGTCACCAGAACTATTCAGGCCCTTGAAGAACACGAGTCCCAGCCCCTTGTGGGATGGACGAATCGGGCTCAGGGGGAAGGCAGACTCTTGTCCAGGCCCCAGACAGCCAGTGGCTGGAGCTGGACCCAAGGGCAGAGCGGGGTCAAGGCTGACATCCCTCCAGCTCTGTGGGCTCCTCGGCTCCTGCCCATCAACTACCCAGCCTTTCGTGGGGCGAGGAGAGCAGGCGGCCACTCCACCTTGACAAAGGCATCTCGCACGTCCAGCGCCTGCTCCCTGCTGAGCGGAGTGGACACTGTCTCCCCTCGAGTGATGAGGGTGCGGCTGGTCAGGCAGTTCATCAGGTCTCGGGGGTTCACCTGGTAGGGCAACATCCAGGCGCTCACTCAGCCCCCTGCCAGCCCGCCCCTCCCTTGGCCATATCTAGAACCCCTCCCACTTTCCAGTCAGGCCTGGCCCAGCCTGCTCCCTCCACTGGGAAAACCGTTCCCCACAGCCCACAGCCCAGTCCTCCCCATTTGTCAAAACCACCCAAATGCCTCTCTCCTCCACAGCCCCTTCCCACCCCCAGGATGTCACCTGTCCCTCCAGGACTGGCTCCACTGGCTCAGACTCTGACTTTATTCATCCCAGTTTTCCAACTCAATGCAGAGGCTAGTATATATTTACTAGAAGACTGACTGACCCGCTCAGGGTCCCCAGACCCCCTCCCTCTCCAGGAGCAGCTGTACTAGGTTTCCACTCCTCCTCTGGGACCCGGTGCCAGCACAAATCCTGCACACAGCTGGTTGGTTCTCAGTGTTGAACTCCCAGGATTCTCCAAGCAGAGGGCCCCAGCTCCCTGCGCCAGAAGTCAAAACCGGTCCCTCTGAGAGAAAGAACAGCAGACGGGGACAGCAGACTCTCACTGACCTCCAGCAAGGACGCGGCTGTGGCCAGGGATGGCGAGAAGAGGACCTCGCAGGCATCCAGGTTTTCAAACGTGCGGTCTGTCAGCGGCACCAGGCACAGCGTCAGGCAAGGGAGGTGGGGGTGGGGGACAGCCTAGGGCAACGGGGTGGCTCTGCCCATGCTCAGGGGGACTGGCCTGTCTACGGAGGGCACCAGCACCAGGATTAAATGCTTTTCTGGGCTAATAGCTGTCTGACGAATGTTGTCTCCATGAGCCATGGGCACCATGAGGGCAGGAAGCAGGAATGCCCAGCATCTAGCCCCCTGCCTGACATCCAAGTAAGCAAACCCTAGCAATCATGCCCCCCTACCTCCCGTGACCCCTACTCCAGACGCCCAGAGTAAGCAGGGACTCCTGATACAGGCCTGGTGAATTTGCCTTGCTCTGGGCCTGACACCATCCGCCCTTCCCCAGATGTGCCCTACTCTGTCAGGCCTCAGGACCTTTGCACAGCTCTTGTTTCTGCTCAGTGCACCCGTTCCCCATGTCTCTGTCTTTCAAGACTCATTAGACTGTGAGCGCCTTAGATCTGGGATCATTCATTCATTCACTGAGCAAACTTTCCTAGGGCTCTTGCTCAGTCCAGGAACCACGCTGGACACCAGAGCAAGAGCAGAGTGGACCCGGCACCTGCCATGGCCTGGCACCACCCCCCAGCCCGGCACACTGTCAGTGCCCTGGGAGTGCTGGACGAGAGAACGCGTGTCCTTCGCTAGCCTTCCCTCCTCGCTAGAGGTGGCCGCTGGGCCCCTCACCCTCATACTGCAGGTTGCCCAGATGCAGGATGGCAGCTAGCAGCTTCGAGATCTCCCAGTTCTCCGTGTCCGTGAACATGAGCACCTTCATGGCTGAGCGGATGTTGGCATATTCCTGGCTGTCCTCGCGGCCCTCACAGATTACGCAGTTACCCTGGTGGCAGGAAGTTGGAAAGCAGGGAGCAGGAGGGTGTCACAGAGACCATAGGTTACCCCCAGAGAGGCAGTGCCTGGGCTGGGCCAGCCTGGGTTTCTGGGCACTGACCTCACCTAGGACTCCTCCAAGAAATCTAGAAAGCTCCTGGCTGGGCTTCTCAAGAACACGTTCCTGCATCAGGGGAGCCTGGATGCCCCTTCTTCCCAAGAGTGAGAGGACCCAGGTCACTGATGCCAGGCTTGCCACTGCCACCCTGCCCTGCAGTCACAGCACCAAGGCCTTACCATGCCCCTCACCCGCTATGGACACACACTCTCAGGGACTTGAACCCCTCACCAGGTGCAGCCTGGGGTGGAAGGTGGGGTGGTGACTGTGGACAGGCAGGGTGTCAAGGGGTCTGCCCCACTGTGTGTGCCTATGAGACGTGTGTGTGTTTGTGTGTGTCCAAGTGTGCCAGCCAGCTAAAGGAAGTGTCCAGGAAGGCCTGTCACCTACAACACACACACGCCTTTGTTGTCCCATATCCCTCAAGTGCTGTAGCCCGTGTTTGTGTCCACGCGGCCGGCGAAGCTTGGGTCTAGACAACCAGGCATGGGCTCCTCCCAGGGCAGAGGAAGCCAGTGCCCCCCCAAGCCAGCCTGCTGTGTGCATGGCCCCTCAGTGGCACTGAGTGGCAGCAAAGGCCTCTGGCCCCCTTATCCTTGGTGGCCAGACCCCAGCAAGAGGCTGGCACCAGGGCCTGGCAACCAGCTAGCACCCAAGGCTGAAGCCACAGCAGCCTGTGCTCCACAATCCTGAGGGGGGTGGGGGGGGGGGGCCCGGCAGAGGTCACAGCCTCCACGACCTCAAAAACTAAAGTACCACAGAACATGTGTGCAGGCAGGGCCGAGTGTGTAGACACGCAGGCACGCGCGTGTCTGTGTCCCTGGGTCTGGGACACCTACACATTTAGGAATGTGTGTATCTGTGGTGGGCTTCCCAGCCGACGCTAGTGGTAAAGGACCCGCTGCCAAGGTAAGACGTATGAAAGACGCAGGTTCAATCGCTGGGCCAGGAAGATCCCCTAGAAGAGGGCATGCCAACCCACTCCAGTATCCTTACCTGGAGAATCCCATGGACAGAGGAGCCTGGTGGGCTACAGTCCATGGGGTCACAATGAGTCAGACACAACCGAAGCATTATTACTAGTATCTGTGGCAAGAATTCATCTAGATGGATGGGGGAGCAAGTGTGTGCCCACATGGGGAACACGCTTTATGGTAGGCTGGTGCCCATCAGAGGATGAAAAAAAGCCCACAGAGAAGTTCCCACCCACCAGGCCTGGAGCTGGGGAGGGGCTGGGACAGGTGTCCGCCTCCCCGGGTGCCCACCTGGGCCTCACCATGGCCAAGTAGTTATAGTCCGTGGCCTGGCCCAGGCCCAGCTTCTTCTTCTGCTCCTCATTCATGCCCTCCAGCATGCAGTAGAACACGTGGTAATTCCTTTCATCTGGAGCCTGAAAACATGGGCACAAGGTGTTGGGGGATGGGAGGGCAGGACGGGCCATCGGGCAGCAGACAATCAGACTATAAGCAGTTCACTGTTTTAACAAGTGTCTTTCATGAAAAAGTGCCCACGGGTGGGTTTCCTGATGGGATCCCAGGACCTGAGGCAAGCAAGCAGGGACACAGGGACGAGCAAGGCTATGCCAAGTGCACCCCACACTCCCCACCCCGAGTCAGGGGCTCCTGTGCAGGGGCTCAGGCCCACCTGGCGACAGACTCGTGACTTCTCCAGCAGGTACTGCTCGATCCTGGCGCCCTCGATGGCGCCCCGCTTGTTGAAGTGGATGTCGATGTACTTCCCGAAGCGGCTTGAGTTGTCATTGCGGATGGTCTTAGCATTCCCAAACGCTGCAAGGGTCATGGGTCATGGGTCACGGTCAATGTCAACTTCCCCCCTGCCCCACAGCCACCCAGCTCCTCCCTGAGAGCCCCAGTCCTACCTTCCAAGATGGGAGTTGCTTCCAGCACCTGCTGTTCAATCCACGAGTGCTGCCCGCTGATGGCCGCCAGGAACTGCAGGATCAGCTTCGTGCTCTCTGTCTTCCCTGCCCCAGACTCCCCACTGCAGAGGAGACACAGGCAGAGGTGGGACCTGTTACAGCTGCTGTCCCACTCCAATCAGCTCCTCATCAGTAAAATGGGCTGAAACTAAGGACCTTTCGGGGCTTCCCTGGTAGTTCAGATGGTAAAGAATCTGCCTGCATTGCGGGAGACCTGGGTTCAATCCCTGGGTTGGGAAGATCCCGTGGAGGAGGGCATGGTGACCCACTCCAGTATTCTTGCCTGGAGAATTCCACAGATAGAGGAGCCTGGTGGGCTACAGTCCATGGAGTCACAAAGAGTCAGACATGACTAAGTGACAAATACTTCACTTTCAAGGACTTTTCAAACCTGGGGAAGGTAAAAGGAGCTTGGTTAACTTTCCTTCCCCTCCATCCATACTGCCATACCACATGGCATTAACTTTGTCAATTCTCTGTCAATTAAGCATGTCAATGCTTTGTTCTTTTATCCTCTGCCCAAGAAAGAATAGGAGCCTGAGATTGCAACTGACCATAATTTAACAGGAGCCAGCAGTAAGGTTGGCATCAAAAGCTAACATGAGCTCTGGTGACATTAATAAAGATATAAGGCCTGGGAAAGGGGAGGTAATTCTCTATATTATGAGGCATTAGCAGGAGCATAGAGCAGGAGTTCTAGAGGCTGAGCCTGGAGCTCCATGCTGGTGCTGGGTGCCCACCTGATGATGCAGCACTGGTCACGGCTGTTGCGCTTCATATTGAAGTAGCAATTGTCAGCAATGGCAAAGATGTGGGGGGGCATCTCCCCAATCTTCTTGTTGGTATACTGGCGGATGTGTTCTGGCGAGTAGATAGAGAGCAGCTGGTAGGGGTTCACAGCCACCAAGATGGAGCCCGTGTAGGTCTGTGGGCAACAAGGAACAGAGAGCTCATCCCTTCCTATGTGGGGAAGCTCTGATTCTAGAAAGCTCTCAGGCTCTGCCCTACTCCGTCCCTCTGGAAGGCAGAGCACTGGCTTTGGTGTTGGAATCCTACCTCCCTATGAGCTGGGCGGGGGGTCGGGGGGGTGTAGGCAGAGGGCTTCAGGTTAGCATTGGGGCAGCTCAGAGTAGGTGCTTAGAAACATTTGATGAAAGGAGGAAGCGGGGGGTGGGGGAGGGAAGGAGGGTCTCGAAGCCTCAATTTCCTTATCTTTATCTGTAAAATGGGTATAATATAACTGTCTATGAAGATTAAAGAAGATAGTGGACTTTAAAATTCATAGCACCCTGCAGGTAATCCTCAAAGGCTGACTCCCACCTTTGCCTGCAAACCTTGCACCTCAAACTATGGGAGTGACATTCACAAACTGGACCTTTCCAGAGTGGAGGCGATGTGTGGGTGAGAAGGGAATGGAATGAAGCCATCAAGAGCTAAAGGGGCTGGGTGGGCTCCTGTCTCTGCAGCACTGCCCCTGCACTCTGGGGAACAGAGCACCCTCAGCCACCCTAGGTGGTGTGGGCACAGGGGCCAGACACACCTCAGAGAGCCTTCCGGGGGTTTCCCTCCTCCAGCTCCTTGGTTAGTGCACCTGGGTGCCAAATTTCCTGCTGCGGACCCAGATCCTGCCACACAGGGGACAACGAGGCCTGGTCCTCCTGCCTCCAGGTCACAGTGAGGCCCTTGGGGTTACTTCTCCTCCACTCCCCACTGCTCCCCCCTCCAACTGTAAAAGGTCACGCACAGCCTATCATTGGTGATGGATCTATTGACATCTGAGCCCAGATGGGCTGAAGAAAGTTGTGAGTATGTAGGGAAGGGATCTGCCTCATCCATCCCCTCCCACCTGGGGCCGTGGGCATCACACCAGAGCCACAGCCACACCCTGACAGCCTCAGCCCCTAGGCGGCCATGCAGGGTAAGCGCTGCTGCCAGCACCGCATACCAAGCCAGTGCCCACCCCATGGCCAGCTGTGCCATGCAAAGCAGTCCTGGCCTGAGCGCCCCAAACCCAGGCTTCTGTCCTACCAGACACCGCCCTTCTGAGCCCCAGAGGACCCTCCTCTCCCCATCCTGGCTCTTCCTCTGAGTAGCCCATGCCAGAAGCAGCTGAGCCTCACCAGGCTGACCGCCTGACCGTGTGCCAGAGCCTGAGCAGCAGAGATGGGGCGGGATGGGGAAGGAGGCTGGAGGGGAGCTGCCAGGCCAAGTACATATGGAGAGCGGGAACCTGCTCTGTGCTACTCACCCGCCCTCCACAGTTAGTCTGAGGTTGGAAAGTAGGGACAAAAGAGAACTCGTCAGTGGGAATGGGGTGATAAGGATCTGCTCCACCAGCAACACCCAGCACAGCCCAGGTGAGTCTATTGGGCTGACTCCCCAGAGCAGGACCTGTCAACCTCTAGCCCCAGGGGGCCTCGGCCACTGTCCCCCACAGCTCAGTCCTGCCAAGCAGTGGGAATCAGCTAGATTATGGTCCCCAGGTGGGAGAGACAGCCACAAGAAACATCCCTGTGAATTTAAAAAGATGATAACGATAACCCTGTATGCGAGACAGCAAAAGAGACACAGATGAATAGAGCAGTTTTTGAACTCTGTGGGAGAGGGCAAGGGTGGGATGATCTGGGAGAATGGTGTTGAAATATGTATATTATCATATATGAAACAAATTGCCAGTCCAGGTTCAGTGCATGAGACAGGGCACTCGGGGCTGGTGCACTGGGATGACCCAAAGAGATGGGATGGGGAGGGAGGTGGGCGGGGGGGTTCAGGATGGGGAACACATGTACACCCGTGGCAGAGCAAAACCACTACAATATTGTTAAGTAATTAGCCTCCAATTAAAATAAATAAATTTATATTTTTAAAAATTTAACTTACAAAAAAAATCCCTGTGGCAAATCTCTACTTCTCTGTCTGTCCATCTGTAAAAGGGGTATGGTTAACACCCACCTCCCAAGGTTGCTGTAAAGACCAAAGGGCACAACCTTTGGACAGGTGCCTGGTGCAGAGCTGGCTGTCCACAAGCGCCTTCCTTTCTTCTGAGTATTTCCTTAACGGCAGGCATGGCTCTCAACCACTTGGCCCTTGATTGCCATGTGGTCTGAGGCCGACTGTGTGCTGTCGTTCAGGAACCCTTCCCTGAGGCACAAGGGAAAGCTGACACCCACAGCTGACTGCCAGGGAGGAAGAGCCTGGGGCCAAGGGAACTCACCCCAGGCACACAAGGTGGAGAGGGTGCAGGCAGGCAGAAGGCTCTCGGTGGGAATCAAGCACAGGGCAGTGAAAGGACAGGGCATTTGGGAAGATGGCTAGGGAAAGGTCACCCTGACAGCCAGGGAGGATAAATAGCAGTTACAGAGGCTGGAGGCAGACGCGCTATTTCAAACCCAATGAACCGGTCAACGGGGGAGTCAAAGCCAGACCGAGGTGGCCCTGAGGAGAGGCTCGGTGACCAAGCACAGGGAGGGGCAGTGCCAGAGAGGGCGAGGGTGCACTGAGACACCACGAGGAGCCTTCCCGGGGCTGGGCCTGGACCCTTTCTCCCCATCACCCTTCCGTGGCCCTCTCTCCTCTGCCCACAGCCCAAAGGGCCCTCCTGAGCACTAGGCCCCTCAGCCCTCTGCCTCCTGGACATCCCCACTTGATGTCCACCAGCCTGCCCAGACCACAGCCCACTCTCCCCTCCAACCCTGCTCCTCCTCTGCCTCCCAGCTCGGCCATCAGTGCCACCACTGTCCTTCACCACCATCTTCACCAGGGCGGGATGCTGGGGGAGGCTCCCCCTCCTTCCTAACAACCCACTTCTCTCCATGGACATGGCCATGTTCCTGGCCAGGCACCTCCCTTTGGACTCCCAGCTTCCACCATGCCCTCTACAATCTGTCCACCACTGGGAATCTGGGTCAGCTCTTTGAAAATCTGACCGTGTCATCCCCCTGCTAAAAACCTTCAAGAGGTTCCCCGTGGCCTCAGGACAAAGTCCATATCCTTTCCCTGCCCACAAGACCCCTGAGCCCTGGCCCCTGACAGCCACAGCCCACAGACAGAGGCTCTCTTCACATTAAACTCTCAGTTAAAAACATCACACTCCATCCCCTTCCCCCTCACCCAGCTCATGACCGATCATTCCTTTCATCCAAGAGATAACTGCTTCCTCCGCAGGAAGCCGGCACCCTCCCATGTGACCCATCACAGCCTGCCTGGCTCCTTTCACTTGACCATCTGACTCCTCCATAATTCTGGTTCAAGGCCTCTGGCCCCAGCCTTGCTCTCCTCTCTACCTGGGGTCAGTACTATGCACAGTACATAGGACATGCTCAGCAAGTGTGTGGTGAGTGAATGAAGAGTGACTAAATTAATGGATGGAGAAGAAATTCACTGTTGTCCACAGGAAGCAGCAAGGAAGGGAGCTAAGGGGACAAGGGTTAGTTGCTCAGTCATGTCCGACTCTCTGCAACCCCATAGACAATAGCCTGCCAGGCTCCTCTGTCCACAGAATTCTCCAGGCAAGAATGCTGGAGTGGATTGCCATGCCCTTCTCCAGGGGATCTCCTGCATTGCAGGCAGATTCTTTACCACCTGAGCCACCAAGAAAGTCCATAACGGGAGACCCCTGTCAGCAATACTGTGGCAGCCCTGCCTATGCTGATAGGAAGGATGGCCGGGGGCTGTGGCTAGTGGAAAAGCACACAACAGTCTGGGCAGCAATGCTATCATATGTGTAGAAAAAATTTTAGCATAATTTAATATCACAGATATCATATATACATAGTCTTTTTCTTGGAGGATAGATAAGAAGTTAGTAGCAGTGGTTGTGTCTGTGGCAGAAGGAATACTTTCCAATCTGTAGTGCCTGCACCCATTTCAAGTTAAATAATGAAAAAGCCTCTTCCTTCAGAGAGAGGACTCACCTCAGCAGAGGAACAAGGACACACCCCCTGTTGGGCACAGGATTTGCAGCTCCCAGGCTATCCCTCCCTGTGCTGTTAGAAGGCCCCTGTGAGGTGTAGTTACGACGCTCCTTCTCAGATGGGAGAACTGAGCCTCCAAGAAGGGGAGGGACTTGCCAAGGTCACACAGCAGATAAGTGGGGAGTGGGATAATGGAGGGACCCTGGCACCAGAGCCCCAGCTCTCACCTCCCCACCTGGACTCCCCCAAATCCCAGGGATTCACCTGCAAGGCTGTGAGGCTGGTGGTAGGGGAGGCAGAAGAAGTGAGGGGCTTGGCCACTGCTGACAATGAGACTAAGGCCTCTCTCTGCACCTCAGCACGTGTCCACCCCCTTAGGCTCTGGGCACTGCTCTCTGAGCCCCTCTGGCCCTGTCTCTCCAAGGGTTCACGGTAAACAGAGGGTTAATGTCCACTCCCCAACACTGGCATTTTGTTAAGTCTCCAGTGATAAAGCCCACCCTGTGGGGCCGTGGGCTGGGGTAGGGAAGAGATAAGGATTATTCCTGAGTCAAGGACATAGCACACAGGTCCCTGGGGGGCCCCAAGTTCCAGGTGAAGATCAAGGAGCCTCTCTTGGCTCAGAGACACACCCCAGGAGATATGGTAGGAATCCACCTCCTCCTCTGGGAAACCCCTGGGCCTGCTATCCCTGGGGCCTTCCGCTTAGCAGGCCATGGAGACCAAGATACACATACTATACCAATGTCACAGAGCTACCCAACCCACTGTACCAAAGGGGTGACAGAGACCAGAAATGGGTAGGGATTCTCCAAAGGCCACCTGCCAACACCTGGATCCAGGTCTCCCAGCTCCCAGACCAGAGCTCCAGTCCCTACTCAGCTTCAGCCCTGCCACCTGTTCCCTGAAAGACCCAGCAATGACCCCTGGCCTCTGGGACTGTTTGCTCTTTAGTCACTAAGTCATGTCCAACTCATTGCAACCCCATGGACTGTAGCCTACCAGGCTCCTCTGTCCATGGGATTTCCCATGCAAAAACACTGAAGTGGGTTGCCATTTCCTTCTCCAGGGGATCTTTCCAACCCAGGAATCAAACTTATATCTCCTGCATTGGAAGGTGGGTTCTTTACCACTGAGCCACCAGGGTAACCCACATAAGGGGTACTATGAGGATTAAATCAGTTAATTCATGTAAAATACTTACAACAGTGCCTAGCATAAGTTGAAGACTCAATAAACATTATTCATGGTAGTCTTCTAGAGATTAAAAATGCTGCCTTATCTGTGCGCTAAGTTGCTTCAGTTGTGTCTGACTCTTTGCAACCCTGTAGACTGTAGTCTGCCAAGCTCCCCTGTCCATGCGATTTTCCAGGCCAGAACACGGGAATGGGTTGCCATTTCCTCCTCCAGTGGATCTTCCCAACCCAGAATATCGAACCCACATCTCTTAGGTCTCCTGCACTGGTGGTGGGTTCTTTATCACTAACACCACCTGGGTGCTAAAATTACACTAAAACAAAAAGATTCATTTCTGCCATATTACTCAGATATATACAGTAGAGATTAAGACAAAATTGCTCTAAACCTCACTCATCATATAGTATCAATGCTATAAGCAACCAACATCTCAATCTCACAAAAAAGTTTACTAACCCAATACTAAGTACTCGTCTGACTCAACAGAAGCACACTGTGTCTTTTGGTATATCTGATATATTCTGAGTATTTGATATAGTGATCAAATGCAGAATCATGAACATGTATATAACCCCTTCTTCAGAAGTTACTGATACTTGGTGGAACCAATGCTACCATAGTCTTAACTCACAATCCTACTGTAAATTACTCTACAAATTATCTCACACTTGAAATTAACAAATACTAACCATTCCCACTAACCATTCCTTTGGAAGGAAAGTTATGACCAACCTAGATAGCATATTCAAAAGCAGAGACATTACTTTGCCAACAAAGGTCCGTCTAGTCAAGGCTATGGTTTTTCCAGTGGTCATGTATGGATGTGAGAGTTGGACTGTGAAGAAGGCTGAGCGCCGAAGAATTGATGCTTTTGAACTGTGGTGTTGGAGAAGACTCTTGAGAGTCCCTTGGACTGCAAGGAGATCCAACCAGTCCATTCTGAAGATCAGCCCTGGGATTTCTTTGGAAGGAATGATGCTAAAGCTGAAACTCCAGTACTTTGGCCACCTCATGTGAAGAGCTGACTCATTGGGAAAGACTCTGATGCTGGGAGGGATTGGGGGCAGGAGGAGAAGGGGACGACAGAGGATGAGATGGCTGGATGGCATCGCTGACTCGATGGACGTGAGTCTGAGTGAACTCCGGGAGTTGGTGATGGACAGGGAGGCCTGGCGTGCTGCGATTCATGGGGTCGCAAAGAGTTGGACACGACTGAGCAACTGAACTGAACTGAACTGAACCATTCCCACTGCATCTTGGTCAAAGGGATTCCAGTTCACATTCTCAGGATATCGTGAAAGGACATTAGACTTGAATGTTTGTCTCAGTGGTGTCTGCTCAAAATTTTCTCCTTCAGTTGAGAGGTTGCTAAGGGTCCTCTGAGGGCTCTGCCTCTCTTAGGGTGCCTGAGGCTAATTTACGGCCCTGGGGTGCTGTCCCTCAGGCTCCTGGAGGCAGACCAGCTGGAGTAGGCAAGCCCTGGGCAGACAGTCAGGGACAGAGCATCCTCCAGGCCCAAGGCTATGAGCGGCCGGGGTAATCTGAGGAAATCGCAGGTGCGTAGGGCTGTACCCAGGGTAACCTAAGCCATGAAGTAACCAGGGTTGCCATGGTTAGGGACAGGTACAGTTTCTGGGTGGGACAATAGCCCAGCTGCTTCTTCAAAGCCCTGGTCTAATCCTACTTCATCCATTCAGTCACAGAAGCATAGAGTCAGCAAGTCAAGGAAACCTCCTTGAGCCCTGCAGTTCTGGAGTGCAGGACCCTGCACCAACAGACACCCTGAATCTTAGGTCCACAGACTACGCAAGCTGGGGACCTTCCAGGTGCTGTGGCTGGATTTCTGACCGTGAGTCTCTGAATGGGAAAGAGAGCTTAGACATCTCATGCGGGCTCCATCTCCATGCCCTCCCCACCCCCACTTCCTATCCCTCACCCTAAAATCAGTCAGAATGGTTACTACTAGCAAAACCTCTAATGAGCTAAATGGTGCAGACCGCAGGGTTTTCTGGAGAATCCATAAATCTCTGGAATTCTTTTATTTGATCCCATAGTCAACCTAAGTAAGGCCATAACATCCAGGCTGATTTCTCTCCTGACTGCCTGCTAATCACACACAGAAGAACATTAGTTGCTCAGTCATGTCCAACTCTCTGTGACCCCATGAACTGTAGCCCACCAGGTTCCCCTGTCTATGGAATTCTCCATGCAAGAACACTGGAGTGGGTTGCCATTCCCTTCTCCAGAGGATCTTCCCAACCCAGGGATCCAACCTGGGTCTCCTGCATTGCAGGCATATTCTTTACCATCTGAGCCACCAGAGAAGCCAGCTAATTAGTCTACTCTGAAAACTTAACAAACCAGATTCAGTGATCTGGGCAGTGAACAGAACTTCCTGAACTTTTGGGCAGTCCAGTGGTTAAGACTCTGCACTTCCAATGCAGGGAGTGAAGCTTCAACCTCCAGTGGAGGAAGTAAGATCTCACATACTGTATGGCGCATCCAAAAAAAAAAAAAAAGATTTACTTATGCCAGACTGTCTAAAATTTTTTCCTCTCTTCTCCCTTTTGGATCCTGTTTTTGCCTTTGTTCTTTGAATCAACCAACCGACTCCCTCACATAAGAGAAACCAGTTTGCTGGCAAAATCACTAAACTGTGTGCAAAAGAACCAACTACAAGCCTCAGAGTTATCCTTAGACATGGTATGCAGGGTCCCTGGTGGAGACAGCCCCCACTCAGCTCCTTCCTGTGAAGTTCCCCTCGACGGGAGACTGCATCAGGACGCGAGCTCTGCAGCAGCCTCCCTGGGCAGGCAGGGGGACAGGCTCCTGCTCACCTCCAGACCCAAGCATCACACTCCACCCAGGCCTGGGCGAGTGGCCATGGAGAGCCCCAGGTCTCTCCTGTGTCCACCTGCTATCCAAGGAGAGGAGGGGGCAGGGAACTGCCAAGAACTGGGGTGTTGACACCAGTGGTCCTGTAGGGCATCTCTGGCCTGGGCTCAAATCCTAGCCCCACCCCCCTGACTGGGTGATGCTGCTCATGTCTGGAGGTATCATCATGTCCTGCCCTCTGGATGAGGGAAGGAGTAAAAGGGGCTTTGTCAGTACTAAGGGGCTCCCTGAGAAAGCTGCTGTCTCTGCCTACACAATCAACACATGTCCAGGGCCAGAGCACAGCTTGAGAGCCCAGGGCTGCAGAAGGACCCAGAGTGGGGAGGGGGGCTCC